>NC_087208.1:22633763-22758763 GCF_015104395.2 Macrobrachium nipponense
TTTATCTTTATTTCAGTGTATGTGACAGTGTTGTCTGGTTATTGATTTTTCGGTACTGTGCCTAGGGCAAGGGCAATTGTTTTTATGCTTTGCGAGTCATCAGTATTGCCCTTGGCTCCAAAGCTCACACTTAGAAGTAGATGCATCTTGCGACTATTCCACCACATCACTACAGGTCAAGACATACCACCATTCCCACATAATGAAGATCACAATACTACATGTGAATCCTTCTCAAACTTCATAATAAATGCTGCAGATAAAAGTATTCCAAAAACCAAAACACATTCCACAAAATCCCCTGTCCCATGGTGGAACCCAACATTAACAACATTAAGTAAAATAAAACATATATTGAGTCGCAATCTAAACAGACTCAAAACTCGCCTTAAATCACTCAACAAAATGCCCTATAGTATAAACATATTAAACAAAATAGTTATAACAAACATAACAATTAACCACATTAAACACATATACAAATATACAGCCAAATTTAGAAAAACGGTAATAGCTGAAAAAATCGCATCATGGAAGGAATATGTCTCAAACATATCTTCAAACACATCCACAAGGGATATCTGGCAAAAGATAAGGAAAATCAATGGAAAACATATAAGACCTCCAAGAAGTGCAATACATTTAAATGGAAAAATATACTATGATACTTATGAAATATCAAACATAATTGGGAAACATTTTGAAAACATCAGTGCTTACTCCAGCCTAGATACACATTTTCAAAGTATCAGAAAACAAAAAGAAAATATAATACTCAATTTTGAAACTCTTGAAGACCTGGAATATAACTATATTTTTAACATGGATGAACTAGATAATGCCATCAACTCTTGTCATCCCTCTGCACCAGGATATGATAAAATATCATTTGAAATGATAGAAAAATTAGCTCCTATAGCTTGATAAATGGAAACATGCCATAATTATTCCAATAAACAAACCAGGAAAGGATGCAAGTAATCCATCCAATTATAGACCGATATCTCTAACAAGTTGCCTATGCAAAATCTTAGAAAAAATGGTTAATGCACGATTAACGTATGTAATAACCAAAGAATCCATTTTAACACCAACACAATCTGGTTCAATAGCTGGCAGATCAACCCTAGATCCCTTAACACATTTAGAAGATCATATCAAAAAAGGCTTTGAACAAAAGAAATTAACAGTAGCTATATTTTTTTATATAGAAAAAGCATACGATACAACATGGAAACATAACATCATGCAAAAACTCCACTCCAAGGGACTAAGAGGCCACTTACCAATATTTATTAAGAACTTCTTAACAAACAGAACTTTTCAAGTAAGAGTAGAAAATTCCTACTCAGTAACCTATAAACTGGAAGAAGGAATCCCTCAAGGTAGTGTCTTGAGCTGTACATTGTTTGCTTTAGCAATCAATGACATTACTATAAATTAACCAAGTGGTGTAAAAAACAGTTTATATGTTGATGACTTTGTCATTTACTATACAAGTAGTAATTTGAGACATGCTCAGAGAGTTCTCAGTACTGCCATTTCAAATATATGTAGTTGGGCAAATTCAGTTGGATTTAAATTTTCAACTGATAAAACAAAAGCAATCGTCTTCTACAAAGACAAAAGGTGGATGAAGAACCAAACAATCAAACTGCATCTTTATAGCACTGAAATACAATTTTGTACAAAAATCAAGTATCTAGGAGTAATATTTGATCAACATTTAAATTGGAAAGAGCACATCAAATACATTAAAGCCAAGGGCATCAAAGCCCTTGCCATATTAAAAAAGTTATCACACACTAATTGGGGAGCAAAGCGAGACATTTTATTAATGATATATAAGGCAACAGTCTTATCCATAATAGATTACTGCTGTCCAATATATTCATCCGCCTCAGAATCTGCATTAAAATCTCTCGATGCAGTGCACCATGAAGGCGTGCGATTGTGCACAGGAGCTTTCCGATCGTCCCCAACAAACTCACTTTTGGTGGAGGCAGGTGTTTTGCCCTTTAAAACATCACCGTAATTTAATAACAATACAAAGAGGTCTTTCATTGCAAGCGGGATCGTCTCCTGCAACTTACTGCTTCCAAAACTGTAATCAAGTAACAGCAGTTAATAGTACTAGCTCTTCCCAAAAAGAGCTAGATACATAATGAACATACATAATATGAATCCAATTTTTCACCCACCAATGGAATTGCCACCACCATGGATTTTAAATAGAGTAAAGATATGTACCTCCCTGTCTTACCTACTCAAAAAACAAATGACAAGTACGGAAATGTACCGCCAACATGCTTTGGAGCACATTAGAAGAAAAGGCAACAAATTTATGATATATACAGACGGCTCCAAAAATAATGTTGGAGTAGGAGCATCTGCATATTCGAAAAATATGTTAAGTAAAAAAAGCCTACCTTCAATATCATCAGTATTTACTGCTGAAGTCACAGCCATACAGATGGCTCTAGATATGATATCTGAGGCAAAAGCAAGTGTCTCTGTTATTTTCAGTGACTCACGTAGTGCTATAGATGCAATAAGACAGTATAAACCAGGAAACCAAATAGTACAGGAAATTCAAATAAAAATTCATCAACTCCTCCAATCAGGAATATCAATGGAAATATGTTGGATCCCAGCACACGTGGGAATAAAAGGAAATGAATATGCAGACTCTGCTGCCAAATTAGCCTGCACTATCCCTCCAACAATTTCATATGCCCCAGTGTCAGACTGGGTAAAATCAGTTAAAACATTAATTTACCAGGATTGGAAAGAAGAATGGGCCTCGGTGCCAACGACAAATAAACTTAAAAATATAAAAACTGAAGTCTATGCATGGAGAACATCCTCACAGGAGGAAAGAGCAAAAGAGGTGATCCTAGCAAGGCTAATTATAGGACACACAAGATTCTCACATGGTCACTTGATGTCAACACCACATGCTGACCCAGTGAAATGTAACAGATGTCAAACACCCATGACAGTACAGCATTTGCTTGTTGAGTGCCCAAATTGGACCCAGGAAAGATCTATTTATCTGCAGAGTTCGGAAATGAAAAATATTCTTGCGGAAAGCAGGGATTTTTCAATTAATAAAATCATAAATTTTTTAGATAAGACGGGTTTCTCAAATAAAGTAATTTTTTTTTTCTTTCTTTCTTTCTTTCTTTCTTTCTTTCTATCTATCTTTCTCAGGATTGATCCCTGAGAACCAGCCCGAGAAGAGTCTACTTGAGACTCAGAGGTCTGGAAAAACTAACCCCTATTAATAATAATAATAATAATAATAATACAGGTCAAGATGAGCTCTGACCAAAGGCAGTAATTACCTGCAGTAGCTGTCTTATCAAGTAAGGAAACAAGTTTCAATGGTAGCAAATTGTCTATTTCAGATTCATTTTCATGTCTGAATGTTGAGTAGACTACATATTTCTATGTATCCCACCTTTTGTTAATGTGGGATTCAGCTGTGTACAGTGGTACCTCAGGATACAAAATTAATCCGTTCAGAGGCGGCCTTCGTAACCTGAGCTTTTCATATCTTGAACCGCAGTTTACATGTAAATTGCCTAATTCGTTCCAAGCCTTACAAAAACACCACAGTAAGTTTTATAATAAAGCTAAATTGACCAATAAACAATGAAATATAACAATTTGGACCATTCAGTACTTAACATAACCTTTATTGTAGTACGTCCCTGTAAATAAAGTGTATTAGTGTACAGTGGTCCCCCCCGTATTCGCGTTCTCCGGATTCGCGGACTCTCACATTCGCGGATTTTTCTTTGGAACCTATCTAGACATTATTCGCGGACGGACTCGCCCATTCGTGGAATTTTCCGACGAAAATAATCACTAATTAGTGTATTTTGATGTTTATTTTCATGACTAAATACATTTTTATGATACAAAAATGATTTACTAATTTTCAAATATTAATTTTGATTAATACTGTATTAGTAAGTTTAATAAGTTTAAATGATATCACATAATAAAAATAATAATTCTCTCTCTCTCTCTCTCTCTCTCTCTCTCTCTCTCTCTCTCTCTCTCTCTCTCTCTCTCTCTCTCTCTCTCTCTCTCTCTCTCTCTCTACTACAAAGATGTATGTTTTTTTGTATGATAAATAAATGATTTACTATTTTCAAATATTAATATTAATTTCTCTCCTCTCTCTCTCTCTTTTGCCACACAAGATAATGTGTCATAGTGGTAACTCCCTCCCTCTCTTTCGCTGGAAGCTTTATAAGTATTTTTTGAGAGAACAGAGAGAGATAAACTCACTCTCTCTCTCTCTCTCTCTCTCTCTCTCTCTCTCTCTCTCTCTCTCTCTCTCTCTCTCTTACCGAGATGAAAGAATTTTTATGGTACTAGTATGTAAAATTTTTATTGATCATTTCAGTTATTTAATAATAATAATAATAATAATACGTAAAACTGTAATTACAAAATTCATTATGGTAGTATTTTAAAGAGATGAAAATGACCTTTCCATTTCACTTGTAAGGATGACCCCTCTTTCTTACTGAGATGAGAGAATTTTTTATGGTAGATGCACGTGTTTATTTTATTTTCAAATAATAATAATAATAATAGAAGTAATAATAATAATATAACTAATTTCAAATGAAAATTCTTCCCTTCGTCTTTTCCTGTATCAATTTCCCTACCTCAACTCCAGTGATGCTCGGAGCTGGGAAAGTAACAATGCCATACAATGGTCAACGAATTTAATGGTTTTATGGAATCTCTCTCTCTCTCTCTCTCTCTCTCTCTCTCTCTCTCTCTCTCTCTCTCTCTCTCTCTCTCTCTCTCTCTCTCTGCTATTTGCTGTTTATATATTTCTAATGGTAAAATGTTTAAGATTACTTTAAAATGATATTAATAATACCAACAATGGTATATTTGATGTAGGATAATACTTTAACCCTCTTACGCCGACTGGACGTATTTTACGTCGACATTTTTTGTCTCCCGTGTGCCGACTGGTCATATTTTACGTCGACTTACAAAAGTTTTTTTTTTAAATTCGTGGAAAAATACTTATAGGCCTACCAGCCTAAAACTTTTGAATCACGCGCCCTGGGGGATGCTGGGAGTTCATGGATCAAGGTATTGTTTTGTTTACAATCGTTACGCAGGCGCGCAAGCGCGAATTTCTTTCTTGCCGCACTAAAAAGTATCTGTGACACATCTCGGAAATTATTTCGTCACTTTGACATAATTTTTGTACCATTGTAAATTAGCCGTTACATGAAGTATTATGTATGAAAATGTGCGCATTTTTATGTAGAATACAACAATAAAATACTCATGATTGTAGCTTTTATCAGTTTTGAGATATTTTCACATAAATAACGATAAGTGCCAAAATTTCAACCTTCGGTCAACTTTGACTCTACCGAAATGGTCGAAAAACGCAATTGTAAGCTAAAACTCTTATATTTTAGTAATATTCAATCATTTACCTTAATTTTGCAACTAATTGGAAGTGTCTAGCACAGTATTTCGATTTATGATGAATTTATGAAAAAACTTTTTCCTTACGTCCGCGCGGTAACTCTTCCGAAAAAAATCATACATGCGATTGTGGTAATGTTTGCACCATTTTAAATTAGCCGTTATATAAAGTTTTATATATGGAAATGTGCGCAATTTCATGCACAATACAACTAAAAACAACCCATGGTTGTAGCTTTTATCAGTTTTGAGATATTTTCATATAAATAACTATAATTGCCAAAATTTCAACCTTCAGTCAACTTTGACTCTACCGAAATGGTCGAAAAACGCAATTGTAAGCTAAAACGCTTATATTCTAGTAATATTCAAGCATTTACCTTCATTTTGAAACAAATTGGAAGAGTCTAGCACAATATTTCGATTTGTGGTGAATTTATGAAAAAAATAACATTTTCTTTACGTCCGCGCGGTAACTCTTCCAAAAAAATCATATGTGCGATTGTGGTAATGTTTGCACCATTTTAAATTAGCCGTTACATAAAGTTTTATATATGAAAATGTGTGCAATTTTATGTAGAATACAACAACAAATAAATGAAGGTTGTAGCTTTACTCATTTTTTAAATATTTGCATATAAATCACGATAAATATAAAAAAAAACACATTCGGAATCAACTTTGACCCTCTACCGAAATTTTGGTCGAAAAAAACGCAATTGGTTAAGCTCGAAAACGATCGTTACAGTCCATAGTTGATATTCAGTCATTTATCTTCATCTTGAAACAAATTTGAAGTCTCTAGCAATATATTTAGATTTATGGAGAATTTAAAAAAAAATCTTTCCTTCCCTCCGCGCGTGGATTCACCGCCACAAATCTCCGAAATGCGTACGTCCCATTCTCGGAATATTTTCTCCATTTCATATTAGGCATTTCATAGAGTTTTATATATGAAAATGTGAGCAATTTCATGTAGAATAAAACGAAAAATATTTGAAGGTTGTAGCTTTTCTTATTTCCAAAATAATTGCATATAAAAAATATATATATAAAAAAATTCGACATTCGGTCAACTTTAACTCGTCAGATATGGTCGAAAACTGCAATTGTAAGCTAATACTCTTACAGTATAGTAATATTCAATCATTTGTCTTCATTTTGAAAGAAATTGGAAGTCTCTAGAACAATATTTAGATTTATGGTGAATTGTTGAAAAAAATATCTGTTTACGTCCGTGCGTTACGAATTCATGCATTATTTTGTGATAATATTTTCTCTGTGTTGCTTTTATCATTTTACAATGTGTTATATACCAAAATGATCACAATTTAGTGTACATTACAACGGAAAAAAAGTAACTTGTTACCTTTAACCGTTTTGCACACAGAGCGATTTGAATACAAATATATATGAAATTTCGTTTTTGCGCTATCATAAATCGCATTATTTAAATATGATAATGATAATTTTTTTCATTTCTGATGGTTGCATACTAAACTTCAGCCAATGACAAAAAAAGGAGCCAAAATTGAACTCTTAATCTTGAAAACTAAGAGCGCTGTGATTTTTTGAAAAAATTATTTTTTCCGCTTCCACGCCCACTCTGAAACACCTCTGGCACACGGGAGACAATTTTTTTTTTACCGCTTCGGCGTAAGAGGTTTAAGTAGACATTTGGTATTTGTGATTTCACATATAATTGTTCCCTTGTAAAAAGAAAATGGATGTCTCAAATAGTAACAGTATGAAAGAAAACGTGCATGACTGAATACTTATGGGGGGAGTGAATTATTTTCACATACGTAACTAAGTCATTCAGTATGTACATTGTATGTATTTATGTATAAACATAAAATGTAAGATTTACTTTAAAACAGTATTAATAATATTTCAAACTTTAATATGAACCATAATAGGATATTTTATGTATATTTGATGAAGGATGGTCTTTTTAGGGATACTTTGGTGTTTGCATGTTCAGGATAGGAGTTTATAAGCATTTTTAGAGGGGGGCTCCAAACATTCGCGGATTCTAACTATTCGCGGGGGGGTCTGATAGCATCCCCCACGAATACGGGGGGACCACTGTACATGGTACAAAAAATACTTTTCGTACATGTACGTACATATGTAGTAAAATGTGGAACCTAACCTTACCTTACGAGTGAGGCGATCTCCGAAAGTGGCGACAGAGGAGGAGGACAAATGGCAGAAAACATGAACAATTAACATTACGAAATACATTAAAAAAGGGCAGAAAACATTAACACTAAACTTTATGAAACGCATTAACAAATGGCAGAAAACATTAACACTTGATGATCTCCACCTTCGTTCTCCATAGAAAGCATCCTCTTCTTTCCGTGAACTTCAGCAACATTCTTGGGACCATGGCTAATTAGTAAGTAATTAAGTTCACACACAACACGATAAAGTAACTTACAGTACAACAAAAGTGAAATCATTAACACGAATTTTCGTTAACAAACGAAATACGTATATGTGAATGAACGAATTCCAGTGTTTACGATAACGCTGCCACAAAAAATGGTCAAGGAACGCCTTTACATAGAGGCATGATGCTGACCAATAGGAGAGCAGGATCTTATGGCAGTGACTAGCATCAGGAACCAATGGGAGAGCAGGAGGATGGTGGCAAGTCTACTAATTGGAAGTGTCTAGCACAATATTTCGATTTATGATGAATTTATGAAAAAACTTTTTCCTTACGTCCGCGCGGTAACTCTTCCGAAAAAAATCATACATGCGATTGTGGTAATGTTTGCACCATTTTAAAATTAGCCGTTATATAAAGTTTTATATATGGAAATGTGCGCAATTTCATGCACAATACAACTAAAAACAACCCATGGTTGTAGCTTTTATCAGTTTTGAGATATTTTCATATAAATAACTATAATTGCCAAAATTTCAACCTTCAGTCAACTTTGACTCTACCGAAATGGTCGAAAAACGCTTATATTCTAGTAATATTCAAGCATTTACCTTCATTTTGAAACAAATTGGAAGAGTCTAGCACAATATTTCGATTTGTGGTGAATTTATGAAAAAAATAACATTTTCTTTACGTCCGCGCGGTAACTCTTCCAAAAAAATCATATGTGCGATTGTGGTAATGTTTGCACCATTTTAAATTAGCCGTTACATAAAGTTTTATATATGAAAATGTGTGCAATTTTATGTAGAATACAACAACAAATAAATGAAGGTTGTAGCTTTACTCATTTTTTAAATATTTGCATATAAATCACGATAAATAGAAAAAAAAACACATTCGGTCAACTTTGACTCTACCGAAATGGTCGAAAAACGCAATTGTAAGCTAAAACTCTTACAGTCTAGTGATATTCAGTCATTTATCTTCATCTTGAAACAAATTTGAAGTCTCTAGCAAAATATTTAGATTTATGGAGAATTTAAAAAAAAATCTTTCCTTCCCTCCGCGCGTGGATTCACCGCCACAAATCTCCGAAATGCGTACGTCCCATTCTCGGAATATTTTCTCCATTTCATATTAGGCATTTCATAGAGTTTTATATATGAAAATGTGAGCAATTTCATGTAGAATAAAACGAAAAATATTTGAAGGTTGTAGCTTTTCTTATTTCCAAAATAATTGCATATAAAAAATATATATATAAAAAAATTCGACATTTGGTCAACTTTAACTCGTCAGATATGGTCGAAAACTGCAATTGTAAGCTAATACTCTTACAGTATAGTAATATTCAATCATTTGTCTTCATTTTGAAAGAAATTGGAAGTCTCTAGAACAATATTTAGATTTATGGTGAATTGTTGAAAAAAATATCTGTTTACGTCCGTGCGTTACGAATTCATGCATTATTTTGTGATAATATTTTCTCTGTGTTGCTTTTATCGTTTTACAATGTGTTATATACCAAAATGATCACAATTTAGTGTACATTACAACGGAAAAAAAGTAACTTGTTACCTTTAACCGTTTTGCACACAGAGCGATTTGAATACAAATATATATGAAATTTCGTTTTTGCGCTATCATAAATCGCATTATTTATATATGATAATGATAATTTTTTTCATTTCTGATGGTTGCATACTAAACTTCAGCCAATGACAAAAAAAGGAGCCAAAATTGAACTCTTAATCTTGAAAACTAAGAGCGCTGTGATTTTTTGAAAAAATTATTTTTTCCGCTTCCACGCCCACTCTGAAACACCTCCGGCACACGGGAGACAATTTTTTTTTTACCGCTTCGGCGTAAGAGGTTTAAGTAGACATTTGGTATTTGTGATTTCACATATAATTGTTCCCTTGTAAAAAGAAAATGGATGTCTCAAATAGTAACAGTATGAAAGAAAACGTGCATGACTGAATACTTATGGGGGGACTGAATTATTTTCACATACGTAACTAAGTCATTCAGTATGTACATTGTATGTATTTATGTATAAACATAAAATGTAAGATTTACTTTAAAACAGTATTAATAATATTTCAAACTTTAATATGAACCATAATAGGATATTTTATGTATATTTGATGAAGGATGGTCTTTTTAGGGATACTTTGGTGTTTGCATGTTCAGGATAGGAGTTTATAAGCATTTTTAGAGGGGGGCTCCAAACATTCGCGGATTCTAACTATTCGCGGGGGGGTCTGATAGCATCCCCCACGAATACGGGGGGACCACTGTACATGGTACAAAAAATACTTTTCGTACATGTACGTACATATGTAGTAAAATGTGGAACCTAACCTTACCTTACGAGTGAGGCGATCTCCGAAAGTGGCGACAGAGGAGGAGGACAAATGGCAGAAAACATGAACAATTAACATTACGAAATACATTAAAAAAGGGCAGAAAACATTAACACTAAACTTTATGAAACGCATTAACAAATGGCAGAAAACATTAACACTTGATGATCTCCACCTTCGTTCTCCATAGAAAGCATCCTCTTCTTTCCGTGAACTTCAGCAACATTCTTGGGACCATGGCTAATTAGTAAGTAATTAAGTTCACACACAACACGATAAAGTAACTTACAGTACAACAAAAGTGAAATCATTAACACGAATTTTCGTTAACAAACGAAATACGTATATGTGAATGAACGAATTCCAGTGTTTACGATAACGCTGCCACAAAAAATGGTCAAGGAACGCCTTTACATAGAGGCATGATGCTGACCAATAGGAGAGCAGGATCTTATGGCGGTGACTAGCATCAGGAACCAATGGGAGAGCAGGAGGATGGTGGCAAGTCTACTCAGTTGGCGGTGCGCTAGTTTTAAAATTGTTCTCGGTGGTCAGGGCAAATCTCGGGACTTTACAGCAACAACCTTTCGTAACCTGAACTATTTTCGTATTTAGAGCCAAAAAAAAATTCTTTGTATTTGCTTTCGTAATTGAATTTTTCGTAAGCTGGGACTTTCGTATGTTGAGGTACCACTGTAATTACTTGGTAAGTTACTTATATGAAAATTTTATTTTCATGAAAAAATTAAAATTCATATGTACTGGTAGCCCCCGGTTACTGCTGATATTGGTTACCGGCATTTTGGTTTTACAGTGCTTGTGCAATATATTCATAACTGAGTATTAGCCTCCGCAGGGTATATAGCACCGTTGTCAGGTTATCAGTGGCTTAGGCAAAGTGCCAAGACTACCTCATAAAATAAAACTTAACGAATCTAGTACATATGTCTTTTCCTTGGCTCTTTTAAAAATTTATCCTTCACTTTGCTGCATCCAATAATAAAGTAGGCGCCAAAAGTTTTTACACCCCAGTGCAATTTAGGCAAACGCATACACGCGCACCTTTTTCGACCTGTAAAGGAATGCAAAAATTTAGTTAAGATATTGAAATGGTTTCAGTTTACCTTAGGCTTTCTAGTATTTGGTTGCACCAAATTTGTTCTCCTTAGCTGCCTTCAGCCGTCAGGGAACACTTTCAATGAGGTGCTGGCAAATCTCTGGTTCGATACTGTTCCAAGCAGCAATGATGGCGGCTTTGAGTTTCTCGATATTGGAGCAGTCAGTCTCCTGCAAACGTTGTTTAATGATCGACCACAGATTTTCAATGGGACTAAAATCAGGGGAATTAGGGGGCCAGTCACTTAAAAGCTCTACACCACAATGCTGCAACCAGTTCCTAATCAATGGCATCGTATGGCACCATGCACCGTCTTGCTGAAGAATCGAAGCACCAGTCTTCTCAAAGCTCCCCTCTAAATATTCATTTAGCACAACATAATAAATGTGCTGGTTCATTATTTTAAAAAATACACAATTCCCCAACTCCCTCATAACCCATAGAACCCCATACCATCAAAGTTTTGGGAAACTTTTCACGAGGACGAATAAGTTTGTCATTGCACTTGTTAAGGCGGGGACTTCGCCAAACTTTCGTTGAGGTGCTTGCCGAGCAATGGAATGTGGATTCGTCAGTGAACAACACTTTTTTCCAGTTATTAACGTCCCATTTACCAAACCTATGAAAAAAAAAACTTTCGTTTCTTAATATGGGCGTCAGTTAGCTTGCTCTTCTTAGGAGCCACAACACTCTTGAATCCCAACTTGCGTGACAAGTACGTCTGTAAAGTACGTACTTTACACTTTCCTAAAATTTCAGGGTTTTCTTCCCTGAATTGACGATCAGTGTGTGAAGGATTTCAGCGGTATTTAACCCTAATTCAAAACATTGAATGACCCTTACACGATCATCCCTAGAAGTATAAGGACCCACAGGCGCAGGGAATGGCAACACAAGGGCAACACCACGAGACTAACAAATCCTGACAGGAGTGCCAGCAAAACAAACCGACTTACACCACAGCTAATGGGCTACTGATCAGTTATTGTTTCCTTAATCAAGGACACAGTGGAAACAATAAAAGGTGCCAATTAGTCATTTTTTCTCTCAAGCATTTTCCCTGACTGATATGGAGGATTCTTTAAAACGCTGAAAGTCTTTATGCAGCCTTCAGGGGTGCAAAGACTTTCAGCGCCCACTTTATTTATGTTACTATTGTATTATAAAATTTAATAAAAACAATCATGGTTTGGTTTGGGAAAATCTGCTAAGAGCATAGGTTAAATTATTTTGCCGTGTTTAACTCAATTCAGAACAATTTTCATGGTTCTGTTTAGTGTAAATTAATCTCTAGACACTCTACGTATATGTGACAAGGTTATTTTTCGTTACATGAAGTTGAAGTATGACTTCAATACGTCTTGTGGCTAGATTTAGTTATTTTTGTCGTTAATAGATTAATAGATGGTGCGGTTGCCTGGTTATCGATGGCTAGGCCTAAGCGCCGAGAGACCCTCATGAAATACAAATATTAAGAATTTACGCCTTTTCCTTGGCTCTTAAAGTTATGCTTTACCTCACTGTATCCAATAGTACCCAATATACTGTATATTTCCATGTATAAGACAACCTTTAAATCCTAAAATTCACCCCTAACAATTCAGGATCATCTTATACTACAGTTATAAATATCAAACCTTGAATTCTAAGATGTGTATCGGTAGGCTAGACTCGGCCTTGGTGCTATAGGCTAAGCACCAACATGCATGAAGATTCACTTTGTGACATAAACTGATAATAAAGGTAATAAAACCATTTTTACCTGTATATGATATTGGCATGTCTTCATAACAAATAGCCTATTTGAGGAATAATTCTAAATCAGTGAAAAAAACTTTTATCTATGTGATCCCAGCTAAGAAAATGTAAGCATCGAGTTACAGTTGCACTCACAGGAACCTTTATCTTTTGGTAACCTTTAAGAAATTTCAATTGTAGTGTAATTATGATAGTACAGTAGTAACATTTAGGATAACATAATATTAATTTTTCATTAAAAGTTTCTCATACATATCACAAGATTGATCACATGTGCCACCAACATAGGGATTCCAATCTGGTTCTGGCAAGTTGACTTCGGCTTCACCGTCGATGTCATACAAATCATCTTCGTTACCATCCATGGCATATTTTAATTGATTTTATGACTTTCTATTTTCACGTTCCCCCATGCTCTTATATCAAAACGTAGCGAATATAAGTGAGGCAGCACGCAAAGCTGTTTGTAACTGTTTAGAACAATTCAGTCGTGTACGATAATTATTTGTGTATTGTTATTAGCCATTGTTTGAGAATGGCAGTGAAATGTAAACAAAACAATGGTTTCCCTTTTAGGCGACTTATGTATGAAAAACATGATATGTATAGAATCGGGCTTTGATAAATTTATGGAAGGAATGTACGTATCTGTGAATCAAGTTACATTTGGCAACTAAAGACAATGATGATATGGGTAAAATGGAATCAGCTGATTATTTTAAGGCTGTAAACAAAACCAGAATGCAAATGGCACATCATCGCTTTGTTCATATATTGTAATTCATATATTGTAATATGATAATATGCATGCAATATGATTACAGTAAAACAAGTTTTTATTAAAGTACAACTATTATTCAACTTGCAAGTGTATATCTATTAGTGTAACAACCTAACCAAGGCAATAGTCTCTCTCTCTCTCTCTCTCTCTCTCTCTCTCTCTCTCTCTCTCTCTCTCTCTCTCTCTCTCTCTCTCATTTCATCGACTGTAATACTAATGATACCCCTCCGTCCTCCACCAAAAAATTCCGGTTTTTTAGAATTCTTGATGAAGCAATTATTGTAAAACTGTATTGACATAAACAACCAAATTGAGAAACAGCTGATTGCTGACATCATTTAACATAAGTATTAAGAGCTCCGTTATAATTGTCAAGTTGTTAAACCCTACCATAGGTAAAAATAAAATACATTTTTGTTCATCCTTAATGCAGTGGGGATCTCAAGATAGAATACTAGTAAATTAAAGCTGCAGTTTATAGCCGAGGCCGAATAAAACAAATAATGGCCAGGCGGAAGTGATGTTCGGAACTGGAGAAATCGCACCTAATGCTTATATGCAATGAAGTAATATGTGCACATTTTCAACCAAACTTCGTAAATTTACAGTTAAAGGTATCTCCGAATTATATCTTCTAACAAATAATGACAATGAAGATATCAATAATACTCAAATGAGCTAAGATTTTGATAATGTAAACAATATCAAATGCAAATGATGTACATAATGAAGTTTATATTCTGTACAGTGGATAACCCCCACCCCCACCCTCCCCTAGGTATTCACATTCTACGGGTTCACGGACTCACGCATTCACAGATTTCTCTTGGTAACATTGACCCAGGCTGACAACCTACAAATCTCTTGAAGAAGGGCCACGGATAGGGCCTGAAAGTACGCGAGTTGTTGAGTAAAATAAAATGTAAATACGTACTTATAAGTAAACACGTCATACACAGTAATTTTGTGGGTTTCTTTTTCAATCTTCAGAAGAAAACTGAAAGAAGTTTTCATTTGGTTCAATATGATAATAGTAATATTGTAATTAGATACAAAAAGCAAAACAACCTTTATTCAAGTTATCATTGTTATAAATATATTGTAGTTTTTTTCTTTTTTTTTTGCA
The DNA here is from genome assembly GCF_015104395.2 of Macrobrachium nipponense. NCBI lineage: Eukaryota > Metazoa > Arthropoda > Malacostraca > Decapoda > Palaemonidae > Macrobrachium > Macrobrachium nipponense. Next base: position 22,648,791 of record NC_087208.1, read on the forward strand.
ATCAATAACTTTTCTCCAAAAAATCTATTTTTTTTAAATTAGAAGTTATTCTATACTACAGATATGAGATAAATTCATGAAAATTTCCGGGATTTTTTTACCTCATCTTATCTAAAGGTCGTCTTATACACAGAAGTTTACGGTAGTCTCATATTACTACAGTATTATAAAATATAAACAAAGCAATCAGTGTTTTGGTTTGGAAAAATTAGCTGAGAGTGGAGGTAGGAATATTTTGCCATATTTAACTCAATTCAGAGCAATTTTCTTGCTTCTATTTAGTGTAAATTAATCTCTAGAAACTCTTATTTATACAGGCAGTCCGCGGTTATGGGGGGGGGTTCCGTTCTCGCCGTGGTGCTGATAAGCGAAACCTGCCATTAACCGAAACTTGGCGATTTATGGTGCCATGTTTTGGTTAATGGCTCCTCTGTTAGGTAAGATTCGTTACCATAACTATTATTGGCACCTTATGGTGCAGATAACTGAAACTTGGCCTGTTATCACACCATAAATCATCTAGTGCCATAAAATCGGATCGCCATTAACCAAGTCCGCCAATAACCGAGGACTGCCTATATGGGACAAGGTTATATTTTGTTATATGAAGGGTTTTAAGTTGAAATATGACTTAAATACGTCCTGTTGTGAACCAGATTAAGTTATATTTTTTGTTAATAGATGGTATTGAGAGCATGATTTTTGTGTAAAAAAACTACAGATTCCATTTGCTATTTTCATCCTATATCATAATAATACAAGATTTACGTATTTATCTTTTATCGGCATGAACCAACAGTAAAATATGTTCTTTCATGGCCAATATTTGTTATTAAAATACATTTTTCTCCACTATCACTTGTGGTCAAGTTTCATCCATATTGCTGGTGTATAATAATTTATAGTAATTAGCAGTGTGAACATTTAATTCTCAGGTTCGGCTACAACTGGAGCTTAGATTTAACAGTACTTTATTCCCTTGCCAAAATTTTCTCCATAGAAAATAATGGTATAATGCAAAAATATTTAAGTCCTGTTCTACTTAATTAACGTCATTTGTAACATAGCTACAGTAATTTTGTACTATTGTATGAAGGCTGAAATGCAAGCAAAAAATTGTTATAATGAGATTCGGTTCGGTTGTTGTAGCAAAACAACTGTTTTCTTTTGGTAGTTTATGGCTGTAGCATTTAAGCAACGATTATAATGTTACTAACGATATTTTTATCATTCTCTTTTACTTTGTTAACTTATTCAACTAAAAGATGTGATAAATAGAAATGGAGAAAATGTTAGCACTCTCTCTCTCTCTCTCTCTCTCTCTCTCTCTCTCTCTCTCTCTCTCTCTCTCTCTCTCTCTCTCTCTCTCTAGGCCAAGATTTACCAGTAAGTTCATCGAACCCGACATTAAAATTTTGTAGAACTACCATGCAGATCATAGTAAATGATTAGGTAAATGAAATTCTACATTTTCATTAAAGACTTGATACATATTAGGGCAAAATATCTCGCCGTGACACTGTCTAAGGCATTGTTAACAAGTCTAGGGCAGAGTAAGGTGGATTGTGGTGCCCATAGACTTTTTAATTTTGGTTAGCAACGATTTTTGGTTACCGTCAGGCCACAAGGATCAGAACCCGTTGGTAACCTGGGGCTGCCTGTACTTAACAAGTAATTACAGATCGGAGCCCTTCCTCTTCCCCTCTCATGGACATAAATGCACAAAAGAAGTCAAGTCTTTTGCTTTGTTGTTCCTATTATTCCCTGATAGTGAGAAGGGAAGCCACCTACACAAAAATAATAGAAGTGCTACTTCCATTTTCAAATTTAAGCTGCCACCCGAGGGGACATTTAGCTGTAGTTACTTGGTAAGTACATATCAAACTTAATTTTATAAGTATGTATATATGAAACTTAATTTTACCATGAAAATAACATATTCATGGTCAGGTAACTATTATCGTCAAACACAATACATCCAAAATTATTGTATTATAATTAATTTATGTATAATGATTGGTTGTTTATTTATAGGTATAACAAGAAAATTAGAACAACCAGATGAATAATAATCTTGAATTGTTTTGAACTTGTAAGTGGGATGCTGCCAAATTTCATGATCCATATGCTCCCATATTTACATTTTCTACATACCTCATTTTTATGCAAAGTACAGTATGTATACAGTGGACCCCCCGTATTCGCGTTCTCCAGATTCGCAGACTCACACATTCGCGGATTTCTCTGGGGAACGTTTCCCCGCATTATTCGCGGAAAATTCGCACATTCACGGTATTTTTCTATGAGAAATATCCACAAATTCCTGGTTTTTTTGATGAATTTCATCATAAAATGCACTTTTTTGTGATAAAACTATTAAAAAAACCAAGTATGAAAATTTTTAGTGGTTTTTCTTGAGTTTTAACTAACAAAATAAGCTGTTTTTAGCATTTTCATAGGGGTTCCAAACATTTGCGGATTCTAACTATTCACCGGGGGGTCTGGTACGCATCCCCCACGAATACGGGGGGACCACTGTATACAGCATTCAGTCTAACATTAGCTAAATGTATAATGTGCTGCATTGTACAAATTGTACAATTTATCCATGAATAATGATTATGATTGAAAAAGAACCTTGCAATAAGACTATACAGTGGTACCTTGAGATACGAAAGGCTCAACTTACGAAAAACGAGATACGAAAGCTAACACGAAAAATTTAACGGCTCTACATACAAAAAGTTTTCAAGATACGAAAGGTTTCTGTAAAGTCCGAGATTCGCCCGAACCACCGATAACAATTTTGAAGCTCGCGTGCCGCCAATTGAGTAGACTCACCACCATCCTCCTGCTCTCCCATTGGTTCCTGATGCCAGTCACCGCCATGAGATCCTTCTCTCCTATTGGTCAGCATCCCTCCCATGATGCATCTACGTAGCGGCGTGATTCTTCGGCCACTCTGTACCAGCATCTTTATCGTACGCATGCGGTATTCGTTCGGTCTAACGATTTCGTTTATTAACGTAAATTCGTTAGTGATTTCGTTGCAGTATACGTACTTTATCGTGTTGTGAGAACTTTACTCTACTTATACGTAAATTACGTACAGTATAACGTAGTCATGGGTCCCAAGAAAGTTGAAATTCACGGAAAGAAGCGAATTCTCTCTTTGGAGACAAAGATGGAGATTATCAAGAAGTATGAAGCTGGTATGCGATTGAGTGTGATCGCCAAGGAATACGGCCAAAATCCGTCGACAATAGGCACCATCCTTAAGCAAAAGGATGTCATCAAAGCAGCTACACCTCCCAAGGGCATCACTATTTTGTCCAGCAAGAGGACCCACGTGCACAACGAGATTGAACGGCTGCTTCTTGTCTGGATAAAAGACAAAGAAATCGCTGGCGATAAAATAACGGAGACGGCAATCTGCCAGAAGGCCAGCGCTATTTTCGGCGATTTGATTGGCCAGGCGGAAGACGACGGAGGAGAAGGGACATCAATGCCAACCCCAGAGTTCAAGGCTTCGCATGGGTGGTTTGAGAAATTCCGTAAACGGACTGGTATCCTTTCGGTGGTGCGGCATGGGGAGGCTGCCAGCTCGGACATGAAAGCGACCTAAGCCTTTAAAAAGATGTTCGACGAGATGATGACCAAGGAAGGCTACAGTTCTCAGCAAGTCTTCAACTGTGATGAGACTGGCCTTTTTGAAAAAAAATGCCTCGTCGGACGTACATCACGGAGGAAGAGAAGAAGCTACCCGGGCATAAGCCTATGAAAGACAGGCTTACGCTCGCACTTTGTTCAAACGCCAGTGGGGATTGCAAGGTGAAGCCCCTACTGGTGTATCATTCCGAGACTCCTCGAGCCTTCAAGGCCCACAAAGTGCTTAAGGAGAAGCTTCCAGTGATGTGGAGGGCTAATGCGAAAGCCTGGGTAACGAGGCTTTTGTTCACGGAGTGGGTAAATCTGTGTTTCGGCCCGACAGTGAAGAAATTCTTGGAAGAGAAGCGCCTCCCTCTGAAATGTCTGCTGGTGTTGGACAATGCCCCTCCCACCCTCCTGGCCTCGAGGAAGATATCCTAGCGGAGTATTCCTTCATCAAGATTCTTTATCTTCCGCCTAACACCACCCCTCTCCTCCAGCTCATGGACCAGCAAGTGATATCGAACTTTAAGAAGCTGTATACGAAACATCTTTTCAAGAGATGTTTCGACATCACCAATACCACAAACCTCACCTTGCGTGAATTTTGCAAGGAGCATTTCGACATCGTCATATGCATCCGACTCATCAACCAAGCTTGGCAGGAGGTTTGGAGGCGAACCTTGAATTCCTCGTGGAGGAAACTCTGGCCTGATGCCGTATCCGCCCGAGACTTCAAGGGATTCAGAAACAGTTGACGATCCTGAAACTGTTTCGCAACCAGATCTTGACGAGATCGTTGCACTCGGCAAGTCCAAGGGGCTGGTCGTCGACGAGGACGACATCAACGACCTTCTTGAGGAGCACCAAGAGGAGCTTACGACGGATGACCTGAAGGAGTTGGAGGCCGTATAACATAACGTCGTTCAAGAGGATTTCTCTAGCAGCGGCGAGGAGGAGGAGGAGGACAACCCTATGACAACGGCAGAAATTAAGGATGTTCTAGCCGCTTTTCATAAAGTGCAATCGTTTGTAGAAAAAAGACACCCCGAAAAGGCTCACACAGGTCGTATGCTTGCGCAGTTCGATGACGTTTGCCTGAGTCGTTTAGTATTAGCAGGAGTAAGTAAAAAGGAAGAACTAAGTGATACTAAAAAACAGAAAGTTAAAAGTGGTGATGAAGTTGAAAAAAAAAGGAAAAAAAACTACGTAAAGTATATAAAAAGTAAAAAAAAAAAATTAAAAATCAAAAAAAGACAAAAAGATTTTTTAATTTTAGTTTTTTGTAAAGTTAAGTGTTACAGTTTTGTTAATGTGTTTCGTAAATTTTTTGTTTAGTTTCCCTTATATTTTTTTATGTGTTTCGTAAAGTTAAGTGTACGTACGTACGTACGTATTTGCTGTTTGTCCTCCTCCTCTGTCGTCACTTTCGGAAATAGCCTCACTTGAAAGGTAAGCTTCCACATTTTGCTATACATACGTACGTACGTACGTATGTACGTACAGTATTTCTTGTATACCATGTACACTAATACACTTTATTTACAGGTAATTAGCAGTACGTTATTAATTTAGGTATTGAATGGTCCAAATTGTTGTAGTATTTCATTGTTTATAGGTCAATTTAGCTTTATTATGAAATTTACCGGGGTGTTTTTGGAGGGCTTGGAACGGATTAGCCATTTTACATGTAAAATGTGGTCCAAGATACGAAAACCTCATGATACGAAAGGTTCCTCGGAACGGATTAATTTCGTATCTCGAGGTACCACTGTATATACAGTAAAACTTTAATTATTGTATCATAGAGTCTCTCTCTCTCTCTCTCTCTCTTCCTCTCTCTTCTCTCTCTCTCTCTCTCTCTCTATCTCTCTCTCTCTCTCTCTCTCTCTCTCTCTCTCTCTCTCTCTCTCTCTCTCTCTCTCTCTCTCTCTCTCTCTCAGTATGATAAATGTTATTATCTGAAACAAATGAATTATCAGTGTTTATTGTTTATCTGTTGATAGCATTTTGAATTAATGAGAAATAAATTAAATGGTTATTCACCATTATCCACTCCAAAGTAAGTGGGATTTTGGTTTTTATAAATGGAAATTTTCTGACCTTTGAATACCAAAATGTAACTTAATGTACTTTTACATCCTTCCCTCATATTTTCTGACCTTTGAATACCAAAATGTAACTTAATGTACTTTTACATCTTCCCTCATATTATATCCTAACCAGAGCTTGGCCATTAAATACCTAACATGACAATTGCTGCAGTGTCTTTCATATCAAATATTGAAGAAAAGGGGTCCTTTGAAAGTGTTATCTATAGATCATCTTTTGTTAAATGTGATATAATGACCTCCTTAATTGTTGGATGTACATATATGTTTTTAATAGAAAAAGCCCACAGTCATCTTGATGCACCCTAGATAGCTGAATTTTGGTGATTTATGAGTACAATCTAGAAACTCAGTCGTAATCCTGTATTTTAATCACCTCCATGATAGTCTAGAGGTTTGAGTCAGTGTCTGGTTATACATTTGTGTAGTAATAAAATGGATATTTATTCCCACTTTTATTTTCAATCTCTCTTTTCAGGTATTGACACCATAGCCTTCAAACAGCGCTTAATTTTATGGTTGAATGTGATGAAGTAATTATGAGAAAGAAATTCTAAACTGATGCTGTATAAGAGAATGTGAGTAAAACAAATTTATTTCTGATGAATGTCAGTTAGAGAGCAGTGATTCATATCTAGTAAATTACAGACATCATTTTTGGAAGAAGTTATGGTTGGTTAGATTTTATTATGAGGTATGTATTAGGTACTTTATACATGGGAGGATCTGTGAATTAAGGCAGATACATTGATTACTTTAATCAGTAATGTATGTTATCTGAATTTACTTAAGGTATGAAAGACCTGTAGAATGTCAAGGTAATTGTTAGAAGTTTATACAATCAACATTTCTGCAAGGTTGGAATTGATATGAATCATACTAATTTTGTGTCATTAAAATAGTTTTTTACTTGCTCAATAGGGGTTTGTGCTCAACTTCCCAGTTAATGTTCACTTACTTCATCTCTATGATAGATTATGGGGTGTTTGATGACATTGTTTATGTAATGCAGTTTCTGTTTTGGTTAGGCTTATTGCATTTGCTTCAGCATTTATGTTAATGCATTGTTTTGTTCAGTTGATGATGTGTTCTTTCCTCAGAAATTGTACTATTTTTCACTAATAGGTGATGTCAATACAAATTCACTTATAGATCTCACTGTCTGGGGTTTTTAATAATTGCTCTTCTTGATGCCAGTTTTTTTAGCAGTGGGAGTATTACTGAACTTCAGAGGATTTTAGTATACCTCTTTAATTATTTAGTTGTTGGCAGAAATTCTTTGACAAATCTAGATATACTTTGAAGGAAATATTTCTGAGCATATTTTAATTTTATTGTTTATATACACAGATACATGAATAATTATTACAATGTTTTTAATATTTGTTCAGTATTGTAAAAATGGGAGATGAAATTACTTTTTTTTTTATGTAGCCTAGCCAGCTTTTAAACCTAGTGGTAACGTGGATGCTATGTATTCAAGTTGTCTGAATTTTTAAATTGTAAATATGGATTTGCACTGAAAGCTTGAACCTTAAGGCTTCCTTCTGTTTATATATCAGTATCAACCTGAAGTTTTAAGCCATTTTACAGGTCACTTACAAATTATTGTGAATTGCATAGTACATCTCAGTAAACTCTGATCAAATGATATAGTATGTCTTTTCATATTTTTTGTAAAGTAGTTGGTTAGCATGCAATTATACCACCACGTGCAATAGGTTACGTAATACTATAGTAGGTTTTAGTTTGCAATTTTAATGGTTCTGGCAGGTATGGTAAATTATGACAAAATAAAATTAAAAATAAGCTTCTGTGTAATATGTCAATAGACAGTATTTTTAGTACAAGTTAGTTTTGTGCCTTCATTTTGGTTGAGATTATGTAACTGCATTTAACAAAATCTTGTTTACAGAACTGGTGCTCGCAGTAGGCAAGCATTTTTTTTATTGCTAAAAAAAGATATGTAGACCATGTAAACATTTTTTAATAACCTTACCTATAGGATCATGGATTTCAAAACAAATATGGAGCCGTTTTTCCAGCCCATGTCTCATTAAATAGTTCTAAGGGAGGCAGCAATATAGGGGAAGAGTAGTGAGTGGTAGCATGTTGTACAGGGTATAACATTACTCACTCTTATTATGATGAAGTACAAGCAATATACATTTGTAATAACGTCCTAAATGTAACTAATGTAGAATAGTGAATCCTTAATTATAGTGACTCTTAATGGATAAGTTAATTTACCATTTCTAACCATATGAGTTTGTTTAATACTTTAAGCAAGAAGTAGTCAAGTTCCTTGAGCTTCTAAGTCCGTAAGAGTAGATTACAAACTAAATTTTAGCTTAAGTCACCTTTGTATTTGTGTTTCAGTCATGAATCTTGATCACTTTTATTTATAGTTTCAGTTCTTGTGGAAAATGTACAAAGTGGTCATGTAGAATGGAATTTGTGCAAGTTTACAAAATTTGACATAAGTGTGCTTAAGGTACAAGTTTACTATACGTACTTGGTATGAACAGTGCTTGGGATATACACTTATATTGGTAATATTGACAGGGAAAGTCTCCTAAAATTCAGCCATATCTGCTGTCTATGTGAACTTGCAGAAAGGCAAGGTTTCTAAGAACATTTTTTTTTTACGGTGTAGGTGTATTTTAAAAGGTGTCAAGTAAAGTATTTGTCAGATAAATTGCTTTACTTGGATTTGTATTTAAATTGTGTAACTAATGCATTAACATTTATCATCTGAAACAAATGAGTGGGGGACTTATTTTAATATAACTGTTTTACATTCTGTGATTATTATTTGAGATACAAGTAAATATTAAGTTTTTAACCAATTATCCACCATAACTTCTTCCATTTATTTATTTTAGTATTAGATTGATATTAAAGTTGTAATACTTGCTAGGTATGAAATGATAAGGTACTGTAATTTAAGCTTCTTCACTTAATATTTATTGTTGTGGAATCTCCGTATATATTTATCCCATGTAAAGTTAATGAAGCGCTGAGATGTTTTTCACATGTGACGAAGTGATCTCAGGACCTTGAATTTCTTTCTTGAATTCAGAAATGGAGGCTATTGTGCTTTGAATAGCAAGACCATTTCACGATATGTGACTACAGTTCTTTAGCTGTGATGATGAAGGATATTTTACTCATGAGTGGATTAAAACTGAGTGTCTCTATGAAGTAATCATTATTCTTTGTGGGTTGGGTTTACCGTAGCGGTGATATTTACTCCTTTAATTGTTGCCGTAGTTTTGCAGCTTTAGTTGATATTGTCTTCTTTAGCAATATTCCAACATTCAACCAAAGAGTATTTTATGTCTTTTACTGTATTTGGTTGAGGATATTGTTCTTCAACTTATTTCTTGTTTCAGTTTTAAAATTCTTGCATGAGCTAAATTAAAGGTGTGGAAGATAGGTTATGTTATTTCTTTTAGTCTTGCTAAATACGGTGTTTTATAGTCAGTTAATCGAATCTCATTGACATATGAATATTACAATATACGTATATCTGCTTATTCTTGCATCTATTGTAGAAAATAGAAATTATTTTAGGTAAAGATTAAAAGAGTGGAGTTATTTAATTTGCAGTTTTTTTTATTATCAATACAGTAGACCCCTTTCTAACTGAATTCAGTTATGTGCATACACCAATTATTAGAATTTAAGAAATAATGGAATTTACCATGGACACTCACTCATATATGTAAATCAGCTATTTACTGAAGGTGTAAATGGGCTTTATGAGTTCCTTGCACTTTCTTTTGCAGAGTTTAGTGAACAAGAGTTCAAAGGTAGTGGTGATGGTAAAGGGTATGTGCAACCAAAAAGAACCTGTAAAGTCCTTGTTTAAGCAAGGAAGACAAACAAAAGAAAGCAGTGTGGACAGACAGATTTTAGATTTCCTATTTTAGGAACAAAGTTATGAAATACAATTCATTTTGGGTTCAAAGAGTGAAAATTGCCCATCTGTTCAATGTAGCAGTCATACATCCCCTGCAACAAATAAATGTTCCAAATTCACCCAAAGCAGCTGAACTGTCTGACAATACAGGGCATAATCTAGCAAATTGCAACACAACACACATGTACGCTGCTGTTTAATATGGGTTTTTGCTACCTAATGCATATGTGAGGAGCTTGGAACAAATTCCATATATGTAAGGCTGGGCCACATTACACGTCAGCAACCAATCTAATGTCTGTAAGTTTTGTGCTACTTACATCAGTAAAGTGGCCCAAGTTATCTGTATGTCCAGCATTGAATTTACTTAGATAGGGGAGTGGAAACCACAACCTTTTAGTTATATACTCAGCACTTACCATTCAGTTATTGCAGTGTGTTTTCAGGGTTGAAAATATTTGATTTTAAAGAAATTGTTGGTGTTTGTAGATAATGGTGTGTTATAAGTATCAAATTTTCTTTTGCTAAGTTATTGTAAATTTTTTTTTTTTTTAGGTACAGTTGACACTTAGTTGTTGGGGTAAACTACTTTATGCTAACCAGCCTAATATCAATTTCTTGAACTGTAACTCCGATACCTCCTAGATTATATGCATTCTGTTTAGGAAGATTGTGCTTCAGTTGCTATTTTGTTTTACAACTGCAAAAAATATATGGATTTTTCCCATTGCCTATTGCAGCCTCCAAACTGTAAATCTCGTGGACTTCCTCTCGCTATAAATCCACATAACATTTATATATTCCAATTTTACAGAGCTTGGAGACCTTTGTTATTGTAAGTAGTTTACTAAATAGTTCTGGTTAACTGATTGGTAATGCTGGGATATCATTGAAGGGCTTTGTATTCAAATGTTTCCCAGGTGAGATAATATTATATCTGGTTTTACTCAGAACTAGATACTGTACGTACTATTTGTTGTTTTCCTATGTAAACACAATTATTTTCATAGTGTTTACAATATATTATAAAGACCCCAACAGCTTTCTTATGAAGCATGTATAACTGATACACTGGTTGTACCTTTCAGCTTTGCAGCCACTCAGTAAATGAATGATAAAGTGAATATTGTTCAAACTCCACAATTTAAATCTTTACATGTTAGAGCATGCTTATAGGATATTAAAGTGTCTTTTTAATGCATGGCGTTCAGATATTGTACTATGAAATAGATAAGGCTTGTAGAATGATCTGAAGAGTTGGGATACTGGATGGATTGGTATGCAAATACTTGTGTGAATATTGTCAAGGGAAGGGTCTCCTAGTTTTATTTATGTAGAATACAGTATATTCCATTAAAACTTTGCTGCTCATGATTGACTACCATAACAACTTGATATTTGTACTTACTTTGACATTAAGCTTAATTATGGTACTTTGTCAAGTCAAGTGGGAATGTGGCCAGAGAACAGTGTGAGGAAGTACAATACTGTATTTACACTGCCCATATAAAATAAAAAGCATTTTAATATTGCAGATTAGAATTTTATATTAAAAATGGGAAGAACATGATTTTACACAATATTTCAAACAGTTTTGTGTTCATAAATTTAAAGAACTTCAACAGAAATCATAATAAAACACTGTTCATGGCTGGTGACTATTAATACTAAGTATATATTTTTTGCACATTAAAAACAGATAATTTGAGGAGTGGGTTTAGAATGGAAAATGGATGTAATTTCTGTAAGAGTGTAAATATGTGTTGTGAGACATTCAGTAATGCAGATGATGATTTAAACATTGCATTTCAAGTACCACTAAGTAATTGTAAAGGAGGCTAGTCTATTTCATACCAGGAGATCCTTCCCTTTGGGTAAAAAGTAACTTCAGTTATTGTGATACAAATGTAACTTGGAGAAAGTTACACAAACTCATAATGCATTATTTTCCAGATAAATAAAATTCTAAGCATTATACAAACTACTAATGCATTATTTGCCAGATGAAAGAATCCAGAGTATATATCAGGTGTCAGGGAAGAGTACCTCTGTCTTATAAAAGTTTTGATAACTTGTTGCAGTTGCAGTGTAGACAAAATAGAGCATCTAAACATTCATTTATTTGCAGGTATTCACACACTTAAACACTAACTGCCTTGGTGTGAGTAAATGCACCAAATGTTGGAGTTTATTGCTCTTAAGTTTGGCTACTGTGCATTTTGGGAAATTATATTTATATAACCAGCATTATGGCTGTAGTTTAATAAGATGTAGCTTAAGTAGTCATGTAGAGTTCTAAATGAATGTAAGAGGTTTTAAGTTAGCCTTTTATTTATTAATTAATGGTAATTACTTTTTGTGCATGTCAGTTTTGCTCTGAGAGTACATTAAAGCCTTTTAGAGTGGCAGAAATCAATTGTGCAATGAAATGTAACTAAATGTTCATCTTCTAGGATTTCTTCTTCAAAAGGAAAAGAATGATGGCGTTCATTTGAGTAGTTTCTTATTTAGCTACCTCTTAATGTGACATTATTACAGATTTACAATAATCTAGTCTAACTAATAACATTACTGAAAAAAATCTGTTAAAATATATTTTTTTCTTATCTTGTTGTGCTTATCATCATCAAATCTCTCATATTTCCAGTAGTGATAGCAATTAGAATTTGTTTGAAACTTTCTTTCAGGGTCAGTTGTTTGAAAATCTCAAGTTAGCTCTTAGCAATTAGCCAGCATAAATTTTTTATCATTAAATTCTTTGTAGTTTGCAACTTATATTTGGTTTTTATACTGTATTGCGATATTTTTAAATTGCCTTTTCCTTTATCGTTGGCATCAAACATCATTAGTTTTATGCTGATGTAAATGCCATAATTTTATGCTGTTCCTTGTAATTCAGTACTTTAGTTAATCATATTTTTTATAGCTTTATTGAAGTTTTGACTAGAGCATCATTACTATTCATGTATTTGTGAGGTTTGTCCTTTCCTTTTCTTCATGATCTTCTGGATCTTCCAATTAGTGTGTTTCCTGTTTCTTCCACACATTCTACTATGTTAACCAGTTACACCTCACCGCTTTAACAAACAGTCTTGATTTTGAAATAGTAATGTATTTTTCTAGGCACAGAATACCTCCCCTGATAATCTCTCTCTTGTAGTATAATATTCCGAGTTTAGTCCAACCATCAGTCTTTGCATATTTTATCAACTTTTTTGGAATCTCTTCCATTTTCATTGACCTGGTGCTTGATGGATATTAATTCAATTCAATTAATCAATTTTTTTTATGTGTCTTCAGTGGTGTATGGAAGCATAGGTCTTACCTACATATACATCAGAGCTTTTTATATTTACTGAAACATTTTTATATTCCCATAAACAGCTTCTTGTGTTTATTTTTGTTTTTCCCCTTATCACTATCATTATATTATATGTGAATACTCAGCCTTTCCCTTTAAAATACAGCCAAAAAGTATATAACCAAGGACACAGAGATTTTGTACTCTTTCAAGGTTCTTCCTGTATCATAACAATCCATGATATGTGTGCCGTTAGCTTTTAAACATTCTGGTTACCAAATGCCTTTTATTCCATGTACAGTAATAACCCAAACTTACGCGAGGGGGAAGTTTCCCGTAAGTTTCGCATGATGTCTAAAAATGCCAATAAATGCTTGCTTCTAGAGTTTGAACACTAATATGGCCATAATCATGCTCCCTAAGTATTATGCTAACTTTTAAATGAAATTAAAGTTACTATAATTTCAATTATAAAAGAAGTTTTCTTTGGGTCACTAGGTAAACTTCATAAGTCAGTCATAATGAAGGTACAATTCAATAAAATAAAGAAAATATGTCAATTTAAAATTATGTACTAGTGAGAGAGAGAGAGAGAGAGAGAGAGAGAGAGAGAGAGAGAGAGAGAGAGAGAGAGAGAGAGAGAGAGAGAGAGAGATGTACATAATGTGAGGTAAAACTTTGGAGGGGTATCCTCTTTAAAAAGTGCAAATGGATCACATTCTGAAAGTACATTAACTGTTAGTGCTGTAATTACGTAACATAGTACTTACAGATTGTACCAGCACTTTTCTCTGAAGTTAAGATTGTAATTTTCATAGAATGACAACTCTGTTATATGTCTGATATGTTTTACTAGTTGATCATGGCATTCTTATATAGTGACAAACACTGAATTACTTACTGCCTGTGTATATATTTTCAAAAATATAAATAGCATACACAAAATTTCCATACAGATTTTATGCTTAAAAGCAGGAAAACTTAGACTAATTGTAGTATACTAGTACATACTTCAGAAATTAAAGTTTCTGAAGGGATATCATCTTTGAAAAGTGCAGTAACTGTGAATGGGTATCGCATCTTGTAAAAGTACTTATATGCACTAACTGGTAGGTGCTGTAATTATCTTTGTATCATTTATATATTTACAAAAATAAAAATAATACATTTTTAATAAAGATTTTATACAGAAAAGCTTTAAAACTTAAAAATTTACATAATAAATTGAACACAAACACTTTTGCAGTGTTTCTAGTGGATTCGCAAATGTTTGCGCTATTGTGAAGAACTCGTGTATGATAATTAGTTAGGTTCCAATGAAAAGTTCATGCTATTGTGAATTCATGCAAATCGAATCGCGTTAGTTCGGGGTATTACTGTACATTGCACAGTCTTAAGTATCTGTGACATCCTATGTTACATTTGGCACATGGTATTAAGGTCACCCTACTAAAGTAAGCAAAAGTACTTATAGCTGATCTATCATGCTGACAAAATGTATCTTTTTATACTAGCCTCCCCGAAGTAACTTGAGAGTTCTGATAATTTACATAAGTAATTTACTCTTAAGCTGGCTTTTTGTGACTATGGCATTTCTTTACTTGAGGCACTTTTCCTGAGAATGAACCTCTTCCATTTCATATTCCTCTGATGCTGTTGAAGCACAGACCACTTAGTGCCCAATTCAAATTACAAAATCTGTATGTGAAACTCTTAATTTCATAGGTAATCCAGCATGCCCAGTACATATATGATACAACATACTGATTACCCTGCTTATTTTTTTTTTACTGGTGTCATGACTAAGTTATTAGAGCTTTACTCCTGAATAGATAAACCCATAGTTACAAAGGTAGACTAACTCAAACAAGTAAAAAATGCACTAAAGTTTCTTCGGCGTGGTCGAGTTTTCTGTACAGCGTGTAATCAAGGCCACTGAAAATAGGTCTATCTTTCGGTGGTCTCAGTATAGTTGTATGAACCGCAGCCCATGAAACTTTAACCACAGCCCAGTGGTGGCCTGTCCTATGTTGCCAGATGCATGACTATGGCTAACTTTAATCTTAAATAAAATAAAATAAAAAATGAGGCTAGATTGCAGCAATTTGTTTTTTGACAGTTGGAGGGTGGATGATCAACATACCAATTTCCAACCAACTATCCTTAGTAGTTTTTAAGATCGGAGGGCAGACAGGAAAAGTGTAGACTGACGGACAAAGCCATCTTAGTAGTTTTCTTTTACAGGAAACTTACGAATATTAAGTTGTGACTTACAGATACATGGCACATTCATTCTTATGACCCAGCTTGTAGCAGAAATAGTATTCTATCACTTGAGGTTCATTCTTCAGAGAGGGGCCTACCATCACTTGAGGCTCATTCATAAGAGAGGGGCCTAATATGTTCCGAAAGGTGCAGCTCAGCCTTGTATGAAGATGTTTGATTGGTTTTGTTTTCAAGAACAATTTTTACTATAATATTTTACAAAACAGTACTGTGACTTATGTTACTGTAGAAACTCTCCCTTTTGGAGAATCAGTCTGCGTTTCCTATAGTTCTCTGAACTGTTGAGTTTTATTTTGTCAGTGACATATTTGATTCTTTCTCTGAACTCAGTTACTGCTTTGATTTATTAGACCTTGGTAGTGTATTCTAATCTTCTAATATAGTGAGATATGCATTTACGTACATATTTTATTTATTTTATTGATGTATGATACTCTCTTCAATAAATTGTAGGCATTCTGGCCCAACTATTGGGTGAAGTCAAACAATGATAGAGGCATTTTGCTTCAGAAGATGAACATTTTTTTTTACATTTCAATTAATGTTGTCAGCTGCAGTTTATTATGAAACTATTTTAATTTATTTTGCAACAAAAGTAACTGAGGATTACTTTCATGCTCTCACCGTAATAATTATAGGTTGTGGTGCATGTTTCATCACTGTAGGGGGTAATGGTTCTTTGTCATGAGCAAAGACTTTATTAGGCTGATAACATAATTTGTGGTGTTTGTTAAACTTTTTATTAATGGCGATGTTTAGCTGATGTCACTGGTGTGCAAAATATGAGTGTTTATTGATTAATACATAATATTGTTTGATTTCTGTTGATGTGTTATGAGATCGGCTGGAATTATTTTTATTGGAGAGAAATTTTGTGGTAGTACTGTCAGTCAGGTTTTCAGTTAAGATTAAAGTAATCTAGTGATTTCATAGTCATACTTTTGTAAGTATTGAGAAACTATAGATTTTTATATGTAACATTTTAGGCATATATTGTTAAAAGTGACTTTGCTGATCATTAGTAAAAATATATTGTTGGAAAGAAATTTCTTATTGAAAGCCCTCTATTGTATTTCATAAATGAATATATTGTAATTTGTTCTTCGTCTTACATGTAGGCATAGTGTGATAGTCTTAATCTCATATCTTGAAACATTACTTATAGAAGTCGTCCATAAATAAGTAAAAAGTAAGTAAGAAGGCACTTGAAAGTGTCGACATGTGCCAGAAAGTTGGAACTTAATTTGTGTGGGTTTGGTAAAGTTAAAAAAATGATAAACAAAGGGCCCTTTGTAATCTTTGGGAATTAAAACCATGCAAAAGGAATTTCCTACCCAGATGTTAGCAACCGTACGCATTGCATATACGTACTACACTTTTACCATTGTCCTTAGATTGATTACCCAATGAAAAGTAATCTTATGCTATATTTTTGTTGGAAAATGTGCATTGAGATTAAGAGGAAAATACATTTTGTGAGCATTCCTTTTATGTGTGTGTTGCTGAAATTAAGGGGAAGTTCTTGAAATTTTCAGCATAAGTAAAATGTATTATGAAGAGCCTATATTTTTGACAAATAAAATGTATCATGTGATATGCTTGAAGATCACAGTAATATTAGTTAATGCTCAGTTCTTCGTTATTATTGTAAAAAAAGATTATCATGGTAACTATAAAGTATTTTCTGTATACTATTGGGCCGTGCTGTCATTATTGGTTGAAGGTGGGAGATATATTGGAAGTTGATGTTTCTCTTAGTTTCTGGAATTACGTTATCTAAAATTTAAGTGCAATGAGGTATATAACTGTAATACAGTGTTCCACCTGTATTCGCGGGGGATGGGTATCAGACCCCTCTGCGAATAGCTGAAACCCCTATACAAATGCATAAAACTGCCTATTTTCTTAGTTAAAACTCAAGAAAAACCCACTAAAAATGTTTATACCTGTTTTTTTTTTTATTAGTTTTATCATAACAAGTGCATTTTATGATGAAATTGATAGAAAAAAATAACCAGGAATTTGTGGATATTTTTAATGGAAAAATACAGCAAATAGGCAAATTTTCTGCGAATAAAGGGGCTATATATTCCAGAGAGAAATCCACGAATATGAGAGTCCGCGAATCCGGAGCCCGCGAATACGGGGTATTCACTGTAAAGGCAATGATAAAGTTCTAAATGTGTGTAATATTTCTTACAATTTGTTTTGTTAATTTTTAGTAACTGCTTCAGATAATGTATGATTTTGGGAGAAGTCATTTTGCTATGTAGATCAAACAGTTTGGAAATTTTCCATTCTTGGCATTGAGTGGTATATATATATATGTAATCCATCAATGAAATTACATATGGTGTAAAATTACTCATTAGAAAATGCTATTACACTGAGATTTTGTTCTTTATGTTGAAGGAGATATGTGAGCTTTAGGGTGGCTGTGCAGTTTATTAATTTTTTTTTATCACAAATTTACATTGTGATCAATAAGCTTTTTAGATATCTGAAAGGCTGTTATACCTGAAAAGCTGTTTAATACTAAAATCATACAATGAAAGAGAACCAGAAACTCAGCTCAAGCTCTGTCATTAATGTATCTGATAGATTTTAATTTGTGTGTTTGAAGTGCTGCGAACAGTAATAGGTAATTTATTTGCCATGCTTCACAAGGTTAACTGGTAATGCTAGGACCTTAATAGTTGAAAAAAATGAGATTTGTTTGCTCTTGTTCAATATACAGTACAGTGAGTTAGGCATGAAGGAATATGCACAGTCTTTCTCATAACAACCTATTTTTGTAACCAACCTTTTTTTAGCACATGGATACTATGGTAATAAAATAGTCAACTACAGTTATGTTTTCTTACCTTCCTTGCATTTTCATTTTCTTTTGAAGAGTACAGTGCAGTATTTATTGGAAAATATGTGTTTGGTTTGTTACTATAAGTTTAACACTACTGTACTGGGTAAATGTTCAACTATGCACCTAGTAATACAAAAATAGAAAGGACAACTGATAACCTTGTTTAAAGGTTTGAACCACCCATGAGCTCACTTATCTCCAAACTATGCCTCCACAATTCCAGGGCAGTCACTTGAAGTCAGAGGATGGGAGCATATTAGGCAGATTACTCAAAATGTATGCCCTCCTCTTCTGAAAGCAGTTAGCAAGAGAAAGAAAGGATCATGATATTCAAAACAGAAGCTCAGTTAGAGAAGCCACCGGCCTCCTAGATTTTGTTAAATCCTCTGGACCATTTGCAGCATTCTCAAAAAGTCTAGTAGTCGCATCCAGCACCCATTCTTTCCAGTTGGAGGTTTTACTTGTGAGCAACAGAGCCAAGGAACAGGTCTTTGAACTGGGACACAGTGTTCTAGAGACTGGACATAATCAGTGGCTGCTGATGACACAGCAGGTATACTTAAGGACTCCTAAACCTGCATCCTACCTCACAGGGACAATAAGGTCAAGTTTTGCCAGGGAAAAAAAATCATGCTATCTGCTTGAACTTGGACTACCACACACTTAGGCACAACTATTAGAGTTGCCTTGAGCATTGCCTGCAAGAAAATTTATGATTTGTTCTATGGGGGTCAAAAGCACTATATGTAATCATAGCTGAGCAAAAATCCTTACCAAAGGCTTCCACACCAAGGTACCTGATGAGTTTCTGTAGAATAATTTTCTTGTTTAAAATATGAATCAACTAGACATGGCATCTGGCAAAAGGAAAATCTGTAGTGTTTTCAAATGGTTATTTGCCCTAGCTTTAAAGCCTGACATATATCTTATTCTTCAAGTCCAACATGATACTATCAAGATACTATCAATAGCAGCAGCTATCAGAAGTTCAAATACCAAGGATGGGTCTTTTGGCTTGAGGTTAGCATTAGGTTCAGCCAATAAAACAGAGATTCCCCAACCTGATTGAGGGCTTTCTTCAAAGAAACTTCATCCTTTTTTGGGCCAAAATACCATTACCTACTTCAGGACTTTACAGGAACTAGGTTTCATTTATGTATCAATAAGGAATCTACTAGACAAGAAATGTAGCCTTGTCTTAAAAGACTTGAAAGCTTAAATAAAGGTGAATTCAAAAGAAGATGCTCTATAATTGTCTTTATGCCACCATGTTCTCTGCTGAATCTGAAGGCGAAGCCTTTTCTCCAATCTGACTGGACACTGCTAAAATTACTGACGGAATATTAGTACACATCATGGCACTCAAGATATCTGTCAGCTCCTCAATGTTGAAGGTAATATCAGTGTTGTAGCTGTGGGACGCTGCCAATGAAAGTAAATGAGGACACATGTAAACACAAATAAATTTGTGTATGGCTCAGTGCTGGGACTGGGGAGGCCACTCAGTTCCATTTGTACAATGTTTAATACTTACAAAGAAATTACCATTAAAGTTATTAATAACTCGCACATACAAGTGCCTAGAAACTTTGCATATTCACACATTTGCACATTTAAAAAGAATAATTAAATTTCCATTATTTAAATGTTTGAAATGGCAATTTCTTCATCATTATGACCTTAAGTACAAGCCATACTTTCTTCTGTAGCTCATAAATTGGGAGAAGTGCATCTGAATGTGCTCAACTGACATTAACCTTTAGCAATAAGCACACTAGTGCACCATTGCCATATAAAATGTACTGATAAGGTAGGTAGGCTGTTATGAACTTGCAGCCAATAGGCTAATATCCCTAACACCTGAATTTTTACATTCTTGCCAATTCAAAAATGTATGATCTAAGTTTTTTTTCTATCACTTTAAAAATTTTAAGCATAATAATAACTTCTGCTGGCTACATTCTCTCTCTCTGGTACCTTATTATGAGCAGTTTTGTGCCAACAAGAAATGAGGCTAGCACTGCGAGAACTTACATTCACCACATTTTAAAAAATTGAGAAAAACGCGTTCTAAGTTTTCAAAATTGGTAATGCCATAGCTAGTTTATTATTTGTTTCCCAGAAAAAAATCTTATATTAGAATTTTCCAAATTTCATGTACTTTACCGCTAGACTAGTAAAAAAATTAGACTTCACAACTTATGCTACTAGAAGCTATTAAGTAGTAGTAACTGAATTTGCCAAGGCATTTTTTGGCATTTGAAACACTTTAAACACGTTTCTTCACCGCTTAAATAGTCAACAAGTTAATTTCCAATTGTAAATTTGTTACTTGGTCATAGTGCATTCCTTTCAGTAGCCCAGATACAATTTTCAGACTTCATTTACTACTAGAAGTGTCTAAGAGGCACCTACAAGTAGCAAGCTTATAACGAAAAAAAAAAAAAACACGAAAACTGCGTAAAAAACGGGACGTAAATAAGAGTGAAGGAGAGTTCTGTTTACAAAGCAAATCTCTGCTCAGCTGTGGCAGGGTAACTCGCACACTATTGGCTGGTGAAAGTAAGTTCTCGCTAGCCAGGAGAACTCTGAAAAGCAAGAACTTACATTCGTATAAAAAAAATACTCGTGTATAAAGGCCATATGGTTGACTTTACAGTGCCCGAACTTAGATTCGCCCCATTCCCCCCAATAGTTTAGGTGGCGAATGAACGTTTGAGACCAAAAAACGCATTTTGACCAGGTGCGGCAAATGCAAGTTCTCGCAGTGCTAGCCTCAAATATGAAAGGGCCACTGTGAAGTTTTTGGACTAAAACTAATCGGCTTAATCCCTAGTTGAGTAGCTGTTTTCAATTGAGGCCTTTCCAGGTTTTTCTATCTTGTGTTTGCCTTTTGTTGATTCCTTTGTCTCACATCTCGAATTCACCCTCCCTCTTCTTTTAGGTCTCCATTTTTGTGATCACTCCTAAAACATGTTGCTCATCATTTTACCTCCTCATCAGGGTGCCCACTAAAGGAGGGTGGAAACTCGTGTATCAATTTAATTTGCTCTTAGGGTCAGTGTGTATGACAAAGCATTTGCTTGACCCTTCTAGAATGAGTCACAAAGCTCTTAAGTAATGCTGTTAACTGCAATAAATATAACAAATTTTGAATAAAACTATTTTCTCTGGGTATACAAATTAGAGCCTTTCATATAGGAGTATCTTTTAGCATCAGCTAGACTTGGTCAAGAACTTGGTAACAATGTAGTTCACCTGTGTGGGTATGGTGGGGCAGGAGAGATGGGAATAGCATGTAAAAGGCTCTGGTTTTTATACCCAGGAAAAATGCAAACTGTTATTTGTTCCCATGGGAATACAAACCATTGCCTGACCACCTTAGGTCAGACCTTATTAACTAATTGGAGATGAAAGCTGCCAAGGCATAGCAGGGGTTGGTGGTTCTCAGAGGGGAAGAGCATAACTAACAGGTTTCAGGTCATAGTAGGGGTTGTTGGGTCTCGTAGAGGAAGAGCCAAACTGGCAGGTTTCAGAAGGGCATAGCAGGGATTGATGGGTCTTAAAGGAGAACAGCATAACTGGCAGGTTTAAGAAGGACATAGCAGGGGTTGGTGGGTCTCAGACAGGAACGGAAGAACTATCAGGTTTCAGAAGGGCATACAAACGGTTAGTTGGTCTTATAGTGGAAGAGCAGAACTTGTGGGTTTCAGCTGGGCATAGGAAGGGTTGGTGGGTGTCAGAGGGGAACACCAGACCTGGCAAGTTTCATAAGGGAATATCTGGGGTTAGTGGGTCTCAGAGGGGAACATGAGAACTGGCAGGTTTCAGAAAGGAATAGCTGGAATTGGTGGGTTTTAGAGGGGGAACAGCAAAAGGGGCAGGTTTCAGAAGGGCAAAGGAAAGGTTGGTGTATCTTGAGGGGAACAGTAGAATGGGTGGGTTTCACAATGGCATATCAGGGATTGAGAGGTCTTGCAGGGGAACAGCAGAACTGGTAGGTTTCATAAGAATGCAGCAGTGGTTGGTGGTCTCTCAGAGGAACAGCAGAAATGGCAGGGTTCAGAAGGGCATAGGTGAGCTGTTGGGTCTCAGTGGGCAATATCAGAACTAGCGGGTTTACAATGGCATAGCAGGCTTTGGTGGGTCTTAGTGAGGAACTGGAGAACTGACAGGTTTCAGAAGGGCAAAGCAGGGTTTTGATGGGTCTCAGAAGGGAACAGGAGAACTTTTGGGTTTCTGAAGGGCGATGTCGCTAAAAAATTAGTGCACAGTTTTTTCCTATAAAGAACTCCACCTTGAGGCCTTAACTTTCCCTCCAATTTTCCCCCAGTGGCGGCATAAATGCGATAGTTCTAAATTTCGCAAATGTTTTTGAATTGATTTGTTATTTCACTTAATTTTTCTGCATCACAAATAGTTATTTGATGTTGTTGTGCTTTTTAATTTGGTAGTTTGTCGAGTTAGTTGCATGGTGGAAATGTTGAAATCGAACTACAGAAAATACTAGTTGGCAGTGCTATAAAAGCGCGAACGAGTTCGATCGCCCTCTACCTACGGGCCGAACAAGGGAAAGGCCCTTGCCAACAAGAAGTCTTGGCTCAATACAACAACAACAACAGCAGTCGCCCTGCCCTCTCTCTACTAAAGATAGGACCTTAGAGTAGGTTGGGTCTGAGGGCCGTCCACCAGAAATATTCAATACTTAGCTAGGGCATTTGTTTAACATGTTATTTAATTATCAGTGATCTCTGTGCCTAGGAGATTTGCGTGTTATTGTCAATGATGAACTAGATTTCAAGTGATAAATTTCGTGTTACCTGTGCGACCACGAGGTCACCCTTTTCTTTCAGTTCTGATACCATAGTGGCTGGAGCTGCTTGAATTGTGTAAATATTTAGGTATATGTGTAGTTATGAGGGTAGGTATATTTTTCTAATAAAATGTTGTAAATTAACTTCATAGTTTTTCGTCCTTGTGTACGGACTGGGGACTTTTCTTGTTGGTAAATCTATTGCCTCCTAACATCGGGCCAGAACCCGTCCCTAAACAGTCGCCAAAGGCGAAGCCGAGTTGGTGGGTCTCAAGAGGGGAACAGCTTAACAGGCGGGTTCAGAGGGGCGTAGCAGGTTTTGGGGGGTCTCAATGAGGAACGGCAGAACTGGTAGGTTTTGCAAGGGCATAGCAGGGGTTGGTGGGTATCAGAGAGGAAAAGCAGAATTAGGGGTTTTCAGAAAGCATAGCAGGATTTGTTGGATCTCAGAGGGAAACAGCGGAACTTATGGGTTTCAGAAGGGGATTATTATTCAGATGGACCCTATTCATATGGAACAAGCCCACAGGAGCCTTTGACTTGAAGTTCAAGCCAAAGGCCAAGCACTTGGACATAGATGTCATTCAGCCCTGTAGAGGAAACTGAGTGTGGGTAGGTCTGAAAGGTGTAACAGGAGGAAAACCGCAGTTGCACTATGACGTAATTATGAGAGGGTGGAAAATCAGATGAAAGAAAGACTATGAATGGAGGTACAGTAAAGAAATGACAGGGGTTGCAGTTAGGGGCTAAAGGGACCCTGCAAAGAACCTTTAGTAATGCGCACAGTGCTGACGGCACTAACCCCATACAGGGTTTACTGCATATTGGTGCTGCTGTTCAGCAAATCTGGTCGCTCTTGGCAGGAAAAGAGGATCAAATCAATTGCTTATGTGAAAAATCTCTGTTGAAATAAAACTTATGAAAAATTGACAAACGAGAGACCATTGATCGATGGTCCAAGTCATAACTGCTAATGTTAGGACACAGAAACCTGCCACCACAAACCACTCTATCTAAATGAGATAAATTTCTGGTAGAAGCAGACATCCACACATGAGAACAGTATTCTAGTAAAGGAAGGGAAAATGACCTGAAACAGGTTGGATAGATTTTATCACTGTTATTAGTATATAAATACACGAGGCCTTATGTAAGATACCTAAATCTGGTGCGGCATTTGCAGACACTTTCATTAGTTATTTTTTTTCTTTTCTTTTCTTTTTTAAGCAAGAGGAGAGTCAAAAGTTACGACACGTATAGTTAAACTTTTGACTCATTCTGCAGAGTCTTATCCATTTGAAGGGGAAGAGGGCCTGAAAAATTAGCATGAGATCTACTAATCAAACACGTTTTCATTTTACTGGAGTTCAGCCTCATACCCCACCGGTTACACCATTCACTAATCCACTCCATTTCATGATTACCCCGTAAGGGGTTAGTACGTACTGTAGTCATTACTAAAGGTACATTGCAGTGTACCTTCGGCCCCTAGTTGCCACCCCTTTCATTCCGTTTACTGTACCTCTTTTCATATTATCTTCTGTCTTGCTATCCACCCTCTGCTAGCAATGATTTCAAAGTGCAACTGCGAGGTTTTCCTCCTGTTACACTTATAAAACCTACCTACTCTCTATTTCCTTTCTAGCGCCGAATGGCCTTATAGGTCCCAGTGCTTGACCTCTGGCCTAAACTTTTTTCCATTCCATTCTACCCATGTCACGTTGAGACATGTGTTGCTTCATGGGCATACTAAAAAATCTTGTTTTCCAGGCCTTTTGTATACTCTAAAAATAGCAGTGGACCAAAAACACCACCCTGTGGAATTCTAGACACAATCCTAAAGCATATCCACTCACTCCAAGATTCTGAAGTTTATAAGTGAGCACTAAAATCCTATTGAATTACTTTACACGCAAAACCCTTATCAGCAGTGGCGGCTCGTCAGTAGGTACTTTGGAACTGCAGCAAACCACCCATAGATTTCATATATATATATATATATATATATATATATATATATATATATATATATGCACAAAATTATGAATATATACGTGAATATGAGAAATTAAGTATAGATTATGCAGTCAATACCAAGGAATTTGAAAAAAATGTAATAAACAGCACCCCTATGAATGATAGATACGAGCCGCCAATGCTTATCAAGGTTCTGTTGCAAACAGCATATCAATCTAAGAGAGCATCGCAGGTTAACTGCTTGCTATATGCATAATGACTACCAGCTAACAATCCTTTGGACTCCACATCCTTATATAGTGACTTAAAAGTAATTTTTTCAGCAACTTTGGCGAGCACATGGAGACTAGCAATAGCCTGCGGATATGTCATTCTTTGTAACAGGCAAAGACAAAATCTACTGAACTTGGGAGACAACACGTTAGAAACCTTTTTCAAAATAAAAAGGAAGATACCATCAGGATCTTTTCAACCCCAGATATCAAGATTTTTATCAAGTATTTTAGTAACATCCTAGAGCGAATGCTTGATGAAATTATGTGTTATTCGATTTTTAATTTTTTTTTCTACAAGAATGTTCATGTTTTTTCGGGTTTAATTATTCTTTCTCGTTCTAAATATAGTTTGCAGCCATATTTTGGATGGTGGTTCTCGTTCTAAAGACGTCTACTACAACACTCGTGACGTCAGAGGAGAACGCATACCACAGGCGGCAGGCCACAGTTACCGCTCCAGTTAGCTACACAAAATGTCCATATTCTGTTTCACACTTCATTGACTGTTCGCTGGAATTTATTCAGTGACTGTTAAATAATCCCATTGAGATTGTGAACTATCTTCACTGTCGAAAACCACCATTGTTGGATGTATGCAGGCTTTGGAAACACCAGACTTCCAGAAGGTAGGTATTAAGTGAATATAAATATGAAAGTCAGGGATTTAGGTACTAGGCTGTGGTTTTGGTTACTAGGCTCATAAATAGGTATAACCAAAGCTAGCCATTTTGAATGATTTTAAGTGTTGAAAAATAAGAATAATTAGGCACTTAAGTAGCTAGTAATTAACCTATTTGTAATATATGAAATAGGCATGGTGTTTTCTGGTTAGGTCTTTAGCCTAGTAGTAGTAGCTATGTGTTGTTAAAAAATTCGTGATGTCTTTCCACAGAAAATGTGATACCTGGGATTTCTAAGCAATTACACAGAGTGGGACTGCGATTGGAAATCATTTCTTTAGAGTCATGGCAAGCTTTTTCTGTTATTGGGATCAGGAAGAAAGGGGACATGTAACTGAGGGATGTAGCAAATCAAGAAGATGGGCGTTAGGGCTAAGAAGTACGCAAAAGCCTTGCGCTTGTGTGCCAAAAGGGTAGAATGCGTTCTTGTAGTATTTCGCTAGTGTCCATTACACTAGGCTTAGGTCTTGTATTTTATTTCTGGGTACTAGCCTATGGGAAAAGTCGGTACCCATTTTGCATGTCAACTGGTAGGGTAAATTAGCGAACAGGCTGATTCGGACCATGTACTGGCTTATTCGGACCTTCATATGATTGGCCGATTTTTCTATGCAGTTTTACCTCCTGAACAAGAATTTTAAGTAATATTTATTCGGACGACTGTAATTAACCCCCAGGGGCTCGTACTAAACACGGCGAAATACATTTGACGCCCCAATTCCTGGTGGCTTTCGTATTCGCGGGGACGAACGATACGGAATGCTTATATAGAAATAGCCATTGTTATAATATAAAATTTTTAGTATGGGTCCGAATCAGCCAAGATTAAGGTCCGAATCAGCCAAGGTCCGAATAAGCCTGCATCCAGTAAAATATCGCCCGTGACACAAGTCGATCACTGATTTTCACCTTTTCACTCGAAAAAAACACCCCTCCCAAAATAACGGTAAATTCATAATAAGCAACACAAATATAATAGGAATCTGTAATTTGCAAAGAAATAACCGATGCTGAGTTATTACCCAGATCTACCTTACCTTGGAGTCATAGGAAGCGTTTTCTATTATTGGGGTCAGGAAGAAAGAGGACGACCTGTAACTGGGGGATGTAGCCCGTCAATAAGACTGGTCCCCATGGTTATGTTAGATGTCGGGTATGGGCAATATGGTGAATAACCAAACTGCGAAATAGGGGCCACCTCTCTCGGAACACGGCCACTTAACGAAAAGGCGCTTGAATTAGGTATGCCATGATTTCGTAATTTAGGAGAAAACACTTACTTCAAGAGGAACGTTGGTCTAGGTGTGCTGCCAAGGATGGGCAGCAACTCTTGACTGATGCTCATGGCAGCGAATTCAAGTACATTTTCGGAAAGGTGGCCGCAATGTCGCCACTTAGCCATTTACCCTTAGTACGCAAAAGTCCCATGCATGTGTAGGCTAAGGCCAAAAGGTTAGAATGCGTTCTTGTATTTCACTTAAAGTAATTTGGCCTATGGCCCCTAAATCAGGCTAGAAGGGGATCTATGCCCAGCCATGCAGGATCCATTATGCTAGGCCTAGTTTAGGTCTTGTATTTAATTTCTGGATACTAGCCTGTAGGAAAAGTCGATTTATCTATCATACTTTGTTCATGTTTTAACTGTCATCCCTTAGTGGCTGGTACTAAACATGGTGCTCATTTTGCCCATAAACTGGTAGGGTAAAATATCGTCCATGACATAAGTCGATCATGAATTTTCACCTTTTCGCTCGATATTGGTAACAAATAAATAAATAAACCTTTAAGAAGTTTAGAGGTCTTGGTGTGCCGAGTAGAGGGGCCACATGTCTCACTGATGTTGATGGCAGTGCATTCAAATGCATTTTCTGGAAGTGTTCAGAGTGCTGTGGTATTATGAAACGGGTCGCAGCCCAATAATTTACGATAGTTACCAAGCCAATGGGGCATGATAGTAGTCGTTGCTTTATACATATTTTGTTTTCTGTCTGCCACACAAAAAATCTTGGCTCCCCACATGGATCGTTGTTATTGTTAGATTTAAACTATATTTTGCATAGACTAGAATGTACACAATCATAAGTTTTACTTGCTGGCTCTTGTGCTTGTGTAAGTATGTAGAATGAAAGGGTTAGACTGTAGACTTGTCTACTAACTTAGCATGATTCTCTCCAGTTGCTAACTTAATAATTACCGCATTTTGTGAATGTGTGTCTTTTGTTTATGTATATGATGTTTAGCATCATTTGTTTGTTTATAAGTTGATCCCAAAAGGGCTGGTACTAAACATGCAGCCCATTTGCACATAAACTAGTAGTTAATGAACTTGAATTGTGAGATAATAGTCTGCAGTTTTACCAACTTTACTGGAAACAATTAGGACCTGCAGCCTCAACCTAATGTCAGTTGATGGTATGAGTTCGCTGGTAATTGTAAACATGTTTGTAGTTAGTAACAATCCCTCCCCCTCAAAAAATAGAAAAAAAATCACTTGCCTCATTAACTGTGCTCCATTCGAGAGTAGTGCCGTCAGTGTACCTAACTCGGTGCATTGTATTTTCGCAGCACCCTTTGGCTCCTAGCAGCATCCCCTTTAATTCCACTTATTTGTCTTATTGTACCTCAGTTCAAAGTCTCATTCTTCCATTTTAAGTTCATAGTCTCATTCTTCCATCTTACTTTCCACCCTCTCCCAACAATTGATTCAAATGCAATGCAAGGTTTTTATCCTGTTGCACCCTTAGACTTTTTTCTCTCAATCTCCCTTTTGGCACTTAATGACTTCATAGTTCTCAGCGCTTGGCCTTACACTATATTCTGTATTCCATTCCATTTAATAACTGTGGCCGTATTTAACAATATATGACTACAGGTACCATCCTACTTACAACCAGTTTGGTTCCGACCCACTGGTTGTAAGTCAGTATGGATGTAAGTCGAACCTTAGAAAGTGGCCAACATACTGGGTAGGGTATACTATCAAACCTTTGCTATATAAAAGTGCCTACTTAGTACTGTAATGTAATGTACAATCATTATTTCAATCTTTTTACCATAATGTACTTCTACTAATACATTTTAATCATTTATGTAATAGTATATATTACATACAATCAGGCATTGAGTTACAATGGGGTTAGGTTCTTGCATGCATGTCAGAAGTCGATTCTTACGTAAATTGGTTTGCAATTCAGTCTACAGTACAGTTAATACCAAATGATGCTGCAGATAGGGCAGGGTAACTCAAACTGATGCTGCCTGAGTGATGAGAGTTCTCATGAGATGGCGCAGTGCCAAGTAACTCAATGGTCAACTGTCTGAAGTAAGGTTGTAAGTACGAGTGGTCGTATGTCGAGCAGGTTGTAAGTCGGATAGTAGCTGTATTTGAAACCCATTGCTTCTAGGACTTTTGACACTTTTGGGAAAATGTGAGATGTAACTTGACACCACTAGCACCCTAGTGACCTTAGCTTAAAAGTAAAAGTTATTTTTAATGTTTATGGTGGCAGAGTGAAACCTAGCTAGCATCAACAATGTTTATGGTATTTGTTGTATATTATCAACTGGATTTACAACTATCTACTACATTAGATAGAAGATTAATAGACCTCATGATTTAGATTAGAAAACTTATGTGGTTAATTTTTACTTTAAACCAAAATAACATTCTGGAGTTGAAAATATGATTTTCTTAAGTTTTGATGTGTTCTAAGAACATTTATTTAGTTATGTTTTTGATGAATATGTAGTTTTAGAGATATGACACCCCCAATATCTTACAATGTTGGGAACCACGATGGGAAGGTAAGGTTTTTGAGTGAAGGAAACTCAAAAACCAGTGAAATATAAAGATGTATCAACTTGACGTAACATAAGGGCTTGGTCCTTGCCTAACTAGGATGCATTGCGCCCCCTGGTCCCCCACTAAGCCCAATTTAGTGTGGCGGGGCCTTATAGAACTGAGGGGGTGGGTTTTGCTCCTCCTGGACTCAAGCCACTGTAGATTAAAACCTCGTAGTTGTGACCTAACCTAACTAATGTGCCCACTTAACCTAACATAGGGCATTGTAGATTAAAATAGTAGGGTTGTAACCTAACCTAATCGAAATGCTAGATCATCACATAGCTAGGGCTGTTGCCCTTTGGACTCCCACCTATCCAGTCTAGCGTATTGTAAGTTAAAATAATAAGGATGTGACCTAAGCTAACCACGCCTAACCCAGATAGTAGAAACATACCACTACGAACTACTCTGTTGAAAAGAGATAACTCTCTGGCAGAAACAGACCTCCAGTTCCGGTTGTACAGCTTTGCAAGAATTCTTTCCCAAGCTGCATGTTTAAGTTAGGTTGGCAAAAAGATGCTTTGATTCCAGGTTTCCTCCCTTTCTTTACAGTACACCCTTTCGAACCCAATCCAACCCAAGTCATGTTTGCATTGGACTGGTGGATGCAAAACTACCTTTTTCATGATATATGGTCAGCTTTATTTATCCTTTTAATGAAATTATTATACATAATGAAAATACTTATTTTTTTTCTGAAGATGTTTACTATGTTGCCTTTGTTATGAATCAATTAGTTTTTCTTCTGATTTTATGTTGTCTGTTTTAATTCTTTTGGGAGACACTGAGCTGAACCCTGGGCCGAACCCTGGGCCTACTACTCATTACTGTAAGTAAAATTATAGAGTACTTTACTCGAAATTTCTTAATGCTAGAGTTATATCCGTACCTACAGTTTGTAGTTTTTATTTGAGACACTTGCAAGTTGTGATGAAAGTTGTGTTATTAATCGGTAGGTTTGATAGTCTTGACTTTATTTATCATCGTAACATCCCACGTGCAATATATAGCTGTATAATTAGTTTGGACAACCTATTTATCATCAGAAAAACTTGGAGTATAGTTTCCTTGATTGTCTGTGGTTGAAAATTTTCAGTAAGTTCTGCATTATTTGGATTGCAGTAAACACCAAATACACAAACATTGATGATTCTTTACATGACTGTGTCATGGAGAGGAGTATCATGGCTGAGGCACAAAATTCAAAAACTTCATTCGTTATTTGTGGAGACAGCATGGCAAAGCAGAGCAAGTGAATTAATTCAGATTCCACAGATCAATATGGCCAGTCTGTTCTTTAGTTCTGTGTTTTTTCTGATTTTTTGTAGATAATTTAGGAACCCATGCATATTTCTGGTAATAGACTGTATACTCACAGATGTTCCAGCTATTGTAAAGTCCAGGGTCTGCGAGTATAGTACAGGAGCTTTCGACCATTGTGCCTGTGAGAAAGACATATCTGTAAATCAGTATATCCCTAGTCCCATCATTGGAAAAATGGTCTAGCTGAAATCTAGAGCCATTTGGGTTCATTATTGAATCTTGTCAGGCACTTAATATTTCAAATGTTTTATCAGATCCAGATCCTAGGAAGAAGTTAACAATGACCAGCCATGGTTTGATGATACACAAAGATGAGCTTACCTTGACAAAGAAACCAAATTTAGCACATGGAGATGAAAGCGGTCACATGAAAATAACACCATTTTTGTGAAGTAGCACTATGAGGCTGGGATGAACTATAATAATTTTAAAAAGGAACATTAAAGAAATTACTGTGCTTCTGTGTGTGAGACCAAATTTACATCATCTGTCTTGAGTCGGGCTCGTCTTCCATTCTCCCGTTGGGGGTTAGCGCCACTAGTGCACCTCATCTTTGCAGTATCCCTTCGGCCCCTAGATGCAACTACTTTTAATTCCTTTTACTGTACTTTCTTTTGTTCATATTCACTTTCTTCCATCTTACTGTCCACCATCTCCTAACAATTGTTTAATAGTGCAACTGTGAGGTTTTCTTCCTCTTACATCTTCCAAACCTTTTACTATCACTTACCGTTTCAGTGCTGAATGCCTTAGTTGCTCCAGTGCTTGACACAATGCCAAAATTCTATATAAATCAAATCAAATCAAATCTTCTTCCATTCCACCACTATTAACAGATGAAGGTAGTTGGTTGCTGGCCCTATGGGAAAGGTTGAATTGGCTGCATTAAGATTTTGAAGCTGAGCAATCAGCTGAGGGTGTCCATCTCTGATATAGAAGAAAGAAGAGGCTCTTGACTGTACAAGAAAGAAGAGGCTTGATTATAAAACGGGCGGGAAAGATTAATACTGAGGATCTACTTTAAGCCAAGAGGGAGGATGTGAGGCTGAAGTTGACAGAAGTGGAGAGAGTTAGCTGGAGTAGTATGTGATAAGAAAATGCCAATCAAGCTAAAAGTCATGATCTGTAGCACAGTGATTAGACCAGTGTTAATGTATGGATAAAAAACCATGAGCTCCAAGAAGAAAAGAGGAAGTAAAGCTTGAGAGAAGAAAGATGGGAATGCTGAGGTGGATTATGGGAATATTGCTGCATGAGAGTTGGATAAGAGAGTCACGATTGAGACGGTATGGGCATGTGTTGAGGATGGATGACGGGGAGGGAGTGAAGAGGGCTTTAGAGAGGTAGAGCCAGCAACAAAACCGGTGTCTCCCCGCCAAGCCTGGCTCGGATAGTTCATGCCCTTCTTGCCCTGAAAGGTGGCCTTCGTTTAAACCACCAGTACATAGTTTGAATGGTTTGAATCGGAGGAGGAAGGAAATTACGGTAATCAGGCTGAGAGATGCAATAATGAGTGAAATATATATGGACAAAAAAGAGAGAGAGAGCTTTTATTCCTGTTTAGTTATTAATCTGATGGATATATTCGAGACCTTCTGCTTTAATAAATATGTTATCACATATATTTTGGAAACTAATCATTATGAAATCTTAGCACGTCGTATCGTTTAAATCATTATCATATTGTCTATATAAAAAAGCCTTAACTATTGTTGGAACTGACTATTATATTGATATTATTCAGACGGAAATATCCTTCTTTTTCATTATCCTATAAGCAGGTGTATTCTCTCTCTCTCTCTCTCTCTCTCTCTCTCTCTCTCTCTCTCTCTCTCTCTCTCTCTCTGTCGTTCTGTCCTCCCGTCTTATATTACCTGGATCCACTATTTGAATAATGGTAAATGTTTGATGTTACCGATGCACACATTCACTGCATTTCATTTCACATAATTTATTTTCACCAAGAGTTTCGGAAACAATGTCATAAATATTTAATATAAGAAATATAGCAAATTGAAATAATTTCTATAAGTAGCCTAGATGGTTGCGAGGGGTGGAGCCAAGAGGCCCATCACACTCAAATACTGGCAACTCAACTAAGTTATGCCATAAATTCAAATCCTGTAGCACTAGAGTAGCATATCCAGCAATGTGTTCTTAGCATAGATTAATTAATAAAACAATACCCTTGCAAAATTGATGCTTTCATGACTCGTACAACCCATAGCTACAAAACCTGATGTGTAACATCTTTGTGACTAGATTCGTATATTATTGGTAATACAGGTAATTATAGTCCAGTCAGTCTAGACATAAATAGATGTAGCCAAGCAAAAGTTGGTAGAGTATCCATTTACGGTTTTGTGATCCTTGCCCACTTCCAAATAACATATCAAACGTTTACCATTATTCAAATAGTGGATCCAGGTGATATAAGACGGAGGA
Organism: Macrobrachium nipponense; assembly: GCF_015104395.2. Classification (NCBI taxonomy): domain Eukaryota; kingdom Metazoa; phylum Arthropoda; class Malacostraca; order Decapoda; family Palaemonidae; genus Macrobrachium; species Macrobrachium nipponense. The sequence continues at coordinate 22,682,279 of NC_087208.1, forward strand.
CAGAGAGAGAGAGAGAGAGAATACAGCTGCTTATAGGATAATGAAAAAGAAGGAAATTTATATCTGAATAATATCAATACGAATAGTCGTTTCCAACAATATTTAAGGCTTTTTTACATAGACGGTATGATAACGATTTAAAACGATAGGATGTGATAAGATTTCATAATTATTAGTTTCCAAAATATATATGATAACATATTAATTAAAGCAGGTCTCGAATATATCCATCACATTATTGACTAAACGAGTAAAAGATCTCTCTCCATAAACTGAATGCATTTCTTTCATTACCTTTCCTCGTACTCTCTCTCTCTCTCTCTCTCTCATCCATATATATTTCATTCATTATTGCATTTCTTTGATTACCGTAATTTCCTTCCTCCTCCCACTCGAATCATTCTATGTACTTGTTGTTGGAACGAAGGCCACCTTTCAGGGCAAGAGGGCATGAGCTCTACGGGGCGACACCGGTTTTGTTGCTGGCTGTACCTGTGAGAGGAAGGCGATCAAATGGGAGACATAATTTTAGATGGTGTGATAAAGTGAAGGAAGATATTGAGCGAAGAGGTTTGGTGGCGGATGATGCCGTTGATAGAACGCAGTGGAGAAGGCGCACCAGGCAACCGACCCTTTAATGTAGGAATAACGATGCAAAGGAAGACAGTCAGAGGTGTATGTGGGTCAACTCCAGCCAAACTAAGACAGGGTTGATTAGTAGATCTCGTATAGATTTACTACCCCTTCCTCCCCTTCAAGTGGATGGGACTCTGCTGAATAAGATTTACATAAAAAAAATCATTGTAAAGGACCATTCTTGTTCCATCTTCACCCTTTCGTTTGTAGATGTTTCTTTCCTCTTTGAGGGTAGGCTGTCTATCTCATAACTTCTAATATTCGCGACAGAATGTATGAAATATACTTCTCCTTCACCGTAGCATATAGCCTAAGTAATGACTGAACATACCGTGAGGCCCCTTTGAAGCTGATGCAAAAGTTTTCTATTATTTACTCTCATTTGAAAGCACACTCCTCAAAATGTAGACTCACACTCGAGCTTCCTTGGTATTTATTTGGTCTTCTCCGTTGCACAGGTAAACCCATTTCTTCTTCTTTTCGTCATTTTGGGAAACCCAAAGAATCTAGTGCTGTTTTCTGCACCCTCACTGGAAAACAACCAAACACAGCAAAATTATGAGGCATTGTATCGAAAGCCCCTTCAGTTACTGATTCACCAAGTTAACTTCCGTGTGTGACTGACTGCCTTCCGCTCGACGTCATGGTCACAACGGGACGTGTTGTCGACTCAGAGTGAACAGACGTGGTGTTCTTTGGTTATTGGTATCAGCCGCATCGTCACCAAACTTCGGCGACCGTTTCCAGGAACGCTCGTATGCGAAAGGCTCTGGTTTTTAGTTATCTAGTGGTTTAGAATTGCTTCAAGTAACCTGTAAACCTCAGTTCATTCGATTCAACCACAAATATTATGACCGCACGTATTAAGAGCAATGATGTAGGGAAAATGTCTTGTGACCATAACACCGAGGCATGTAAGCAAAGAAACATTTTATTTTTGTGTAGAATAGATATAATGCATTGCACTTCATAGCCTCTTGTCGGCTTTTACATTGGAGTAACAACAGAAAAAAGAGAGAGCTTTATTCTCGTGTTTCGGGAAAAAGTTTTCAGTTATTCATACAGTTCGAAAAATGTTCCTTCACTCGTAAACAACATTGTGTTCTATTTTTCCTCGCGGAACTGCAGACAGATGACCAGGTAGGAAATGATGAAGCCCACAGCCTGGAATGAAATCAATAATGGTAAGGGTCAAAGAACGCTTGGTGAACATTTTAGTAATATGCAAAGATAAACATAAATTCGTGTTGAGGCCCTCTTAATGAATTGCATTGAAAAGAAAACCATCTGAAGAAACGAGGACCTGAAGTTTTTAAAGTAATGAATTAAAAAATTGCCAAAGCATTTTTAAAACTTGCTAAAGTAACTCCACACGTTTATTGAAAACCAACGTAAATGTCGACGGAATTTTGCATTTTGTATCCTAACATCTCTGTTTTTGCGTGTAACAGTGATAATCTACGGCAGTAGACTATGTATGGAGGTACTTGGTTCCGAACTTCGGGACGATATGCTTATGGTTTCGGGACATAGACCTAGACACTCTTTTTTTTTTTTTTTTTTTAAACTACGTATATGTGTACACTGCAGCTGGTGATAATAAACCCGTTGAATTGATGCAAAATTCGCGAACATGTTACACTGTAAATCATTTTGAGATTTGATTGAAAATACAAATGCGATCTATTCTGCTGCTGCTGCCGTTTCTGGATCGGTGTGTTAAGCTTGTTTGTTTGGGCTTTGCTGGCGGGGGCCTGTGCAACAGGAAATTAGTTTCCCTCTCTCGGTCCTTTTGTGTTTCCAGTGTTGAAGTTTTGTCTTTGGAATTGTATTAATCATTCGAAGTGAAATTCCACGGAGGAGTAGAATGGTAATGTAAGCAATGGTAAAAGACCTACAGTCGACCTACACTGATTGGATGGTTATCGTGCATGAAGCTAACTATCACTGGGTATGCAAATGCCATCGAGTCAAACTAAGTATACCAAAACTAGTTCGAAATTAAAGATTGAATGAACATGGGAATGAAATGAGTTTATAGGCCATGCGATAGCAGACTGCTAATTGACTCGATCGAAAATCAAACTTTTCGCCCAAAGGTGCTACTCCGAAAAGAGATTTATCCTTGAATAGTCAGTGAGTGCTGTGAATTACCGAATGTCTTCAGGTTAAAACAACTTGGTTCTGATCAAGGTGTGACCACAGAAAAGTAGTGTGCGCTGTTCTAGCTGTAACGACGACTCCTCAATAGGGCCAGAGAAGGAAAAGGAAACTCCACAAACTGAAACGTGTAGATAAAACTGAAAATAGAGGCCGTTTCATTCGACGAAGTGGAAACTGCTCAGTTGTCGGCAGGGTGTTGACTTGCGTCTTGATATTTACTTAAATGGCATTTCTTTCATCACAGTTGAAGGTCTTACGAACGAAACTTTATAATGACACAGTGCACTACTATTTAATAAATTGACGCACTGCCAGTTAATATAACAACGATATCTTTCCTTTCGTAGAGGCTGATGATGTTACTTGAAGATCCTCGGCCTTTATAGAAAGAATTCTTGACAAAATAGGGTAATGAAGCGAATGATTAACTTCCTGTCGCCTCAGAATTGATTAAAGAACATTTATGAAGTCATTGCAAGAACAAATAACGTCATATGGTCTCTGAAAAGATGCAAATCAAACGTCCTGAGCCGGTTCGTCGGATGCTTCAAGAATAACTCTGTAGTACTACATATTGCAGCACCTAGGCAAGGGATGACCGTCGGCTGTATTCCTGTCCCCATCGGACAAGTTGACAAGCTGTGACAAGAATGAATTTACATTTATTATCAGAGCTTTGTCTTCTAGAGGAATGCCTTCTCATTCTCAGCAAGTCTTTAGGATGAGGTTACAACCCACTGCAGTCAAACAACTGCATGGTTCCTAATTGCCTGCTTATTTGAACAGAAACCTACAGGGATTATACAGAATTTTTCTAGTTTTTCGACTCTCGCTCGCCGATCAAACTGCGACCTCCCACTATTGATGCAAGTATTTTAGCCACCGGACCACCAAGGTACAAGTTTATATATAGATATATATATACTATATATCTATATATATATATATAATATATATATATATATAATGTATTGTTTTTATGTGATATATATAGATATATATAATATATAAATATATATATATACAATATATATAATACTATATACTTATATATTATATATATATATACTATACTATATATATAAATATATATCTATACATATATATATATATATACTATAATAATTATATATATATAATATACTATATATATATATGTATGTATTTGTTTTTATGTGATTTATTTATATGGTGAACAACAGTTTTGCCCGTTTTCATGTCATCCTCTGGACAGCCGCTGGAATATTCAAAATGCCAATGATATCTAACATCCAGATGATGGCGGGAATGTTAGTTCAACGAGCTGCTACCACCTGCTTTGTTTCAAGTTTTTCGTTTGTCCTCTGCACCTTTTGTGACCACCGATGAAGGAGTTTATTATTACTGCTTTCAGATGTCTTAAGGAAGAGCATTGTTTTGTGATAACTTATTTTGGGGGTTACTTATTTTCCCAAGAGAAGGATAGCTCTACAGATAGGAATATGTAGTTTTTTAAATATATCTAATGAAAATGATTGGAACGCGTATTGCAAATGGATTTTATGGAGTGGGTTTCAGTTAGTATATTTCCAGAAGGCCTAACACCGAGCTCTGCGACTTTCCCGATAACATAGTAGCGCCTCAGTGGCGTGATCGGTATGGTCTTGGCCTGCCCTCGGTGGCCGCGAGTTGATTCTCGGACATTCCATTGAAGGGTCAGATATTGTATGTCTGGTGATAAAAGTTCACTCTCGACGTGGTTCGGAAGTCGTTGGTAAAGCCGTTGGTGACTAACCACTGGTTCCATGTAACGTTAAAACACCATACAAACAAAAATCGGTATCATAGCCAAATTTAGAGTGGACTGGACTGGAATACTCGATATCTTTAGAAGCATCTGGAGGAGGAAACACATTCCTATCTTCCTGGAAATAGCACTTGAGCTGTGTTCTGAGATCTATTTTCCTACACCAATGAGATTTCACAGAAATAGTAGCTCATTCGGTTCTGCCTGTCCACCAGATACTTATGAAGACTATCAGTGGATTTCAGTGACGTTTTGTTGGGGCATCAGCTTTGGGTCAGTAAATAGCTGGTAGATTCGGTACTGCAACTGGAGCTAAGGTCTCCTTACTTTCCTTCCTTTGCTGTTAGTCATCGAATCATTTGTTATGAGACATATTTTGATTATGAAGTTATAAATACGTCTGAGGTTGGCGGAAGTATGCGCTCTCTGGGGTTATTCTAGTTTAAAGTGACTCAGTTCAACGCAGCTACGCTATTTGATAGCACAATGAATCATCAGGACGATTTCTTTATGGACAACCAGTATTGTTTCATAAAAAGAACTGGCTGAATACACCCACTGGGAATTCAAAATCTACTAGAAAGAACAAGTTTCTTAAAAAGCGACCCTTAAATTAGCCTAGTACCCAAATGAAAGAGTTGGTTCCGTTTGCTGTTGTTATATTCTGTTAACAAAAGCAGCCAAAAATAGGACGATATTTCAAAACTCATCGAGTGATAAGGTTGCTCCCTACTTCTTTATGATTGTTATCGAGGGAGCGTTTAATTAATTCAAATGCAAAGTGCTCTCCAAGTGCTGTTAAAGGGAATTATACATTAATTTAAAATTACAGGTACGCACACGCGCAGACCAACACACTGTCATGGGAAACTGGTAAATTATGTATAAAATATATATATATATATATAATATATAATATATTATATATATATATATATATATCTATATATATTATATATATATAGTATAGATATATATATCCTTAGAAGACGGAGCTGCAGCTCTAGGTACATCTTATCAGAGGAACCATAGGGAAAGGCATCGTACTCGGGTACATTTATTTTGCCGACGTTTCACGACTCATAGTCGCATCCTCAAGGCTATAATTAAAGATAAACACACAACATTAAAACTACGCACTGCACAATTCATAAAAATTATGCAATATTTAAACATTCAATGAACATCATCATGTTGAACATTAAGAAATTTTGAATATCTTAAAACAGAAAAACTCCAAGCGATAAATTATGTACAGTAAACTTACATTAAAATTATTTTAAAAATTACAGAAAAAACACATCAAAATTATGATATGAAAGTAAAAATAAAAAATGAAGAATAAATAAATAACACTAAAACAGTGTAAGGCTATTCTGTACCTTATCCTCGCAAAGGACGGGCAGTGACTGAGAGAATTTTTAAAAAATATAAACAAGCACTCTAGGCGATGAATAACTGAACAGAGGATTGCGTATTTAAGGACGGAACTATCTTTTTTATCTTAATGGATTCTAAGGTTGTTAGGGTTTTCATTTTGTATTTGGCCTATAATAGTGAAATCCTTATCATTAATGTATGTTTTACATGATTTAGAGTGGTTACTGATATTTGACTGTTCGGGGTTTGTTAATCTGCTGCCCGTTCTAAAACTGAAGCCCCTGTGAGAATCTATTCTCACTTTTAGTAACCTCTTCGTACAACCCACATAAGTCCCGTGATCACATATCGGGCACGTATATTTATATACAACATTAGATTTTAGAAGAGGACTAAGGCGGTCTTTCGTTTTGAACAGGGATCCGATAGTTAATGGAATTTTTTGAACTATTTTTAGGTTTAGTGCCGGGAATTCTTTTTGAATAATTGCCAGGAACTTTTTTCTGAAGAGGTCGTCATGAAGAAAAGGGAAGCTATCAAACATTTTCAATTTTGGTACTGTCAAAATCGTTGGCACATCTATGAATCGGGCATCAAGCATTTTAAACAAAAGTTTGTTTGGGAAGCAATTATTTTTAAGGTACTGGGAAAGAAAGTTAATTTCATCATTAAAAGTAAACCAATTAGAGGTATGGGTGAAGGCCCTGTGTAGGAGAGTTGAGATAGTATTGAGTTTAAAATTATAAAAGCAAGAACTATAAAAGTTGATACCTAACCCCGTAAAAGTGTTTTTTTTTTCTAAAAACACCCATGTTAAAGCCTTCCTCGTTACTGGACACTAGAATATCCAGAAAGGGAAGCTTGTTATTTTCTTCTTCATCGAGTGTAAATCTGATATTAGGGTGTAAGGCATTGACAAATGCGTATGTTTGGTGATTGCCCCCTTAGCTTCTAATTGGTTTACTTTTAATGATGAAATTAACTTTCGTCCCCAATACCTTAAAAATGACTGCTTTCCAGACAAACTTTTGTTTAAAATGCTTAAGAAAATGCTTGATGCCCGATTCATAGATGTGCCAACGATTTTGACAGTACCAAAATTGAAAATGTTTGATAGCTTCCCTTTTCTTCATGACGACCTCTTCAGAAAAAAGTTCCTGGCAATTATTCAAAAAGAATTCCCGGCACTAAACCTAAAAATAGTTCAAAAAAATCCATTAACTATCGGATCCCTGTTCAAAACGAAAGACCGCCTTAGTCCTCTTCTAAAATCTAATGTTGTATATAAATATACGTGCCCGATATGTGATCACGGGACTTATGTGGGTTGTACGAAGAGGTTACTAAAAGTGAGAATAGATTCTCACAGGGGCTTCAGTTTTAGAACGGGCAGCAGATTAACAAACCCCGAACAGTCAAATATCAGTAACCACTCTAAATCATGTAAAACATACATTAATGATAAGGATTTCACTATTATAGGCCAAATACAAAATGAAAACCCTAACAACCTTAGAATCCATTAAGATAAAAAAGATAGTTCCGTCCTTAAATACGCAATCCTCTGTTCAGTTATTCATCGCCTAGAGTGCTTGTTTATATTTTTTAAAAATTCTCTCAGTCACTGCCCGTCCTTTGCGAGGATAAGGTACAGAATAGCCTTACACTGTTTTAGTGTTATTTATTTATTCTTCATTTTTTATTTTTTACTTACATATCATAATTTTGATGTGTTTTTTCTGTAATTTTTAAAATAATTTTAATGTAACTTTACTGTACATAATTTTAGCGCTTGGTGTTTTTCTGTTTTAAGATATTCAAAATTTCTTAATGTTCAACATGATGATGATCATTGAATTTTTAAATATTGTGTAATTTTTATGAATTATGCAGTGTGTAGTTTTAATGTTGTGTTTATCTTTAATTATAGCCTTGAGGATGCGACTATGAGTCGTGAAACGTCGGCAAAATAAGTGTACCTGAGTACGATGCCTTTCCCTATGGTTCCTCTGATAAGATATATATATATATATATATATATATATTATATATATATATATATATATATATATATATATATATATATATATGTCTATCACATTACTGTGATTCTTATACATATATCGCGGTGGCGAGGTTGGCTAAGGCTTCACTGCCAGTCCTGGAATTGAGAGGTCAATGGTTTGCGCCTGTCGGCCACCAATTCTATTATTGCTTAATAAATTCTTTCATCGGTTAAACATATATGAAAATATATTAATTCCGAGGTAGAGCAAATTAGGTATTAAAGGACATTTGTAGCTCGATATATATACACATATATATATAAATATGTATATATATATATATATTATATATATATATATATAATATATAATTATATATTGCTATAAAATGAATCTAGATACGTGAAATCTTGGCCCAACGGATGTCAGAGAGAGTTTTTATAATTACCAACAAACTACTTTAAATTCCTGGGAGATCTGTCATGTAAGATGATTTAAGCAGATCCATAGCTAGTCAATCAAGGGAAAAATGGCTTTAGGGCCTTCTTCAAATGAGGTAAAGACTAACTAAACACAGGGGGTTCACTAAATTAATTAGTTGTTCTCATACGAATACAAACCATCGGTCCTTTACAATAGGAATGTAACATGCGGCAGCTGGAACCGGTCGTAAGCTTCGAACAAGGGAGTTCAGTAATTAACTGCTTCTCCGACAGTCCGCGCACGGCGCGACTGGGAGGTGAAGATCCACTTTGCTTTCGGCCGTGCTGGTTGACAGACGTGTTCTCCTCCTCTCTCTGCCCACCTTTCGTCATATGCTTTGTGTCTTCTCAAACTTGGTTTACTTTATGTGTGTGTTAAAATACTCTTAAGTACGTGTGCTTTTGTATTTTATTATTATTTGTGAAATGGATTCCTGTGAGCTGGAGACGTCCTCACGCCCTCCTATCAGCCGCAGAGTTTGCCCTGGTGTGGAGGGCCGTAAGTGTGGGGCCTTCCGCTTCTTCCCTGAAGTGGATCCTCATGAATTGTGTGCTCGGTGCCGAGGACGCGAATGCTCTTGAGCCGAGCCCTGTGATTTATGTATATCTTGGTCGGAGGAGCAGTGGGTGCTATATGAGGGTAGGAGGAAGCGACGTAAGCCTGCCAGGGAGTCCTCGGAAGGTTCTCCGGCGACTCCCTTGGTCACAGACATGTCATTTTTCTTCCTGCCGCCATCTCATCTTCCGCGTATGTCTCCTTCCTCTTGGGGGGGGGAGGGTTTCTCGTTCCTTCTCTTCGCCCAATCTGTCGAGCGAAGGGTAGGGGCCAAGGTACCCCGACATTCAACTGTACTCGGGGTCTTCCGTTCGTTCGGGGTGGGGCTTGTCCCCCCGTGTGAGGGGGAACCCCTCCTACTAACCTGACCTTTGCCTCCTCAGGTGCTCCTGCTGTGGGCGACGACCTCGGCCAGGTATGGTTCTCGCTGGGCCTCCAGGGGACGCAAAGCGTTCGGGGGTTGTTACATCACCTGGCGGGTGCTGCTCCGGTCACTCGTGGACCGGTGACCACCACCACCACCACCGTCTCGACCCCGGGGTATGCCGCCCCTCCTCACCTGGTGTACACCCAGCATGTCACTACAGTAACACCCTCAGGTGCGGTGCAGGTCCTGATTGCTGGTTTCCTGAAGAGGGTCGTGCCACCGCCCCCCGGGTTCGCCGCTCTCGCCTCAGCCCCCAACTTTCGGTGCCCCAAGAGTTTGCCCCTGGACCTTCCACCTGTACCCAGGATGTCGCTGATCACTGTTCCGCCTCCTGCTGTACCTGACGTTCCTGCCGTGCCTGCCGCTCCTGTCGTGCCTGCCGTGCCTGGACCAGCCCCTGCCGATGTCGTTCCTGCCCGTGGTGTTGCTGCCCCAGTTGCGTGTCCTTCCGGACAGGTGGAGCCGGGCCGTGTTGCTTTGGCAATAGCCCCGGCTCTGTCGTGGATGGAGGACCTGACATCTGTCCTGAGAAAGATGACGAAGAAGAAGAGGAAGGTGTCGTCGTCATCTTCGTCGTCTTCTTCATCGTCGCCTGCTGCCACCTCTTCCCCTTCGACTTCCAAGGCTTCTAAGCCGAGGAAGAAGAAGGCTGCCTCCTCCCCCCCTAAGAAGTCTCCTTCGGGAACTTCAAAGGGCCTGTCTCACTCCGGTGGGACGGGGGGTTCTTCCGCTGGTCCTCCCGCTCCTTCGGGAGTGGGGCCCGTCTCCAGGAGCGGGGCCCGTCTATCCTTCCGCAAGGAAGAAGAAGACGGGGACCAGAGGGGTACCGGCTTAACCCGGTACTTCCTCACCTGGTGCTAGGGGTTCTGCCGCTACACCAGGTTCCGGCTCGGCCTCTCGTTCGCGAGAGGTACCGAGCCAAGGCTCAGGCTTCCGAGTTCGCTCAGCGCCAGGACTGAGACACGGAGTGGAAGACTGGCGAGGGTTGCTCAGGTGACTCCCGCCAGGCCAGCAATCGCTCTTGTAGCAATCCGCAGGTGACCAGGGTTGACACAATGGTCCCAGACCGGCCGCGGTCTGAAGCTAGGAAGAGGTCCCCTCGATCTCAGGAACCAGCCTCGGCTGGTTCCAGCGGTTCGACGTGCCTTGGTAGGGGGACCAGCAGCAGCTCTCTGACGCACGGGACCAGAGCCGCTGTTCTCGGTCCAGTTGCTCTCCCCAGGAGAGCCGCGCAACCAGGCATGCAGCTTGATTGCCACCGCGGGTTGGCGATCGCCTGCAGCCCCCCAAGCACACCAGTTCTACCGGTGAGTGAGGGGGAAGCGTCAGGTATTCCTCTCGGATCCCTTCAACTTCCTCGGGTTACGCCAGGAAGAGTGAGGCGATCCGGAGTGATCGTGAGGGGCGCGCTCCTCAAAGTCCCACCGCGACGCCCTACGAGCCAGGCACAGTCTTAGGATCGACCAGGTCGTATGCACAAGTGGCGGGAGGAGACCTGGAGGGGTCTGTCAATGTTCCTCCTTCCGAAGGAGGAGGGTCTCGAGAGGCGTTCTTGTTGGAGGGACTTGACGGTCCTACTCCACAAGACGCAGTCATTCCTGAGATCCAGAGGTTATTGCGCTGATTCGTCAGCACAACGACCTCGGGGAAGGATCGCTGCTCCCACCTTCTGTGCCCACATCCTGGCTCGAGTCGTTCTGGGGTCCTAAGAAGGAATCCAAGACGACGGTGGGTCTGCCGCGATCAGCTCTGGCTGACTCGGTGCTGGGCCAGGTGGACTCGCTTGTCTCCGGACAGGAGGGTTCGCTAAGGTCTGGCAGGTGTTCCAAGCTACTTCCCCCACCTCTACTGCAACAGAGGAGATTCTACGTGCCTTTGGAGGATCCTATGCCGCCCAAACAGGTTAACCTGGAGCTAGCTAGGCTAACTCCGGGGGCATCTCTGCAGCAGCTCCTGTCGGAGAACTTATGGTTCTCGCAGCAAGAGGCACTTGCACTGGAATCCACCGGTATGGCGGCATTCCAGGCAGTCTCCTGGTTAGACCTGTGGTCCCTCACGGTGTCTAAGGTCGTGGCCACCTCGGGAAATATCACTCCTGAAGGTGTCCCGGCTTTCGGGAGACTGTGTCAGTCTGGAGGTAGAGCCATCTCCTACCTAGCCCACCAGACGGCAAACCTGTGGGCCAACCTGGTACTTCGGCGTAGAGATGCAGTCCTCACCCGAGTGGCCAGGGAGGCTGGAATGGCGGCGCACTGATGACAGTGATCGTCTAGTTCACCAGGCAGTCTCGAAGTTGTCTGGGCAGCCTCGAACGACTGCGGCCAAGCCCAAGAGCTTGGTTAGCTCTTCCTCTGTGGCCAAGACGATTGCATTGTCGAAGCCCAAAGGAAAGACTCTGCCTTCGACTTCTTCCAGGGGCGGTCTTCTTCAGCCCTCCTCCCAGCCCTCCTTCCCACGAGGGGGAGTGGGGAAGAAGTCGAAGAGAGGCAGGAAATGCTAGGGACGGCATTCCCCCTCACCTGCTGCCAGAAGTTGGGGGGATGCCTGGCGAGCCATTGGGCAACATGGTAGCGCTACGGAGCGGAGACCTGGATAGTAGACGTCCTTCGGGAGGGGTATCTACTACCCTTCGAGTCTCAGCCACCCCTCACCTCCAACCCGGTCCACCTTCAGAGCTACGTACTGGAACATCAAAGGACGTAGCCATTCGGCAGGAGGTCCAAGCTATGCTGAGCAAGGGAGCTGTGGATATCGTCAGGGATCGTTCACCGGGCTTCTACAGGTGTCTTTTTCCTGGTGGAGAAGTCTTCGGAGGGGGCTGGCGCCCGGTGATAGATCTCTCTCCCCTGAACTGATTCGTTCACCAGTCTCGGTTCACGATGGAAACGGCACGTTCCATGCTCGACTCCATCAGGGAGAATGACTTCATGCTTTCGGTGGACTTGAAGGACGCATATTTCCAGATATCCGTCCATCAATCCTCCAGGAAGTACCTCCGCTTCATCCTTGATGGGACGGTGTACCAATTCAGGGCACTTTGCTTCGGTCTCTCAACCGCCCCACAGGTGTTCACACGAGTGTTCACTCAGGTGTCTGCTTGGGCCCACTCGGTAGGGATACGTCTTCTGAGGTATCTCGACGACTGGTTGGTCCTGGCGAGCTCCCAATCGCAGTTGCTACAGGACAGGGATCGACTTCTCGAGTTCTGCCTCAATCTGGGGATCGTGGTGAACTTCTGATCTTGAGCCTAAGCAGAGGAGGAAGTACCTGGGTATGCTGATCGACATGGTAGCAGGGCGAGTCTTCCCTGCAGACTCGCGGATCAGCAGATTCAGGGAGCCAGCCTACCAGTTCCTGTCTCGGCAAGAACAGTCAGCTCAGCAGTGGCAAGTCGTGATCGACCACCTGTCGTCACTCGTGAAGTTAGTCCCTCACGGGCGTCTTCACCTGCAGTCTCTCCAGTGGAGACTAAAGGATAGTTGGTCACAGGCAACAGACCCACCTTACTTCCCCGTGTCCCTCACGGAGGAGGTGAGGCAGGACCTAGCCTGGTGGCTGGACGACAGGATCCTCTTAAGAGGAGTGCCTCTCCTCACCCCCCTCCTCCCCCCCGGAGATGTTGCTGTTTCCGGACGCGTCAACCGAGGGATGGGGCGCACACCTGGAGGAGTTGCTGGCTGCAGGAGTGAGGAGTGTGGGATCATCATGACAAGCACCTTCACATCAATGTCCTGGAGCTCAAGGCAGCGTTCCTTGCTCTCCAAGAGTTCCAGGACCGCTTGGTGGGACACTCGGTGGTGTTGATGTGCGACAACACCACGGTAGTGCATACGTCAACAAACGGGGACCTAGTGTCCCTCCCGTTGCACCAGTTGACGTTGCAGGTGCACGAGTGGGCCGTGGCCCAATCGGTAGAGCTGTCAGCCCGCTACATTCCAGGCAAGAGGAATGTAGTAGCAGACAAGCTCAGTCACCGGGGTGACCAAGAAAGAAGTATCCAAGAACACACTTTCTGGCTGCGTGAGGTGATCAGGAGGGCGTACGAAGCTGATGGTAGCAACGACATCCATACCCTTCGTTCGAGAGCCCATGAAGTCAGAGGTATTGGTCCTTCCCTTGCGTTCCGCAAGAACTTCTCCGTGGCGCAGGTCCTGAAGGCAGGGGTCTGGTTTGACCAGACCACCTTCACCTCCTTCTACCTTCGGGATATAGCCCACAGGTCCTTGGACACTTTTTCCTTGGGACCCGTGGTGGCTGCTCAACACGTTGTGTAGCTTACCCAGCACCTGAGCTGTCAGAACAGCATCGCATCCTTATGTGACTGCATGAATGGATGAGTGAATGAGATTGTGACTGGCTTCTCTTCCCCATCTTTTTCTCCCCCTCTACCTGTGGGCAGAGGGACGTGGTCGTCACGCTGGAACAGGAGGCGATGCTGGTAAGCTACTCCACCGAGCCCCATCCTATCCCTTTCATTAGGGATAGGAGAGATTATCCACCACTTCCCCCGACAAGGGCGGTGGAAGTGGAAGCCAACCAGAGACAAACCCATGACTTCATATTGCCTCTTGCAATAGGAACAAGTTCTTGCTTGCTAGTTTTAAGAGGTACGCTTGCCTCCCTCTTATTACTTGGGTCCAGAGGTCTGACCATTGATCCTGCAGTACATACCCCGATCATTGGGCAGAGGCTAGGATCCCTCCCTCTGCTCTTACGACCAGGGAGGGAACCAAGGTTGGACGAACACCAGTCTGTTCTTAAGACTCAGATTCCACCCACCAAGAAGTGAGTCTTCCTATTGTAAAGGACCGATGGTTTGTATTCGTATCGGAACAAATAACAATTTGTCGAAAATTGTATTTTTCCTAACTATACAAACCTGAGGTCCTTTACACATAGTCCCACCTCATGCCACCCCTCACTCTCTTTTTTCCTGGGCCTAAAGCAAAGTGGACGGTGCACGTGTAAGTGTTTACATAATAAAAATATGGAATGTTAGTCCATATATATAAAAGACTAAAACTAAAGAGGTCAACCAGATTGCTTGCAGGAATGTGATCAGACTAGAGACTAAAAGATGACGTATACCCTAAAGTATGTGGTCATTCATTTGTTTTGAAACAGTCCAAGCTCCCTGCTTGAGACAACTACCGCGACCTATAATTCAAACGGCCTACGTGATCTGTAGCGTGTCTCATTTGATTGTGTGTTCGTATGTAACTATGTCATCTGATAGTATGTTCATATGTTCGAGCTACTATCTGCTTCCTTCATAACTTGTAACAGAGATGTAGAACAGGGCAGAATAGAGTTAGCTATCGTCATTAGAAGACCTGTATCTCTTTACCTAAGCTTTATCATGTAGAGAGAACAGAAGTAGCCATCATCCTTGGCAGAAGCGATTACAATGCCTATCGTTTATTTGAAAGAGACCTTGTAACAATCATATCTGATTCTTGTCAGCATTGTACAAAACTTCAGAAGAATATATATATTTTTTATACTTCGTGTTTTCTACAAGAACCTCCTCACCATGAGTTTAACACATCATCGTCATAAACAAGAAGATAATCCCGACTTCGTAAGTGATCTACAAACCCCAAGACACTCCATTGAAGATGGAAGTGCAATACCAACCGACTTAGCGTAAGATTATAGCAAGTCTAACATTACCTCATAGGGCGCCTTATCATACAAGGCACAAGCCCTAAAACACGGACTGTCGGACAAGCAGTTAACTACCGAACTCCCTTGTTCGAAACTTACGGCCGGTTCCAGCTGCCACAAGTTACATTCCTATTGTAAAGGACCTCAGGTTTGTATAGTTAGGAAAAATAAAATTTTCCACAAATTGTTATATTTACATGAACAACCAGATCAGAGAACATGGAATTACTGGGCAGGGAATAACCGAGTCCTGCTGAATGACTGAATCATATACAGAATATTGTATGTCGTGATGTCTTCACAGAGGGAATATCGCAGGGGGATAGAATAGGGGTGGTTTAAGGCCACTGCACAGCAGACACTCGGACGGTAGCATTTATGTATAAAAAGTAATGAACAGGAGGGGCAGCACAGACACAGAAGTTAAAAACAAGAGCAAATTATGCAGTGAACAGAGGGGTTGATGCTGACGGAGGTAAGGACAGCCAGGTTGATCATTATAGATTCAAGGGTGGTTAGTTCCTACATACTTCGCATTCTTCCCACAATACTAAAGTCATTGGCGTCTATATATTTTGCAAGTCTTCCTTTTGGTTTCTCTCATTCGACTGATCAGGATCTTTAGCAGCCTCCTGGTACATCTGATGTGTGCCCAGAGTACATCTGGGACAGGTATATTTGTAGATTACACCGGAGGTAAACGGGTTGCCTAATCCTTCTCTTGAAATGGAAGAGGGACCCGATGGTTCGGAGTTTATCAGGATTAACCTTTAGATTGATTGCAGGTTATTGTCCATTGGCTAAACAAATACATTTTTCCTGAATCTGCTGCCAGGTAAATAAGGGAAATCTGGCATATAGACGTAATTCAGGGACACAGAACTATGGGTGGGGGATTTAGTTTCAAATCAAGTAATTTGTTGAGGGATTGCTGGTGGGAAGTAATTACGAATGATGAAATGAACTGATTGATTTATAAGTACATGAGCGTGAATATAGCAAGAGAAAATAGTTGAGTTACAGAATTGAAGTAGTTCATTAGGTAGCAAGGTATGATATAAGGATTTGGAACTTTGAAAGAGTTTGTAAGTGGTCTGGCATCACAACTACCAGGGTCACTGATGCAGAAGAATCAGAAGAGAAAAGGATAGTCAGGAATGAAGTATGAGTCATGCAGCGGATTTGAAAGAGAAGAATGACTGTAGAATCCAAAGTTTGGGTTGTTTTATTTATGTTTAGTATATGTTGAACAAGAAGGATTGAATTTGGGAGAGATAGGCAACTACACAGAGAAACAGTTAAAAGGTTTTCCTAGGTGAAAAATGAATCTGTGTTAAGAAGTTGTTTGGTCATGTTTAGACAATGAAGGACGGCAGGTTTTTGAAAACAGCGTGTCATTTCGAACCTTTTGGAGTAGGTAAAAAGACCTTAGGGAGGACTGGGATAGGGGTGGAAAAGTATTGCGATGAAAAGGCTTTAGTATTCGGGAAGTGTGAGAGTGCATGCATGGTAATCCTTCTGTGTCGGAGCATAAAGTGGCTTATGTTGTGAGAGATTTCTGCACGTGAGAATCATCATTAGTTCATCATTTAAAGGACGAATCTAGACTGTTTTCCATATTTAATTCGTCTTTTGTTGAATTTTCATCACTTGAGTATTTTCCTTAAGTTATCTTAAGCTTTCATTTCTGTTGCGCCCAGTTTACGTAGGATAGTATGCATTAGAGAAAAGTACGAATTCCAAGGGACGAAGTTGGAAAGTAAAGTGCACTCAGACCTGCAGTTTTATTACCTAACTTTAACGGTAACGGACTGTTAAGAAAATACGAAAAAGGAGATGAAATGAATGGGATTGAAGTGAGTGGGACAGATGCAAAATAAAACTCTAATCGAAATAAAGCAATGCCAGTTATGATCAATTAACCAGAGAACGCACAAAACTCGCAATTGAAATCTACAATTCAACTTGACATAAATATTCAGTCCAATTAAATAATGAATTCAATGAACAGTGCTCGGGCGTTGAATTGAATGAAAAATATGTGGAAAATATCAGAAAGTTTATGTTTATTGCATATTGTCATCTTCCCTCAAATATAATTAATTTCGCTCGATTACTGTTTTAGTCCTGTATTAATGTACACTGTTCCAATAAGAAGCAGAATTATAAAAAAGCTATGGAGCCCCTTGGGGAGATTTATGGTTGACAAGCCATCTCCTTCCCACTGTTTGTTTTGACACTTTTTTTACCCTTACAATGGGTACCTTTCATTAAATGTAAAGTTAGTTAATGGTGGACTGTTGCAACAAAGAGGCGATGACACAGACATCTTCAGGTTGAATGTAAAGTAATTAAGCCGAATTTACCGGCAAAGAATTTTCTAGCCAAATTTAGAACTAGAATTACATTGGAATTTAACATGACATATAGTATATATATATATCTATATATATATGTGTGTGTATATATATATATATATATATATATATATATATATTATATATATCTATATAGTTTTTTTTTATAATAACACACTAAAAATATATATAATGTAAATGTTTGTTTGTTCAAAATCTTGAATCTCCGAAAGTTCCTCACCGATTGCTTTGAAATTTTGACACAATATTGCATTCGAATACGCACGTCTTTTTCTAATGGGGTTTCATCCTACCTCCCCTCCTCCGAAGGGAGTGTGGGGTGAAAAGGGATTCCCTGAAACGGAACTGGTTCTGCCCGTGAAACGGGCCTGGTTATGCCCCTAGACTTAGTTACTTCACGCTTTATCATACTTAATTGAGAAGGGGGTTGACAGAGAGAAAATGAGAGGGAGTGTGAGAGAGTAGACAGGATGTTAGGGAGAAGAAAGACGAAAAAAGACTGGGAGGGTTAGTGAGAGACAGAAGACCGCGTGTTTTGGAGGAGAGAGTATGTTGGTATTAGTGAGAAAAGAAAGGGGGAGAGACTGATTGCTGGAGAGAGTAAGAGAAAGGAGCGAGAGGGAGAGAAAGAGAGAGAGAGTTGAGGGGATGTTGGGTAGGAGAAAGATGGAAAAAGTGAGAGAGACAGACAGAGAAGAGTGGTTGTTTGGGAGGAGATAGAGAGAGTGAGTTGGTATTAGTGAGGAGAAAGAGGGGAAGAGACAGTGATGGTTGTAGAGAGTAAGAGAAATGAGCTTTCTCTTTTCTTTCTTTTCCATTTAACCAGACTGAGCCACAGCAATGCGTGGCTGGGTGCAGCTAGTATATGATATATATAAATGTGACATATATATATATTATATATATATATATATATATATATATATATATATATATATATATATATATATATATATATATATATATATATATATATATAATATATATATATATATATATATATATATATATATATATATATATATGTGTGTGTCTGTGTGTATGTGTGTGTGTGTGTGTGACATATATTCTGTTAAAATAGAATTCCTCTAATGAAAGGAGCACATACAAACTCCAAAATGTAGAAATTCTTTTTAATTCTAATCGCTAGTTGGAGGAAAATTTTATCTATAATATGCAGCCGGTTGAACATTTCTCGTTAATCTTCTTAACTGCTGGTTGTAGGAAGAATATATCTATAATATGCAGATATTATAGGTAAAAATTTTTCCCCAGCCACCGATTAAGAGATTAAAGAGAAATTGTCAACTGGGGTGACTTAAAATGGCTGACCTGTGACCTCTTGGTATGAATACCGCTTTTTCTGTAACCTTTCTCAGTCATCCCTTACCTGATGAGAGAGATAGTTTGGTCTCTGAAATATAGTATTTGTTTTCTACATTTTGGCGTTTTTATGGGCTCCTATATTATTTTCATAGACAGATAAGTGGATTAATAGTGTAGGTGTGTGCATATAGGTTATACTTCAAAGCAAGTTTTCATAGATGTCGTTTCATCAAATTGGTACGGTATCAAGGAGGCAGTTCTTCCAGATAAAAAGAAGTGTTTTCAAAAATCCTCCAATAGCTGTTACCGTAGGTGAGGAATGATAGAGACTGTTGTTATTAGTCAAGCTGTTCTCATGCAAGCTTTGACTTGTGTTTTAGTCAGATACTGTCAGAGGAAATGAAGTAGAAATGCGTATACGATGTTTCTGCTCCAATATAAGAACTTTTATAATTTATATAGAATGATTGCTTTAAATGGCTGTTGGGCAAGTGCCTTCATCCATGCAAGTATTCATCCGAGTATAAGGCCTGGCTTCTGAGGACAAACGCTACATCACCTTTAATGGCAGATTTTTAGTTTTCTGTACAAGAAAACTATTATGTTGAATTTGTCTGTCCGCCCGCCCTCAGATCTTAAAAGCTACAGAGGCTAGAGGGCTGCAAATTGGTACGTTGATCATCCACACACTAATCATCAAACATACCTAACTGCAGCCCTCTAGCCTCCGTAGTTTTAATCTTATTTAAGGTTAAGTTTTTGTGTGTCTGGCAGCGCATTCCAGAGGCATGCGACGAACCCTCACTCTACCGCATCTGAGGAGTAACTGAGCATTGCGACGTAACCTAGCTGATAGTTTTATACAGCACCGAAGAAACATGGGCGCATTTTTCACTTGTTTACAATAATGTTTGATGGGGTCTTTTACTTAACTTATGTTAGAGTAGTAGATTAAATAAATTTTTCTTAATTAATTTTTTGCCTTGCTAAATACACTTGGGGTACAGTGTGATTTTTTAAAACAGCAAGTAAATACATTATTATTATTCAGGATATATGTATATATATATATATATATATATATATATATATATATATATCCCCTATATATATATATCTATATATATATATTATATAATATATATATATATATATATATATATTTCCCCTTTATAAACAAGTTCATTCATTCTATATGCCAAAGTTGCCCCTGTGAACTGGAAGCCTCCATTCTCTCTAAACCCCCTCTTTGCTCCCATTGGCTGCCTAGATTTACTCTCCACAGGTGTCCTAAAATGAGGAAGGAGCTTCCCCAGGCCGAGATTTTAAAAGAACAGTGCCGCAGCAGCTCTGTCTCGGAACTTTCTCCAACACTGCAGACTCCACTGCCTCCCATGTGGGATCCCACTAGTGTTAGTATACCATACATAGTGCACTGAAATATCAGCAGATGAGAAGACTACCAGACCCAGGATTTCCAGGTACCGTGAGATGTAATTTCTAGTTCAGTCAGTGAATCGTTTTTGCCTCTTGTCTGTATTTCATTTTCATTCTCCCAAGGCTACTTTCCCCCCTTCTTTGTTCAGCTTCTCACTCCCCAATTTGGTTCAGTGCTGTGATTAATTTCCTTGTGATACTAATAAACATCCACCTAGGTAATTCAAGCAATGTAATAGTCCTTTCTGTATAAGCTCCCAGTTGTTTCATGCCCCTTGAGTGAGTTGTAATATTTAAGGCTAAGAGCAAGTAGTTTGTAACATTTCCCATGTGTCCCTCGCCTTGGTGCTGATGCTAGAATGCAGTCTTTTTGCAGACAAATACTGTGCCTGATTGTGGGAGAAATTGGGAACCCTTTGGAATAAGGCTTGCGTTGAAATAACTCACGTTGCACAAATTCTGATCTCCATGTCTGATTCATTTTCGAGCCACGTGTTTCCAGTGGACCTACAATCAACCACCACATTAATTCTTGGACCTACCCGTAACTTAATGTAAATATAGTACACTTAAAACTAAAGTCCAGTTTATGTAAATTCCTTCTTTTTCAGCAATATCGGCCTTCTGCCGTAGATTTTGTTTTGATCTGCTCGTTCCCTCCTTGATAATGTATTTTAACACTCGTAAAAATGGTCTTGCCTGGAGGGATGATATATGAACGGTTTCGTAAAAATTACTTTCATTGGTATATACCTTCACATATTAAGTGACAGATATTCCATTGTTAGGTAAAATTATCGAGGTATTTGTGGCGTAATTTTTCAATTTGACCATATATATCTATTGCTACGTGTTTGCGTGTGCGGGGGGGGGGGGGAGGGGGGGGTTGTTGTAACTCTCTTACCGTTGTGACGCAGGAGCGACCCACGGAGATGAAACCCAAAAGAGAAAATTCCATCTTTTTTGACAGCACTTCCACCATTCTGGAAATCTGTTGGAAGAGAGAAAAAAAAGTTAAGTATATCTTAGTTTTACCAGACCACTGGGCTGATTAACAGCTCTCTTAGGGCTGGCCCGAAGGATTAGATATTTTTATGTGGCCAGGAACCAATTGGTCACCTAGCAACGGGACCTGCAGCTAATTGTGGGATCAGAACCACATTATATCGAGAAATAAATTTCTATCACCAGAAATACATTCCTCAGATTCCACGCTGGCCGCGCCGAAAATCGAACTTCGAACCACCAGATTGGTAGCCGAGTGCGAAAACCACCCGTCCAACGAGGAACTTGAAAGAGAAAATTCATAGTTAAGACTCTCTCTCTCTCTCTCTCTCTCTCTCTCTCTCTCTCTCTCTATATATATATATATATATATATATATATATATATATATATATATATATATATATGTATATATATATATATATATTATATTATATATATATATATATATATATATATATATATATATAAAATCTATACATACATACATACATCATATATACAAACACGTTTTCGAAATATTTGTATGTATATGTATTGATTTTTTATATACCCAACTCATTAATTTATATACATGTATTTAGCATATGTTCGCACAAGATGCGTCGCGAATGAGTCAGTGTTTTTATTGGGAAATTCTAAATCCATTGTGGCTTCTATATTGAAACGAACAGTGTTTGTAATTATACTGACTGATTCGAGTATTTACCAGGGAACAATGTCAGCACTAGTATTATATATTGATAAAAATAGTAGAAATGGGAAACAGATGAAGAAACTGAGAGATTGTATTTTGCCCCCCAGTGCAAGATATAAATAAGTGGATAAGTAAACAAATCCATAGTCGTATCTCTGAACTCTGAACTGTCTCAAGACCAAATCACTATCCGCCAGTTCTAAAAATTTCGCCGGAAATCCACTGGATAGACAGGCAGACAGACAGACACTCAAAATCACAAACAGGCCAGCGTGAATGCTAACATCCGTCCATTTCGTAGGTGGAGGCGAATATTCCAGGCAGAGAGAGAGAGAAACGACACAAAAACATTACGCGATTTTAGTATTGCAGCGTTTCTTTTACAACAGAGCTTCGTAGTTATTAAGTAAAAAAAAACACAGATGGAAGGCATATATATATATATATATAATATATAGATTATATATATATATATATATTATATATATATATATATATATATATATATATATATATAATGCATAGTGATTGAAAGCTGTTGAAAGCTTTATTAGGTTAGGATTATTTCCATAAACGAGATGAAATCTTAAAAAAAAAAAAAAATATCACATCTTGGTATCAGGTCTTTAGAATAGCCGCTATTTTTATTGATCAGTTATGAAAGAATATTCAAGGGTGTTGAAACGTACTGTTGATGAGAATTCTAAACGGATTTACAATGCTATTTGTAAAGTGCTAAATATACCCCATTCATGTTATAAAATAAGTTTTGTCACTTTTCATGAAACGCACCTTACCACTTTAAGTAATTGACATTTGGAATAACTTCAGGTATTGATTGGTATAAGTCACTTTAAAATGTCGCCTGGACGACTTGAGCCAGTGACGTTGAAAACACATTATTTGCTAACATTCATTTACACTTAATAGAAAATGAAAAATATCAGTAACTTCGGAAACGAGGAAGATTCGATACGATCATGATGTCCCAAATTAACCAATGAAGCTGAAATATCTTTAAATACTAGTAGTGGTAAGTGGGCATGTAAATGAATAACAACCGTGCCGTGATGTCAACGGCGAAAAAGGTGCTTTATATAAATATCTGAAGCTCTGCCACTTAAGATCGGTTTTGGTCTTCGCCTGCCAGCGAGTTCGATTCTCGGGCATTCCACTGAGGTGTGAGAGATGTGTATTTCTGGCGATAGAAGTTCACTCTCGACGTGGTTCGGAAGTCACGTAAAGCCGTTGGTCCCCTTGCTGAATAACCACTGGTTCCATGCAACGTAAAAACACCATACAAACAAACGTCAGAACGAATTACCGTTCCGAATATGAAGACTTACAGGTATTGCTTTCTGCATGTCTCTCCTTAGTAAGGGAGTCCTTCTTCACTGGGTTATGGAAATACATTTTGCGAATTGCCAAGAATAGGATCCACTAGCCTGTTGTGAAAGCAGTTTCTCTTACATGAATGGAAATGAAAAAGCAGCCTTTTATGACGGGAACAAGAGCACTTTTTCTGAGCCTAGACCTTCGTATTCAGCGACAGATTACTAGAAAAAGAGATGAAATTGTGTCTCGTTCTTTCTATGCTGAGATTAGTATGAATGGCAATCGTCCGTATTTAGGACAGGTCAGAAGCTAAAAAGAAAAAGGACAAAACGAATAGGAAAATGAGAGGCCCCTAAGGAAGGAGGTGGTAGACCTGCCTCCTGACAGGTGGAGGAGTACAATATCAGTACAGTAAAAGCAGGACAAAATTCCAAATTTCAGAATAGAGTGAAACAATGTCGGCGAACCGTTATGTGAAGTATGAATCACGATAATAAAGCTTTGGCGTTGTTACCACCCTTTTCGACGACTATTTCTCCTGGTGGTTAAGCATCCAGGTGTAAAGACAAAGTTAATAGAAGGATTTTTTTTGTACCAAACAGAATGTAGGTTAAGCTGTGTTGCTGTCGTCGTACGAGTGTTTTTTTTTTTTTTTTCATACAAAATCCCAGTTACGACAGTAGCTTTTGCCTTCAGTTATTTGTAACTGCATCCTTTGCTTTGTGACTCCGCTCAGAGTAAGTAGATACCGTCATTTGCGCCATATTAAACTCCAGTTACCGTAGGGGACATCGGTTACAGTCTCGAATGCGGCATTAGTATTCAGTGATATGTTGGCATTCATCGCTGGAAACACTTATGCATTACTTAAATCTTTTCAATCTCACAAACGCGAAGATATGATCCGGTACTTAAATGGTATTTAAATCCCTTATGAAAGCGTGATTAAAAAAAAATAGTTTAACTTTTTTTGAATATATATATATATATATATATATATATATATATATATATAATATAATATATATATATATATATATAATATATATATATAACATCGAGCTACAAATGCCCTTTAATATCTAATTCAAACTACCTCGGAATTAATATATTTTCATATTTGCTTAACTGAAGGGGAATTTTATTAGATTAACTTATAGCCTCTTGCGGTGGTGGAGTGGGTAAATAGCTTTACTGACGTTCCTGGATTTGTATGGTGTCCTGGGTTCGCGGCCAGGCGCCGACAATTCTATTATCACCTAATAAAATTCCCCTTCGGTTAGGCATATATGAAAATATATTAACTCCGAGGTAGAGTGAATTAGGTATTAAAGGACATTTGTAGCTCGATGTTTGTATATGAATGATGGTAATGTGATATGACTTATATAATGGCTACGTGCTGTCGTAAGCACTAAAACACTACCGAGGTCGAGATGGGTTAATGCTGGCTCCAAATCAGCGAATACCTGAGCGCGAAAGGTATTTGAGGGTGAAGAGACAGCATTAACTTATAGCCTCTTGCGGTGGTGGAGTGGGTGAATAGCTTCACTGACTTTCCTGGATTTGTATGGTGTCCTGGGTTCGCGGCGGGGCGCCAACAATTCTATTATCGCCTAATAAAATTCCCCTTCGGTTAAGCATATATGAAAATATATTAATTCCGAGACAGAGTGAATTAGATATTAAAGGACATTTGTAGCTCGATGTATGTATATGAATCATGGTTAATGTGATATGATATATATATATATATATTATATATAATATATAGATAATATCTATATATAATATTATTATATTATATATATATAAATATATATATTAGATTATTATTATCTTATAAATATGAATATATATATAATATATGGGTGTGTTGGGGGGGGGTGTGCATATTTTTGTAATGGATCTACTTAGTATGGGTGTATGTTTATTTTAATATAATATATATTGTATATAATATATATCTATATATATATATATATATATATAATATATATATAATATATAATAATCTCTTTCTCTCTTTCTCTGTCTTTTCCTCTCCCTCTCGTTCCTTTCTCTTACTCTCTCTTTCTCTCTCCAACAATCACTGTCTCTTACCCTCTTTCTTCTCAGTAATGCCAACTCTCTCTCTTTTTTCTCTTTCTTCTCCCTAACACCCGGTCTTCTCTCTCATTTTCTCTCTCTTTCAACTCCCCTCTAAAACCGCCCTTTTTTGTGTCATTGATGTTTACCCTATAGTATTCTTTTCCAAATAAGTCATATGTATACAGAAATTTGTAAAGTAACTAAGTCTACGGGCACAGCCAGCACCGTTTCACGGGCAGAACCAGCTCTGTTTCACGGAATCCCTTCTCACCCTTTGGAGGGAGGGAAGTAGAAATTTTGGGACCCCGGGCGCCCGGACATAGGTCTCGACCTTCCTGGGGTGGAAACCCATCTCCGTTCCGAATCTCAGTCCCGTCAGACCGACGGCCCAGGTGCCCATACCAATCATACATACATACATACAAACATACATGCACACATTGTCAAATATATAATAGATATATATATAATTATATATATATATATATATATATATATATATATATTTGTTCATGAAGCTTACCTGTCAGATATATATATAGCTGTACTCTCCGAAGTCCGACAGAATTTCAAAACTTACGACACTCGCAGTGGTCGGCCAGGTGGTTAGTACCCATTCCCGCCGCTGGGAGGCGGGTATCAGGAACCATTCCCATTTTCTATTCAGATTTTCTCTTGTCGCCGGTACTGTCAACACCTGTTTTCAGTACCTCCGTCTTAGGATTTTGTAAACTTCATTGCCGCTTAAGTATCCTAATTGTCTTTTGGTTTATTGACTTGGATTTGTGGCTAGGCATATGCTATCATAGATTGTTTTCAATTTGGTTTTGATTGACCTTTGCATAAGATGTCTGAATCTAGTTCGGCTAGTTTCAGACTGTGTTGTCTGCAAGAGTAAGGTGAGGCTACTGTAAGCTTCGGTAGATCCTCACTTGGTAAGCACGATGTGTACAGGGCATGTTTCTTTATTGAAAGATCGATGTAAGGAGTGTGAGAGTTTGACTGATTCCGAAGGGAAGACGTATGATTCGTATGTACGCAAATTAGGGCGTGATTGAATCAGGCAGTCTTCCTCAAAGACTGCATCATTAAACAGAAGTCAGGGTAGTGAACCTGCTAACCTTCCTGTAGACTTTGTTTTTGCCTAACCTGTAGATGGCCTACGGGCTATGAGGTTATGTCTGCGAGAGGTAATGCCCTTTCTGTTATTGTGGATTCCATCCGTATCTTGGAATCTAAAGTGCTCGCTCTCCAATCAGTGTTTTGAAGTGTAGTGCCCCTTGTGTTGTGGAGGGGGCGTCAGATCGGCCCTATAATGCTTCTAGGCCTGGACCTCTGTCGGACTCCCAGGACACAGGGAGTGGGCAAGTCAAAAGCCGAAGGAGGGTTACGGGGACTTCCCACCGATCAGGCGTCCCTTCGGCAGGACCTGAAGACGCTTCCCAGGCTGCCAAAGATCGTGCACGTGCACGAATCCTGAAGGATTGCTTCTCGTCCTCTGAAGCGTCCTCCCTGCACGGGGGTTGGAACTTTCAGAAGGACTTGCGCCCTCTAAAGAGAAGCTTTATAGAAGAGGACGCTTCACGTCCTCTCTCTCGTCATGCGTTGCAAACGTCACCTGAACATTTTTACGACTTTCCACCGCAGAAGAGAAACGACGTCATCGGAGCAGGACGCTTTTGAGCGCCAGACGCCCTAACTTTGTTACTGTGAGAAAGAAGAAGGCGTCCCCTCTCCCCTCGCTTCTCACAGGATCAGCAACACTTAGCCTCGTTTTTCGCCAAGAGAGAGGCAGTACTGCGTCGCCGCAGGAAGGTTTCGAGGCTGTCTGTTAAGAGAATCAGGCAGTCTCCTTCTCTTCAAGGCAAGACGCTCGGCAAACTGTTGAGAGGAAGGAATGTCGTTACTCTCGTAGCAAGGATTGTTTTCCTGCTCCCCAAGACGCTCCCCCCTCCTCTCCTCAGGGCGCTCCGTATACGGTACATGACGTTCGCTCTGCTGCGAAGCAGGATGTTGTTCAAGCTGCTAAGCTTGACGCCCGGCAAGCTGCTTTGCATAGTCAAGCAGCTCGCCAAGACGCCCCTCACTCGTCCCTGAGGGACGCTCCGTCAGGACGCTGACATGGACGCTCTTCAGGACGCTCCTTTATCAAACACTCTTCAGAACGCTCCGCAGGACGTTCCTTTACCGGAACTTCCCAAAGCTTCGGAGTTTGCTATTAAGCATTCCCGACTTTCGTCTTGAACCCTACTTCAAGTAGGAGACCCCCTTTTCGAGAGGAGCCTCAGGGTTTGATTGCTTCGCGGTCTGTTAAGGACCCTTCTCCTGTTCCCGTAAAGGAGACACAGTCCTCGAGTGACTCGCAACCTACGAATGAAGAAGAGACTACTTCATCATCTTCTTCACCTATCAAGGTGTCGGCCCGCCTTCTATAAGACTTGTTTGCTGACAAGTTTTGGCCCTCGGTCCCTTGCTATCCTCTCTCGCTGTTGGCATCGGCAAAGAAGAGGAAGGCGCCTGGTCTCGTCAAGATGTCCTCTTCGCTTTCTACGAAGAGAGCGTTCAATAGGATCCATGACTAGATGGACTCCAGGAAAGCGCAAGGCAAGACTTCCTTTGCCCTACTTCCAGCGAGGTTAAGCGTAAGAGCAGGCATTTGATATGAGACGGGAGAGGAAGCTGGTTGGAGAGTTCCTTCCTCTTTCCAGAACGATTTTACCAGCCAGATAGATGCCCCCAGGAGTTGTCTCCTGTCCTCTGCTAAAGTTTTCTTAACACTTTCAGATCTGCATTGCCATCTGAAAGGGCTGTTCATGACAATGGATATTTTTAACTCCTAGGTTGGTGTTTCGGAGCCCTGGACCTGCAGTCTTGGAGACCTGACTCTCTTTCTCTCGAGTAACTATCCAACCTGCATGGATAAGGTAGTCAGGTTGGTTCTGATGATATGGCATCTAGAAGGAGACTCTAGTAAATTGAAGCAGATTTCGGTGTCATAAAACGCCTCTTCTGCGTTCAGGAAGGCGCTGCCTAAGGGGAACCTTCGGGTCCTACCTGCCGTAAGCCCTGTCTCTGAGCAGGAATCCTGCTCCTTCCTCGATTTCTACGGGAATCGGGAAGACTATATGCTCAAAATTCCTAGATTACCTTCTGTCATATCCGTGGGTTCCCCCCATTGACAAGATACTAAACGTTTTGTCAGGTAAGTGGGTAAGCCCCCATTGACAAAATATTAAACTCTGTCACGTAAATGGGTTAGTTCTCATTGACAAAGATCCCAATAACATTCGATCGCGTAATCGGATAAGCTCTCATTGACAAGATTCAGAAGAACTCTCATTCATTGGTTACTACCTCGCTGAGGCTCGTTGGGGATAAAGACTTGTAGACTATGTCCATGAAGCCTTCTGTCCGATAACATAGAAGCTTGAGTTGTCCTCTTCGGTTCTCGGTTCTCACTTGAGGCTCTCCTGGGGCTAATACTAATTTGTTCTCTTAGCTAACAGGACGAAGACAGTCGATCTCCATTCCCTCTCTCCCTCGTCGAAGAAAGAATGTAGTAGGGAGATAGCTGTCCAAGTGGCCAAAATACTCTACGTATTTTACATTCACGTCATATTGCTATTAAGCGATTGTATGGTTCAAGTTATATACGCATACCATAGTTACCCCTACGGATGGCGACCGAGAGGACTTTTATTCTGATTACATTTAATCGGTACTCCCGGCAACCCTCCAGGAGTTTCCAGTTTCCCTTTTAGTTATTTTAGGTATTTATACGACAACACCAGCTCAGCTTCTGTATTTAGCGAAATCTGTTTCGCCTAAATGTACCTGCTTGAGAGTTTCTTTCTGCTCGATGATGGTATCAAACATATCCCTTCGTAGAATGGAATAGCTGGCAACTCAGGCAGAATAGTGCGAGACGGCGAAAGTAGACTGCTGTCATTGTAGAGCAGCGTTGCCAAAATGCGGAATTCTTGAGGTTATGACGGAAAAATAAATCCACGGTGCGAGCACCATCATTTCATTTTCCGATTTCTGTCCTACTCTGTCCGGAACGGAAAAAATTTCCGCATAGTTATCAAGGCTAAAGAAATATATTTTTGTTTTTATCTAGACGGAATTGATATGCGGATCCAGTGGCAACACTGCTGTAGAGCCAGCTCAGTTCCAGCTGGTTGTCTGCCATGTGCGGTCGGTTACGTCTCTCTCTCCTGCGGGATTGACTGACTAACCGTATCTCTGCCCTACAATCACGGACTTTTGCCTCGGGTTGAAGGGAATTTTCGCATGCATGAATGAACATCGCCTTTGCTTTGCGAAATTTTTCAACAGAGATCTCTTAGACTTTTCGGTTCTGTTTACCGCACTGTAACAGAATTCTGTACGAGTCTACCGCGGCATAGCGCTATGATGATAATGCACACCTGCTTAGGCAAAGCGCAGCCTTATTGGGGAAGGAAACAGGCTTGGTGAGGGAATGGATGAGTCTGCTGGGGACCATTTCCTCCCTGGAGAAGTTTGTTTCGCGGAAGAGACTGTAATTCAGACCTCTCCAGTTTTTCCTACCGTAAAACTGAAATAACATCGAAGATATGGAAGTGATTCTGAACATTTCTCAGTCGGTCAACGATCACCTAAGGTGATAGCGAGAAGGTGCCAGGCATCTGGAGAGGGAAACAGACGTCCTGGCACATAATCTCAAAGAATTGGAAGCAATGAGGTTGGCTCTCCAGTTCTAAGAACGAGTTGTTGACCGAGTGGTCCAGATCAACTCTGACAATTCCACAGCTCTCGCATATCGCAAGAAGTATCGAGAAACACTCTCTCGGTCCCTGTTCAAGTTAACGAGAGAGAGCCTGTGGTGAGAACAGGCACGGAACGTAACGATCCTCAAAAGGTTATAGGATTGCAGAACGTCCGTGTGGATCTTCTCGATCGACGGTAGCAACTACTGACGTCCAAGTGGACTCTTCACTTAGAAGTATGTCGAGAGTTGTGGAGACTTTAGGGGCGTCCTTTGATAGATCTCTTCGCAATGTTGAAGACAAAGAGGCTTCCTCTAGACTGCTCCCCTTTTTTCACGATCCGGGAGCGGTAACAATAGACGCCATCCTATGGGTTTGGACGGGGATGGATGTTTAGTTTCTTTTCCCCTATTCAAACCCTTAGGAGTTAGTAATAAGATAATTTGCGGTGTCAGAGGGAGCGAGGATGACGCTGATCGCCCCATGTTGGCCGTCGAGCGACTGGTTCACAGAGGTCATGTCCTTCCTAGCGCACTTTCCAAGGACCTTTCCCGAGAGAGTCGATCTACTCTTACAGCCCCACTTCGAGAGGTACTACAAAATCTCTCCGCTCTGAGTCTGACTGCGTTCAGACTATCGAGAAGTTGACCAGAGCAGGAGGCTTTTCAAATCAGTGGCAAGTACAATTGCCAAGGCTAGAAGAGCTTCCTTTCTTGCAGTGTACCAATCGGAGTGGGCCGTTTTCTGGAGATGGTGCAGGAAGAATGGCTGTTCCTCCACCTCGACCTCTGTGAATTAGATTGCTGTCTTCCCTTTCCGTCTGAGGAATGTGGATAAGCTGGCAGTCTCGACTATTAGAGGATACAGAAGCATGCTGTCGACGGTCTTTGGACTCAGAGGTTTGGATCTGTCGAACAAAGCCCTTCACGATCTTTGAGGTCTTTTGAAATCTCGAAACTGTCTAAATCGAAGCTTCCGACATGGAACTTAGACTTAGTCTGGAAGTTCCTGATGTCGAAGCCTTTCGAACCTCTCCTTTCTGCAAACTTGAAGCATGTGACCAGAAAGGCTAATCTTTCTAACCGCTCTAGCTATGGCAAAGAGGGCTAGTGAGGTTTAAGCCATCAGCAGACATATTGGCTTTAGAGACATAATGCAATGTGTTCTCTAAGCCCTTCGTTCTTGGCTAAGAATGAAAACCCGTCTAACCCTTGGCCCGGAAACTTGGATATCAAGGGGATGGTACAAATTATTGGGCAAGAGCCAGAGAGAGTCCTGTGCCCTGTCAGGGCTCTCAAGTTTTATCTAGATAAAACTAAAGGAAGTCGAGGTCCTTCGGACAATCTGCGGTGTTTCGTAAAAAGACCAGACTTGCCCATGTCAAAGAACGCCCTGGCGTTCTTTTTAAAGAGCTCTTATAAAGAGGCTTATTCGTCATGTTTGGACAAGGATTTGAAATCTTTTAAACTGAATGCTCACGAGGTGAGAGCGCGGCCTCGGAGGCATTTCAATAGAGCATGGCACTCAGTAACATACTGAGTGCCGCGTTTTAGTGAAGCAACTCTGTGTTCGCTTCACACTACCTGCGAGATGTAAAGACGACGTATGAGATTTGCTGCTCGCTAGGGCCATACGTGTCCGTTGACGCAACCTTGCGGGCAAGAAGTACCACTCATCCTATCCTGTAGAAAATGGTTAGGAAGAGCTGTTAATTATAGTTGTTGGGTCGGCCGCCAATGGCGGACTTCTCAATTCTTAGCTTTAGTTAAACATCCTTAACTTTGGCTAGGTTGGTCAGGTGGTGATATATATATATTACTTCTTAGCCCTCATAGTATGGTCAATATGGTCTAGTCCCATAGTGGTCACGCTCCCGTTGACAGATCATCTAGAACTCACCAGCTAGTAAAGCAAAAGCCGACTTGGGTGACAGTAATCACAAAGTCAGCTATGCTAACAGGTATGGAACCAAGATGTCAATCATCTGCATGTATACGTTTCCTAAAATCCTATTCTGTCTCTCCCTATCTCCAAAGGTGGGATTCAACTATATATATATCTGACAGGTAAGCTTCATGAACAAAATGATATTGTTATGATACAATAAAGTTTGTTCATACTTACCTGGCAGATATATATAATCAAAGTGCCCACCCACCTCCCCTCAGGAGACAGTGGTAATAGAAAATCTGAATAGAAAATGGGAATGGTTCCTGATACCCGCCTCCCAGCGGCGGGAATGGGTACTAACCACAAAATGTGCTACCTCTCTTTTGGGATGAAGTTGCTAGACCCCTGCCATTTTCTACCGCTGCTTGAAATTAAACACTGCCATTCAGTTACCATATATATAATTTACTGCTTACTCCAAAGGAGTCACCACTATGCATTTCGCTGATAAAATGTTATAAATGCGTCAGACAAGGTTGGTATTTTTGCAGAAGACGTTTGAAACCCCAACCTAATTGGCAAAAATGTGCATTAATGTAATATTGATAATTAAGGTAATTACATGAGTAAATTGACGGTAGGCTAAAGCATAATGCAGGCACTCTAACAGAAGTTAGAAAAACGTCATACAAGTACAGTCGCGGAAAAGATTACGTTTACCCCCTGCGTTCACTAGACATGCTGTATGGCAACGCCGCTTTTGTTTACGTCGTAAAAAGTGTTGAAAATGTGAACGAATTCGCTGTTCGCAAAGGCAAGCCTTATTGGTGGAGACGTTTCCATGCCAGTTAACAGATTTTCACTTGATTATTTGAAAAGAAATAAAATTACTTGATAAAGAAAATTTTTTTTAAAAACAAACTACAATGAGATTCATGGTTTTATACATGATTTTTTAAAGATTATATAACACGGTTTACCAGAGGGAAATTACAAAAAAGTAATATCATACAATTGCGTTTGGCTCTAGAGACTGACGTAGGAAATGGAAGAGCAGGGACGGGAAGCGGCTGTTCGGGAAGAGGGAGGAGTTGTTTGTAAGGTAGAGACAACTATCCAAGCATGTATAACTTCGGTAACGATTTGTCTCTTAACTCTTAAACCTTTTAAAGCTAGTTCTGATTTCCCATTGAAAAGATAAATAATATAGCTAAAACAACCGAAAAATATTGATACAATTTATATAAAATCATATTGACATAACCTATCCCTATACACGAAATGAGAGAGAGATTTTCCTAGAACGTCAAACGAATGACAGGGCGTAAGGGTGCCTCTGATAGACTGATTACAGTTATGAGGATTAATTCGTTTATCGACAAATGCTATGAGACTTATCATCTGTTTTGTGTAATCCAAACATTTTCATTTGAATAATATCTTTTCTACGGTGTAAGTTCTTTCAAATTTGTGTAATTCAATCCAACAGCGGAGGAAAAGTAGTTCCATCTTGAATAGCCAACCGTTCTGAATATCGTTATCAGAATAGAATTATTTTTTTTTTTTTGCGAGAATGTGGATGAATATAATTATTGAAAATATTGAATTCCCAACAAATAGATACACAGGAGTTTGGAGATGATAATACATGGACAGAGAAATTTGAATTGATAAAAATTTCATGAGATGTATTGGCGATCCTGATAGGAATTCTATTTTTAGACATACTTTGTAGCAGTTGTCGGATAACATTTACTTTTTTAGCTCATTCGTTGTGGCTAAGAATTTAGGGTGTCTACCCAAAAATGTTAAGCTAAGAACGAAGTTTCCTTTTCACCGACCGCTGCTGAGATCACCCTAACAACTTTTAATTTAGTTATTTTTCACTTTTAACATAATCTTAGCATGCCACAGTTTTAATCATAATTTATCAGCCACTGACCGTTGCTAAACGCTCCTTTAATTTCAAATTATAATTATTTAACATTTTTTATAACATGGTTACTCATAGACTATATATTTTTCGTTTACCATATACAAAAATTTTACAGTAACCTATATATATATATATATATATATATATATATATATAATATATATATATATGATTAAATAAGCTTTATCTATTTCGGTGTTCATCCCTTGACAGAGGCTGCCTGACAGTGGTTCAAATACAGTAATGAGGAAAGAACTTGTTTTCCACGTAAATGCTGGAGTAATGGTATACCTTGGCTGTTCACTCATTAATATCATAAAAGAATGCTGGCCACATTTAAGAAAATAGACGAGCAAAATAAATTTCTGATTTATTTTGCTAGAAATTTTTGTGATCACATGAAATCAATCTCTCTCTCGTCTTCTGGAATGGGTTGGGGACTATGTATACGTTTTTTAAGAAAAATGTCCATAAAATGTTTATTCAAATGTAGTAACTGTATTTGTTTTCGGAGAGGAATTTCAGCAGCAAACTCTAAAGGTTTTACAAATGCAGAAAATATCGTCAACGATGCCTTCCATGCTTTTTATTGTTCAACGTTTCTACCATACACAACAAGATTAAAGTTTAATTTAATTTTTTTTTTTTTTTTTTTTTTTACTGAGGATTGATCTTTGCATGAGGTTGTTCACTCTTGAGTTTCGTAAGGTCAAGAAACATTGAAATATCCTTGTAGAGAGCTGTCTCACATTCCATTTTAAAATTTCCAGTAATTTCATTTATATACTCGAAAATTCAGAACTATGGTTATTATATTTCAAAAAAATTATTGTGTGAGCCATACTACTACTACTAATAATAATAACGCAACTGGTATTATGCAGACTTGAAGTTATAAATCCTTTTGTTCTTTGATAATCTACAGGATAGACCAAAATATAACTTGCTACTATATTTATTTCCATCACCAAAGTAGAAACCTAATAGCTAATTATCATTTAAAGTTAATAAAAATCAATATCTTGTCCAGCCTTCATCGTTTGCGATCACCTCCTGCAACCTATTTGGCATAGATGCAACGTGGTTGTAAATCATTTGCTGATTTCGTCGGCATAAGAACTCCCACTCTCGTAATGTGCACTCAAGCAGTTGGTGGGATCGCTTCTGTCCTTGCTCCCAACTGCTAACTATATTTCCCCATACATTTAGGTTTCATGTCGCACCCTTTGCTAGCACATTCCAGGAGTTAAATATCTGGTTGTTCTGAAAACCATTGCCTAACAATGAGGGCATTAAGAATAGAACAGTTATCCTACCAAAAAAGAAAGTGAAGCAAGTATCGCCGAAAAGATTTTTGTATCATTTGTATCATTAATTTATATAATTTAATTGAAGATCTTATATTGGATGCTATGAAACTCTTTATAGTAACTTGCCATTATCTAATTATGATGAAAAAGACAATGAATATCGCATAGGTTATTCCTTCAGGATAGGGAAGGTGGTATGCACGGACAGAAGGCACCATTGCTTCTTCTAATATCTATCTATTTCTCAGCAGTGAAGCGGCCGCGAACTTCAAGTTCTCCCACACCGTGTAAATGCACCCAACCCTATACATAGCATGATAGTATATAGTCACTGTAAGCAATTTCATGAACTATTGTATCTTGTTTTGCTTGGGCGCCAGCAGTGTAGTCGTCTGTGGGTTACCGAAGTGAATGTCTTCACATCACTGAATATTACTCGAGCCCAGTAATCAAGGGTTTTATCTGCATGCCGACGTGCAAAAGCCAATCTTGCCCTTTTGTGGTGTTCAAGTTTCCCGTTTTTAAACGGGATCCGATAAAACGGCTCTACATCGTGAAGATGATTCCTCACAGTGATGTGCATAGACCCCTAAATGCAGCTCGTCCCTGATGGCTACTGCATTCTTAAAAGGAGACTTGATTGCAGTCAATAATTTGCCTATCATCTTCAGATGTCTTCCTAGGTCCACCGCTCCGGTATTTATCTTTGAGGTTTCCTGATTCCTGCCATCGCCTCCACCAGCGTCTGACTATTGCCTTTGTAATGCCAAGTTCCCTTGTATTGGAACTACACCGTTTGACAGCCTCTTCCTTTTAGCGCAACTATTGCCCCTCGTTGGCAAAGCCTTTCCTCTTGCGAGTTCATTCTCAATAAGGTTTTGGTTGATGTTGTTTCTTGAGGTTTACAAAACATTTTAAGTTAAACCTTTTCTATCGGGCAAAAGTTAAGAAAGGCCGTAGTTTCGGGGCCACTTTCAGCTTGTTCGAAAAGAAACCATCCCCCTCCCTTATTCATAAACCCTGTCTCAGAAACTATTACCTTTCAACATAATTGGAAGTGAACATATGCTGATCATAAAACCACTTAAAAGTTATACTTAGTGATAGCATATAGTTTACAAACAATCTCTCTTTCTCGTCTTGAAAAAATGGGTTGTGGACAACGATTGTGATTTTGTAGCAATTGCATCGACATTTACTTATAGTCAGTGTAGCGACAGTATCTATTTTTGAAATGGAAATTCCGCTGTAGGTTCTAAAGATCTTGCAGTTAGAGAAAAAGCGTTAACGGAGCTATGCATGGTTTGATTAGATATTTCACTGTTCCTACCCTCCCTCCGAACAACTTCTACCACCTTCCATTCTGGCCCCCTCCACCCCCATCTTAGAAACACGATGATTTTACTCTACGTAATTCCCTCCTGTAGAGAGTTTCATTTAATCCTGAGAAAAAACACTTATTAACGAAATTTTCACGTTCCTGATTGTTCACACTTATATTTTTTTATCAATGTGTTTTAGTTTTTATGAAATTCGTAATAAATATATAGTAACTTAAGGAGACGTCTGCACCAATGAGGATCGTCTACTACATAAACAAAAGCGGCGTTGCCAATGCCTCGTGAACTGGAGGGGTATAAGGAATCTTTTCCCTGACCGTACCTCCCACTCATTCATGGTATGAGTAATATGCAGAAGGCCCGCCCCTAAAGCCTTTGGGGATAAAAGGGTGAGTGTAGTCTTGACATCCGTCTCCCTATCGCCTCAGTGGAGTGATCGGTATGGTCTAGGTCTGCCACCTCGGTGGCCGCGAGTTCAATTCTTTGGCATTCCATTGAGGCGTTAGAGATGTGTATTTCTTGTGACAGAAGTTCACTCTCGACGTGGTTCGGAAGTCGCGTAAAGCCGTTGGTCCCATTGCTGAATAACCACTGGTTCCATGCAATGTAGAAACACCATACAAACAAACTTCTACGTCATAGTTACACGTCACAACTAGCCTCTATCGTTGTCCCTGTGAAATTGAGGAGCTTGCTCTTTAATTGCTCTTATAATGGCCTTAATTATCCACATTAGGTATCAATTCATATTTTTGCCAGTTAGGTCGGGGCTTCAAACATCTTCTGCCGACGCTCTTATAATATTTTATTTTGTGGGAAACATTTGGACACTGCAGCCGAAATACATAGTAGATGATCTGATAGAAGGTAAACCAAGAGTTCTGGCTCACTAGTCTGGAGTAAAACCTAGCACCTTTTATAGGTCAAGCGAGTTCCCCGTAGGTGGGTAGTGCCGTCAGTGCACCTCATACGGTGCAGTGTAGGCACTTAAGGTTCTTTGCAGCATCCCTTCGGCCCTTAGGTGCAACTACTATAATTCCTTTTACTCTGCCTCCAATCATATTCTCTTACTATCTTACTGTCCACCCTGTCTTAACAAGTGTTTCAATGTGCAACTGCGAGGTTTTCCTCCTGTAACACCTTTCAAACCTTTTACTGTCAATTTCCATTTCAGTGCTAAATGGCTTTAGTTGTCCCAGTGCTTGGCATAATACCAAAAATCTATATAAACCAAAAATAAAGAAAAGTCAGGCGAGTTTCCAAATTTCTAAACTACAAGTAGGTAAATTCAACATGAGGCTGCTGCTTCTAAATTTTAGTTTCTTCAGCAGAATACAGAACAGTGGCCATGGCCACATTCATACTTTTAACTGCTGAAACAAATTTGAACCCTCTCGCAAAATTAATTGGTTCATATACTGCAAAGAATGCTCATTAATATTGCATTGGCCCTCCCCCCCAAACCCTCTAAATACTGCGTCATTACTAATCTTTAACCTACGCTCTCGCTTCTTGCATATTAAAGCCCTTCCTTAGTAGTACCTCTTTCATCTCCTCTGTCCTGACCTCACTTTCCTCTTCCCTTCCAACACTTCCTAATCATACACCTTTTACCAATCTATCGTCACCTATTCTCTGCAGATAACCAGACCACCCCAAAACACTCTTAACCTGCCGTCCGTTTACTTTGATGACCACTCTTACGAATCTCCACGTTTCTTACCGGTGTTCTTACTCCACACACAAACATACACAAACTTAATATGTGTAACGTTTGAAAGAATGCTCGTGTATCAGCTTCAAATCTTGGTTCTTGGTTTCCCATTCTTACATCATAACAAGAAGTACCTTCTATGAAGTACCTGTCTACGTGGCACATGGATGAATGCCATTCGTGCAGGAGAAATTTCTGGTCTTGGTTTTTGGAAGGTTTTGACAAAAAAGCCCTCCATGCTGACCCAACAGGCATTTTTGTGTTTACCTACTGGAAAGATGTTGGAAATAAAATTAATTGATTGAGCTCGTCATTGCTGTTCCTGAAATTTTATGCCATTACTCAGCGCACCTCATCATCACCGATGTCATTGATGAAGCAGTAGAGCATTGCCTGGGGACGACGGGTAATTAGGTAATTGTAGAGGCTTCTGGCATATTCAGACCAGGTTTTACTTGATGGTAATTTATTCCACACCATTCCAACATCTATGAGTACAAGGTACTTATCAGGAGGAGAGATTACTCTCCATGTTTAACAATGTCATGAACTTTGACCTAACTGGCTTGTGGGAAAAAACCACCCGTTTTGAATAAGGACAGACTCACAGATCTTAGTCTGTGATGCATGAGTTCCTCAAGAGTCATGGCAGCAGTTTCCCCAGAGATTAAAATATCAATTACTTTTTTTGCTGCTGAGTGATTGACCACCTGTCTTTATTCATTTTTTACTTTATAAATTAACTTTTTCCATTGTTGCAAATTTTTTACCTTGGAGTCTTTTAACCCTCTTACGCCAAAGCCCTAAAAATCAAAACCTCTCCCGTATGCCGGGCCCGGTTTGGAGTGAGCGCGGAAGCGGAAAAAATAATTTTTTCAAAAAATCACAGCGCCCTTAGTTTTGAAGATTAAGAGTTCATTTTTGGCTCCTTTTTTTTCATTGCCTGAAGTTTAGTATGCAACTATCAGAAATGAAAAATAATATCATTATCATATGTAAATAATGCGATATATGGTAGCGAAAAAAAAAATTCATACATAATTGTATTCAAATCACGCTGTGCAAAAAACGGTCAAAGCTAGCGAGTTACTTTTTTTTCGTTGTATTTTACACTAAATTGTAATCATTTTGATATATAATACATTGTAAAACAATAAAAGCAACACCGGAAAAATATTATCACAAAATGATGTATGAATTCGTAACGCGTGGACGTAAAAATTTTTTTTTCAAAAATTCACCGTAAATCTAAATATTGTTCTAGAGACTTCCAATTTGTTTCAAAATGAAGACAAATGATTGAATATTACGATACTGTAAGAGTTTTAGATTAGAATTGCAGATTTCGACCATTTCGGACGAGTTAAATTTGACCAAATGTCGAAATGTTTATATATATATTTTTTTTATATGCACATATTTCGAAGATGGGAAAAGCTACAACATATAATTATTTTTTATTGTATTCTTCATGAATTTGCGCACATTTTTATATATGAAACTCTATACAACGGCTAATATGAAAAGGAGCAAATATTAGGATAATGCGATGTATGCAGTTCGGAGACTTGCGGCCGCGAATCGGCGCTCGGAGGGAAGTAAATATATTTTTCAAAAATTCACCATAAATCACAATATTGTTCTAGAGACTTCAAATTTGTTTCAAAATTAAGATAAATGACTGAATATTACTAGGCCGTAAGAGTTTTAGCTTACAATTGCGTTTTTCAACTATTTCGGTAGAGTCAAATTTGACCGAACGTGGTTTTTTTTCTATTTATCGTGATTTATATGCAAATATTTCGAAAAAAGAGAAAAGCTACAACCTTCAATCATTTTTAATTGTATTCTACATGAAATTGCGCACATTTTCATATATAATACTTTATGTAACAGCTACTTTTAAATGGTGCAAACATTTCGACAATCGCACAAAAAAAATTCTGATTTTTTCGGAAGAGTTACCGCGCCGACGTAAGGAAAATGTTTATTTTTTTCATAAATTCACCATAAATCGAAATATTGTGCTAGAGACTTCCAAGTCGTTGCAAAATGAAGTTAAATGATTGAATATTACTAGAATATAAGAGTTTTAGCTTACAATTGCGTTTTTCAACCATTTCGTTAGAGTCAAAGTTGACCGAAAGTTGAAATTTTTGCACTTACGTTATTTATAACGTTATTTATATGAAAATATTTAAAAATTGATAAAAGCTACAACCATGGGTTGTATTTAGTTGTATTGTGCATGAAATTGCGCACATTTCCATATCTAAAACTTTATGTAACGGCAAATTTAAAATGGTGCAAACATTAGGACAATCGCACGAAAAAAATTATCGGAAGAGTTACCGCGCGAACGTAAGGAAAAAGTTTTTTCATAAATTCACCATAAATCGAAATATTGTGCTAGAGACGTCCAATTTGTTGCAAAATGAAGGCAAATGATTGAATATTACTATAATATAAGAGTTTAGCTTACCAATTGCGTTTTCTCGAACCGTTTTCTGTGGAGTCAAAGTTGACTGAAGGTTGAAATTTTTGCACTTATCGTTATTTATATGAAAATATTTCAAAACTGATAAAAGCTACAATCATGAGTATTTTTTTGTTGTATTCTACATGAAATTGCGCACATTTCCATATATAATACTTCATGTAAAGGATAATTTAAAATGGTGCAAAAATTATGTCAAAGTGACGGAATAATTTCCGAGATGTATCACTGATACTTTTTAGTGCTATAAGAAAGAAATTCGCGCTTGCGCGCCTGCGTAACGATTGTAAACAA
The DNA here is from genome assembly GCF_015104395.2 of Macrobrachium nipponense. Taxonomy (NCBI): domain Eukaryota; kingdom Metazoa; phylum Arthropoda; class Malacostraca; order Decapoda; family Palaemonidae; genus Macrobrachium; species Macrobrachium nipponense. Next base: position 22,723,383 of record NC_087208.1, read on the forward strand.
AACAACGCCTTGATCCGTGAACTCCCAGCATCCCCCAAGGCGCGTGATTCAAAAGTTTTAGGCTGGTAGGCCTATAAGTATTTTTCCGCGAATTTAAAAAAAAACTTTTTTGAGTCGACGTATGATACGTCCATTCGGCATACGGAAGACATTTTGACTTGACGTTTAATAAGTCCATTCGGCGTAAGAGGGTTAATTGGACTAAATATTGAATTTCCTCCTGTTGATGAGTAGTCAACACACTTTTAGCCATATCTGCCCCTTCATCATGAACTGTAGAAGGACTGTGTTGTACTTCCTATGAAGTTGGTTGTCCTGTACAGTGAAATCGAAGTACTGGCTGACTTCTGTCCCAGAGGTTAGCATTCCACTCATCTAGAGCTGCATATACATCAGCAATAACTTGAAAGACTTTTTCATCCTTGATGGTCCTAACTCTGGGTGCTGATAGATTTTCTTCTTGGAGTGACTTTATCTGTTGAAGTTCTTCCCTAGCACGTAAAATAACTGGTCTACTAAGGATACAAATGGTAACCATTGATAATTTTTGGTAGATAAATCCAATCCACCCTCCACTCCTCCTGTTCTTTGACTGTTTGTTCATAGTAATTTCAATCACCTGATCTGATGAAAGTTTACTGCAAGTCTTGTCACTTGAGGAAAAGGAATAGATTTTGGACGTGGTCCTTGTCATCATCATCTGCCAGTAGTAAATGGCGAAAAATCTCAATGAACAATTTCATATGCTGCCGTAACTGGACCCATACAGCGACAAAGTTAGAATTTTTTCATTATATATTAATTTTCTGGCAAAAAATTTCATAGAACAATAAATGTTTTTCCAGTGATTTACATGCTTTTTGAAAATATTAAAGCAACTGAGGAAGAAAAATGAAGAAAAAGCTTTAGTTCAGTTTCAGTAGTTTTGATGCTTATTTTTCATGAAGGCGTCCAAACGACGGGATTATAAGGGAGACTCCCAAGCTACAAAGCACCCAATTGATGTCATGGATGAAATCCAAACATAGCAATAATGCCTTAGAATTCCACACAGACTCCATTCTGACTGGACTGTTCCTTTTGCATCTTCATTAATGCTCATAGTTTCAGAGCGTTAGTTATCACCTTGCAATTACTCAAGTTCAATTTCGACATTATTTTGCAAAGTCCAATCCCCAACTAGTTCCTGCAGTTTTTCTGCACTGTTCCAAATGAACTCTATCATTTGCAAACATTAACATGTCCACAGACACCGTACGGGATCCATTTTCCTTTCCTGCATCTTGACATTTATCTATCTGTCTCAGGGGCATCATTTGGGGAGGGGGGCTTTGAGGGGAAACTACCCCAAGACTCAAGTTGCACCCCCAAGCCTCAACTTGCCCCCCCCCCTCTCCCCCCCAAGCCCCAAGAAGTAACAGCATGTTTTCTTTTTAAATGTGCAGTCATAAATATATGAAATTTCTCGGAAATATTGTGTTTCTTGAACCTTGTCTGTCTACCAGCTGCCAGTGATGATGAAATAAACAAACAGTAGTGGGAGTATAAAGTTTTTGCTGAAATACCTTGCTCATATGGCTTCAAATAACACATAAAATAGCTAAAAAAAAAACCAGCTTATCAGGCTAGCTTCACTCGCCAAACCGTCTTTGCGCACCCCCCCCCCCCCCAACAAAAATCTGAAATGACGCTCCTGATCTGTCTAATCGGAGAATGTTAGTTGGTTAAAATAGGTTTAGGGGAATGAGAGGAAGGTTCAGAAACCTCAGAATGACTTCAAAGAAAATGTTATTGGAATGGAAGCCTCTAAATATCCAATTGGTAAAGGAATACATTCAAGACTGACGTGAGTGGCGTCATGTGCATGTTTGTGTGAAACTGAGTTTGACATGCTGTTGAACCTGGGTGTTTAGCCTCGAGTCGGCATTGAATGGATGTCATGGGTAGATGCAATAATGCTAAAGAGACCATATTAAGAAAGAAATATCGCCTTGCCAGAGTGACTGCTGCGAGAGGAAATCCAGCTAGTGTTTGGTCAAAGATGTCATCATCTGTCAGCTACTGTTATGAACACTTCATGGTCAGTTAGCTATTCGATAAAAACCCCTTCTTGTGGAAACGGCACCCTTCCTGCTTGTGATGCATTGAGCCCTACATACCAGAGACAAAGATAAGCAGTCAGCCCTTGTGATGAGAAAGTCTCTAAACCCTCCATCCCCAAGATGAGGTGAATTATCGATCCCTACATAACCAATGATGAAGTTAGCAAGCTCTTCTTGTTTAAAGATGAGGATAAGCTATCAGCATTTTCTGCTTATAATAGAAGGTCCAACCCTTTTGTGGCATCTTATAACACGTGGTTATCGTGCCAGCAACATCTCTGCTGAGTTCCCAGACACCTATCTGTGATGCCTTCAAACTTGAAGGCGCCTTTGTTAAAAGAAACTGGAACAAAAATCCATATGACTGTCATCACGAAAAGAGTGAGAATCTTGGAGGACCTGAAGTCCTTTCTCAGGAGTCAAAAGACATCATAGCTGAGGCAGTGGGTAGACCAAGGAAGTCTTTACGTAAATTGGCGCTCGAACTAGAAACAAAAAGGAGAAAGAAGAGATGTTATAGTTCTGTATATTGTGAGTTGAAAAAATGTGATATCAAGCCATTTCATGTTATCAGCAAGCCCAACATAACTCAGCAACAGAGAGAAGACTGTACATGGTTTTGTAGTTCATTTCTTAAAGATTGGGATGAAGCTGACTTTCTCCATGTTGCCACATCAGATGAATTCTTCATTTACACAGTCAGGAAGCCAAACCATAAAAATGCCATCATTTGGGCTGCAAAGTTGGACGATATCAGCGATGACATGCACTATCGCCAAGTTGTGAAATTTCCTGAGTGTTTGGGAATTTTTCTTTATTTCACAGCCAAATGGTTAATGTGGATCATCAAAGAAAAAGGACAGTCATGGAATGGTGAATACTTCAGAGAAACTGTGCTTACTGGTGGAGTATTTCCTTTCCTCAAAGATCCTGAAAATGTGTTATCTCTTGAAGTCCCATTTTTGCATAAGGCACCATGTTTCAAAGCTCTTCAGACACAGGGGCTGATTCGAAACAATGGTATCAATTTCTTCTCGCCAAATGAATTTCCAGGTAGCTCCCCTGACCTTAATGTGTGTGAACACATTGGTAGTATCTTAAAGGATAGTGTTGAAGTGTGCACAGTAAACTATGACGGTATACCAAGCCTCGACGACCTGCGAAGAGAGGTGACCGAAGTGTTCAGGGAAATGAAGTTTGAGTCACGGTTTTTTTACAATTTGCTGAAATCATACCCTTCAAGAATGCAGGCTGTGGTAAAGGCAGATGGAGGCCACACAAAATATTAAATACTCAAAAAGAAATTTAAATAAATACCTGTTCTGAATTACTTTAATTTTTGTCCAAATCAATTTCAGTTTATGCTGTAGAGGGGAGGGGGGCACCAATTTTGAAACACCCTGTATATATGATATATATATATATATATATGATTATATATAATATATAGATATATCTATAAGTATATATACATACATGAATACACACACACACTCACTCACTCACTCACTCACTCACACATAGAGGCCATCCCTGGTTATCAGTGGTCTTGGTTAATTGTGATCCAGTTTTATGGCGCTTGTCTAGTGCCATAAAATCGGTGATTTATGGCGCCATAACAGGCCAAGTTTCAGTTAATATATATATAACCTATATATATTATTCTTATGCTGCTGCTTTTGCAATGCATAATTTCACCTCAGTAACTATGAAATGTTGTAAAAGTGTGCAATGTTTTCAGACTCAGTATTAGTTTGCTTAGTGTTAATATGTTCAGTTATGTATGTACAGAATTCACAAAAACATAATTTTAAAGTAACGGAATAATATAGAATGTGAACAGAGAAAGAAATTAGCATTGTCCATTCGAAGCAGGAAATTGCTGTCATCTCTTGAGATAAGAGGAACTCCAGTTCTGGTTTTGTTTTGGAATCCTGTCAATCCAATGACGCACATGACTGTTTCAGACTTGTGTGTTTTTTGTTGAGAAACAACGTGAAGATTTCACCATTTTTATGTAAAGTTACGTCATATTAGAACCTTCTAGAAGTTTTCCTTACGATACCATTCATTTCATTTAAGAAATTATAGATTATTTTGTTATTTAACTATTTAATATTACTGTTGAATTAACTCTTATATCTCTTGATTTATCTAAAGAGAATTTGTTGCCTTGTAAGTACTTTAAATATGAAATGGATAAATTTGTGACGTCACTCACGCATATGACAGCGTTTATTTCATTCGAGGAAATTCTATAAGCATATCTTATTTCTAGAGACTTTTATTCTCTTAAATTACGAAATAATGAATATTATTTATGATTGTAATCCCACTTTCTCTCTATTTATTGCTTTGAAAAATAATGTTTCAGATAATAGATGTGTCTCATTCCCAAAGTCATTTGCCCAACCATTTTAGGGCAGAAGCACTGATTAGTTTCCATACTACAAGAGCAAATTTTGTTCGTTCCGATATCAGAGACCATTCGCGTTTATTGCGCTCTCTCTCTCTCTCTCTCTCTCTCTCTCTCTCTCTCTCTCTCTCGTCTCTCTCTCTCTCTCTCTCTCTCTCTCTCTCTCTCTCTCTCTCTCTCTGTATGAGAGAATTTTGCTTTCACGTTAACGTAAAGATTTTATACTTAGTGGTTGATCACTCATAAGTTTTAGATTTAAATTTTAGATTTATTAGATTGCTGAGTGTTTATTTGTGGAATCTGAACAGACGTTGTAAAAGTGTGTAACAGGCGCCTCGTGTGTAAGTGTTTATTGGTGTTTAAGAAAAAGGCATTCTAAAATTGGTATACCAAGGTAAGAGTTTTTTTTAGTAAGCTCAGTGCACTAAACTTAAACATAAAAAGTACTTGAAATACTGATTGTACTTAGGTTATTGCAGGGGAACTTTTTTGCCATTTTTTCACATTTTGGTGTTGGTGTGATTTGGTTTTGCATTTTAAATCCCATTTTTTCTTTAATTGAAGCTTATGTCATAATTATATATATACTAAATTATATAATTATGTAGCAATATATTATAATATATTATATATATTATATATATATTTATATTCTGTGTGTGATTAATGCTTTCTTGTGTTTTCCAATTTTGGTATTTTCCACTTTCTGTGTTTATATTTACAATTTGATTAAATTAAGTGTCTTCGTTAGTTAATCATTACAAATTTATTTGAGTTCAAGTCTTGTGAATTACTTTACATTTACTTAGAGTTCTTTTTAAGTTTTTATTGTTATTTAACACTTGTGAATTAATTATAAAATTTTTATTGTTACTTAACACTTTGAATTTTGATTGAATAATTAATGTCTTAATTTTTGCGATAAATTAATTTTGATTTTATTTTACTTATAATTAATTCAATAGCTGATTAGACTTTGTGTTGTTTTCAAGTTGAAGTAAATTTCCCTGAGATTGTGAATTTCACTTAAAAACTTAGGTTTAATAAAAAAAATTTTGTATTTAAAGTTTTAATGAGTTTTTTAACTAGTATATTTAATTTTGTTTAGGTAGAAATATAGAGTGGTAACTGACCTGTTTTCCTTCAGCTTTGTTGAAGTGAGTTAGAACCAGGGAAATACTTAAACTTTTAAAAGTTGTTGATGGAGTGATGCTCTTTAATTAATTTAATTACACATAAGATAACCTCACCTGTTTTAATGAACTTCGTCTGAATCCTTGTATAATTAATAAGTTTTTAAGGGATCACTGTTGCCTTTAGAGTATTCAGTCATATTATACCTGTGATGAAGGTTCAGTTGTCTGGCTGTTGTGTGGTAACTATTTTCTGATTGGTAAGTTTAGTAACCAGATACTTGGCACTTCGTCACAATATATATATATATATATATATATATATATATATATATATATATATATATATATATTGTATATTATATATTATAGGCCTCCTCCCTGCCACATTGCTCTCTCTCTTCTCTCCTCTCATCCTCTCTCTCTCTCGCCCCCCTCTCTCTCTCTCCCTCCCGCATCGTCTCTCTCTCGTCTCTCTCTCTGCTCTCTCTCTTCTCTCTCTCTCTCTCTCTCTCTCTCTCTCTGCTAGGCATATTTCTGTAAGTATAGCAAAGGACGTAGAAGAAATAGGGCGCATGCAATTGCTTACCTGCTGGTTGTGTTCTGGAGACTGGAGGGACGGCCAGAGCCTCCGGAAGTGGAAGGCACAGATCCGCCTCTGTTAAAGGTGAGGAGATGAAACACGATCATTAGTTTAGCGATCTTGTCATATTTCGCGTGAGGGTGGGATAATACTGCGTGTATTTTTATGCATGTGCAGTATAATAAAACTATGGATAGAGTAATGGATAAATTCGAACAAGGGTGAATAACAACAAAAATCACGTTCGAAGGTCTTTGTAATAACGGGAAGAGAGAAGTAACGAGTACAGAGATCTCGATAAAGAGAAGAAATGGAAAAAAATTGCAGTGTCCTTCTGGTATTTTCTTTCTTAAATGGAAGATGGACTTCAGAAGGGAAATGCTCTACTGGTATTCGATATATATCAAACGATTAAAGCACCAATGAATACTTGAGAGAGAGAGAGAGAGCTTTATTGATTTGTCAAGCAGTTAGTTTCTGTCTTTTGAACATCTATGCATTTATATAATATATATTATATATATATATATATCATATATATAATATATATATATAGATATACAATATATTATAATATTATATAGCATATAATATTATATATTATATTATATACGTACAGGATGAGATTAAAAAATCCTGTAACTCTTAATGAACCTGAGTTGGTGCTGGATTTTCAAAATGTCGGAATTTTGAAGGTTATAAATGCTTTCTACATTTAACAGAAAATGGCTGCCGTGCAGTCCTTTAAAGAAAGAAAGTGAAACGCAGAATGATAAGCAAATGAACTTTTACTGTTCACCAACTAAATAAAACTGTTCTACAGAATTTTAGATCATCAATGTCCACTTTCTCTGGAGTCGGCAGCGCACGATGGTTACGTTTTGCACCCTTCTTTTCTGGGCTGAATCTGTAATAGGGTATGAAGCAGCAAATACCTGATAAAATGAGAAGGGTATGGTTTTTAGCACGTGCAAGTAAGACCTAACAGCTGGTTCTGGAGTACAGAGCCATTAAAACAAACGGCGCCTCCAGAAAACAGTGGCGCACCAACGGCGTAGATTGGGTTATGTGCTCCGAAATCCATGCCGGAAATCTAAAGGAGGTACCGGGTTATCGATGGCCGGATTTTTTAATGTCAGCCTGAATATATATATATATATATATATATATATATATATATATATATATATATATAGATATATATATATATCACACATATATATGTGTGTGTGTGTGTGAAAAGACAAACGGATATTTACCAAGAAAATCAGTCGCAATTCTACTCTTCAAAATGCAAGCGAACACGAGAAATTATTAGTAAGAAAATATCATCTCTCACATCTGCGCTTATATGAAAAAGAAAAAAAAATTCTGAAGGTAGTAGCCGCTGTTGGTGTTACAAATAATGAATCGTAATTCATGAATATGCAGTGTGTTTGGAGCCACAAATAGCGTTGCATCGTTGGCATGACTTCGCCAGGAATAAATGTTGCTTGATTTTTGTGCTATGCCGCAGATGTCAGAGGTCGCCTCGATAGAACCACCCCCTTTAAGAGACGGTACTGTCGTTGATTGCATTCGGAGAACTTTCTCTCTCTCTCTCTCTCTCTCTCTCTCTCTCTCTGTGTGTGTGTGTGTGTGAGTGTGTGTGTATGTGTTTGTGGATTTGTTAATCAGCATGCCTAAACGGGCCAACGAATCTCGTGTTTTGGTTTGTTTGTCTCGGTTGCTGTTTTCCCTTGACGCTTGGCTACAGGTGGTTATTAAGAGTTTTGTAATTTAATGTGTCGCAAAAGGAATCCTTTAATGCGATTATTTCACTTAAAGCAATACGTAAAATCCTTGTCACCCAAGACTCAACCTGTTGAGGCTTTTCCTGTCGAACATGCAAATAACAGAACCTGGCTTGCGTATTCTATGAGAACCCTCTGAATTCTGCTCTTTCATAGTTTCACCGCTACTTCCTACCCGGTCACATGATTCTATTTTATTTCTGGAATGTACCAATAAGTAATTTCATACCGTAGGTGGGTAGTACCGTCGGTGCACCTCATGTGGTTCGCTGTAAGCAGTACTTATGGGTCTTTGCAGCATCCCTTCGGCCCTTAGCTGCAACCCCTTCCATTCTTGTCAATGTACCTCCGTTCATATTCTCTTTCTTCCATCTTGCTTTCAGCCACTCTTAACATTTGATTCAAAGTGCAACTGCTTTGAGGTTTCCTTCCGGTATCTTTTAAACCGTTGTACTGTATTTCCGTTCCACCGCTGAATGGCTTCATAGGTCCCAGCCTAGATTTTATATTCAGTTTTATTCTAAAGTAATTTAAGCATCCTTCGGTATCTGGGCCTGTGCGTGTTACTCGTTTGGCTCTGTCATTACCCACAGTCAGTGTTACATTGCCCAGTAACAGAGGTATGTCATTCCTCAACTGTAAAACTGCGAGATGGCTTTTCTGGCAGTGCGTGAGGAAACCTATATTCCGTGTGGGGGGGGGGCGTGGTTAGTGCCATCAGTGCACCTTAGTTATTACTTAAGGTTCTTTGCTTTGTGCTCTCGGCCCCTAGCTGCAACCCCTTTCGTTCCTCTTACTGTACTTCCTTTCATATTCTCTTTCTTCCATCTTACTTTCCACCCTCTCCTAACAATTGCTTCGTAGTGCAACTGCGAGGTTTTTCTTCTGTTACACCTATCAACCCTTTTACTATCCGTTTCCTTTTCAGCGCTGAATGGTCTCATAGGTCCCAGTGCTTGGCCTTTGACCCAAATTCCATATTCACTTCAATTCAACTCGGAAGTATGACGGTATACTTTCATTTCTGTGCTTTACTATTCCACTATCTGTTATGATCGTGTACTGCATTTACCCTTTTTTTCAACTTGATTGCCGTCTCACATAATCAACATTGGCGCATTCAGGCTTTAGATTGCTAATCTTATATACCAACAGACCTCTGCAACGATCCTTATGATATGGTGTTACACTTGTCATTCAGAACTGACATAATTATACAACAGCTCTCGTAGTGTTCTCATAGACGACATCACTGTATGTGCACCCGTTTACAAAATCCATATGATCGTAATCATTTACATTCCTCTACAATTTACTGTTTTATGTAGCAATTTTTAGTTTATGATTTTCCCAGTCATCCTTTGTCATTGTATCCAATTTATCTAACTTTCAAAACAAAAGCCTTTTTCCTATTAGAGAGAGCCATTTTTTTCTACCGCAGTTTACCGAAATGAACGCGTTTTATCCAGATGAAAGCGTTTAGTTATTGATCAAAGGTTATGCATATACCTAGGACTGACTCGAATGTATCGTTCACCAATAAAATTTGAGTCCATTATCAAAAATCCAAAATGAAGTTAGGAAGCGTAAGTAAATTCGCAAAGTTAAGTTAAACCGTTGACATAAATGTATTAATATATTAGTACAGTAAAAAAATAAAGTTACAATGAGTATAGAATGTATCTCGTCCCTTTGCCGTGGTCTTTGTTGTCTGGAGATAAACTTTTTAAATGCACCAGAGTTGAACAAGCTTAATTGCAGTTGTGCTGGCGAGTCTGAATTTAGAAATGAAATGCCACCGTCTATTTCTCTCGCTGAAATCTCTCGTTTCCTTTCGCTCTCGAGATTTTCACCTCCCATCATAAATCCCTTTTGAACGCCTACCGTGTGTCTTTTCCTTTTAAATTACGTCCAGTAAATGAATTCATCTTTGCTTAGTGATGTAGATTGAAATACACTCCATTGTGATCATTCCCTGCAAGTGAGAGATCTTTTAAATACGAGCTATTATTTGGAGAATCTATTTCTAGACCGTGTCATCTGTGTCAGCGTCGCATCCCTGTCCTCCCTCTTGCTTGGAAGAATTTCTGTCTTATGGTTGAGGTGGCAGGTTACTCGATGCAGCGTTCCATGAAATCAGTCATTGCAAAGTCCCCGGAAGGAATCGAGATCCGTTGTGTTAATGATTGCGTCCGTAATGCATTGACTATTATAACCAGAACAAGCCTTTTGAGGTGCTGTTAATTCCTGCATTAACTTTATTCAGAACTGAGTCAGCATTCTTTGAGTAAATTCCTTATGTTGTTTTCTTTACTGATTAAGTTTGAAATTGGCGACCTTGAGGGCAAGTCAAGGCTTATCCTAGTAATGAATCGCTTAACGCACTTAACGGACAAACGTCAAAATATATATATAATCCTTCTGGGATACTTTCTGCATTTGTACACATACACGTGTATAGTATATATAAATTGTTATCACAAAATTATTACTTACAAATTACAATCAAGTTTCATTAAAAAAATTTTTTGTGTAACGGCGCCATTTTCTATGAAAATCAATCCTGTAAAAACTGAAAAAACTATTGACTTATCACAGAATTTATGATTTGCAATTTACAGTTTGTTTATGACATTGGTTTCGTTTGATGATACGATCTGTATAAAAATAAAACCAATCCTATTACGCAATGACATTTTTTGTTTGCAAAACGACTTTGATGCCATTGTTCACTCGATAACTTCCACCCGCCCGGTTTCGATGTCTCGTATCGTAGCAACATGAGTGAAGCACGTTCCCTGTGATGGCACCTCCTCCTCACATTGTGTCTGGTTTGTACTTGAACGCGTGACCATTGGTCTCGCGATTGGCTCTGCTTAGTTCTTGGGGTCTCCACCAGTGGGTGGCAGACACCGTTGGCTCATGCACATAACCTTGGGTGGGGAAACTTCTCGAAATGATTGGACCAGTGAAGACCGAGAAGCCAGCCTAAGGACTTCTTTCACTTCAGTGTGTGTTCGTGTTTGTCAAGAAAATACTGTGAAAACGAACAACGGTATTATTATTATACAATAGTATAGAAACATTTGAATCGGATGGCACCAGATAGATAACTCATGTTGGATGATGTCACGATTTGTCGCCATGAAAACCAGCTTGCTCTGATAAAGATGAATGTTTTCAAATAGTCTTTTCATATTTAGTTTATGTGTAGTGAAGGGGACTTGCCAGCTCAGCAGGATGGAGGTTCACTCCAGGTTCATTGAATCAGGATGTGTTCCATTTTCTTGGCTTGACTCGGCCGTTTAAGGTAAATATCAGTGGTTTGTTGAAAGCTGCGTAAAATGTGTTGAAACCTTAGTGAATGCAGAGGTCATACTGTTAGTAAACCTTTTTTTTATATCTATTGCACAACAGAAGGTTATCTACGAAGAATGAAGTTAAATACTGGAGTTAAGAGAACTTGACAACTAGACGTTTTGGAGGGTTACCATAAATAAAGGACTATCAAGGAGTGTCGTTTTCCATTTGAGATTTTTTTCTCCAAAATTATCTAATATTTTGTGCTTGTATTACCATCAATGTATCAGTCTCAATCTCTGTCCACCTTCTTCAACACGGCAGACGATATGAAGTGAACTTCAAACATTAGTGACATCGACTCTTTTATGACGTTTAGAGTCGCTTACAGTATCGATGGTTTCAGCCACAATGGCTTTCACAGACGGGAGAGAATGGAGACGGTTTCTGTAATGAGATTCCAGGCCTGGGGAATCTTGGTTATTTGGTCAATTTCCCTCGAGTTTCCGGAATCTTGGTTATTTGGTCACTCAAGTCCCGATAGTGGATAAGGTATCCTTTTCAATTTCCCTCTAGTTTCTAAATTATTTGCTATCAGCAGTGCTCCTGAATAATGAATAAGATGCAAGCAAAGCGATATATTGTCCTTTTTTTTAGCATTGCAGCCTACTTTAGCGTTGGCACGCAGTTTTATATAGTTTGCATGCACACTTGTTCTTCGGTCTAAATTATTGTCATGGATTTAAACAGGGCTGTATTTCAGCCTTGAGGTCTTTCTTTTATGGCAGCCTATTAGTGAGAGAGAGAAAACGGATCCTATCTCAAAGCAGTTACTCGTAGGTGAAGAGGATTCAGCACTAGATTATGAGTCCGAGAAAGCAGCACAAACACGGCGGGAAAATGTGCTCTAAATGTGAAGAATGATCTAGAAACTAAGACGTTATAAGAAGAAAATAGCGCCTCAGCGGCGTGGTTGATATGGTATTAGCGTCCCACCTCGGTGGTTCGCGGTGCGATTCTCGGCCATTCCATTGAGGAGTGAGAGATGTGTATTTCTTGTGATAGAAGTTCACTCTCGACGTGGTTCGGAAGTCACGTAAAGCCTTTGGTCCCGTTGCTGAATAACCACTGGTTCCATGCAACGTAAAAGCACCATACAAACAAACAATAAGAAAAAAATAAATTTTCAGTTGAAATGCCCGAAGTACCGTAATACAGAAAAATGACTTGAACACTTAAGTTGAAGATATCGCAGACTGGGAATTTAGGCTAATGATTGAGACTGAATAGATTGATACGGAAGAAAGGAAAAGCACTTTGGCGCTCCAATCCAATAATAGACGTGTGTTATTCAACCTGTTAGACTATTTCAACTGCATTCCGGTAATTCCCTCCTTTTGATGCTGATGTCTTCCTCGACATTCGTTAATCGATGGGGTTGACAGCCGCAGTGGAATTAAATCGTTGAAATGGCTTAAATCGGCGGCAGCCGTCATTGCTCGTCTGGAGGAGACTTCCTAAATAGGTCGCTCTACATCGGCTGACTATTAATAGACAGTGCAACGACTTATTTGGGGGATGGCGAACCATGTGCGGGTGATGGCACACTAAAGGCCTTTCACACTATGCGATTCATGTCGGACCAAGATGCGATTGCAGTGCCGGATCTAAATGCGACACAAAATTGCGCAAATCGTACATTTGTCCGACTGCCGCACAAAATGGCCCAATTTTGACAAGTGCTTGCAGTTTGCTGTCCTCAGCCTTGATGGAGAGGAAGACAAAAGTATTGTCTTTATTTATTACATTTGAGAACAAAGAAGAGACAATCTAGAATCCACTGGGTAGTACACCCTTTGAATACATAAAGGCACTTCTATGGTGCATTTGCCACTCTTTTCGAGGAGCTGAAAAGAGATGATGATGAATTTGTCAATGACATCAGACTGTCGAAAACAACCTTCGACGAACTTTTGTCACGTCTATATGACCAGTTGCTAAAAGAAAATACGACATTCAGAGATGCTATTTCGCCAGCACAACAACTGGCAGTTACCATTAGGTAAGAAGAAATAATATGCACCTTTCCTTGTAAATTTGCTTTTCCATTTAAAATCAAAAAGGATAAACGAAAGCAACAAGTGTTAGCTGAAACATCTCTATTTATCAAAAGTATAAACTGATGTATCTATCTAAAAAACAAAAGTCTTTTACTTTGATATAAAAAAATGCATATCTCTCTCTTTCATTAATTAATGTAAATAAAACGTAAGTGTTAACTATAAAAATTTCTTAGATAATCATATTTATCGAAATCAAAAGCTTTTAGCCCTCTTTTATATAAATAATTTGTCGATAACCTAATAATTTCAGTATCAAAACGTATATGCAACCTAAATGAAACAAAACAGCAAATCATTAAGTAAATAATTTCTCAGTAGTTTATACTTAAGCTAGCCATACCTCTAGTTCTTTCTTATATACCAATAACACTATTTATTGTTGTTATTATTATTATTATTACTGTATGGTGTTTTTTCGTTGCATGGGACCAGCAACGGGAATAACACTATTTAATCCCTCAAATGATTTCAATACCCAATGCACCCGATCACCAGAAGCAGTGGAAGTCTACTGCTGCCGCGCGTATGTGCAGGAAACAATCGCATAGTGTGAAAACACGCATTGAACACAATGGCCAACTGCAATCGCGTCTGGGTGCAGCACCGGACATGTCCTGTGGGGCCTGTCGGCTGTAATACGATGCCGGACCGGCAAATTTGCCGCACCGACATAGTAGTGTGAAAAGATACATTAGAAATAATAGTCGACTGCTAGCCGGATGTAGATGCGACATCGTGTCGCATTTACGTCCGACATAGTGTGAATGGGCCCTAAGGAAATTATTCTACTTACATAGTTCCCGGACATATAAGAATAGTTTAGAGGTATTTTATTTAAAAAGTTCTTTAAAAATTTATTGCGAGCTTTCTATATCGACAACTGTAAACAACTAACGGGTGCTAGTTTTGTACTGTTCTGTTATGGCATGGCATTGGGTTATTGAAGCATTACTCCCAAACCAGTTTTGGTTTTCATTAGAGATTATTTTCAAACGATTTTATTGATATGGACGGAGGGAGACTCTAGGAGGACACCCGAATGGGGTGGAAAGCATGATATTCACTTCATTCTATTTGCGTTTCGTATCGTTGGTCCAGTTCAGTTTCTTCCTCAGTCGCACTGGGTTGTCTGAGATTTTCCGGCACCCGGATGTATTTGCCATCGTGACTTAGGTTAACTTATCACAGCCTTTTCATTGCCAGTGAATATTAGTTTTGATTGGTCTTGTTGCATCGAGTCATAAAGGTTTCGTCAAGATGTGTTAAAAGGTTATTGACGGAATTCCATTTTCGTACCAACCTATTTAAGCGACTGTATTAGTCACTGCATTTATGCATTAGTAAATGCATAAATGCAGTCTTACGATGTGATCGTTTTGTAGCAGTTTTATATTGACATAATTACTTGAAGTTAATATGTAAACTAGGGATTAAAGCAGTGGTTCTCAACCTTTTTGTTGCCACGCCCCCTTCTAAGAGTCGGTCCTTCACGCCACGGCCTCCTTGCATTTAGGAGTAAAATTTCCTCGCAAATTTAATGGGAGAGAGAGAGAGAGAGAGAAGGGGTTTCGATGGATCGGGAGGAAGGTTAATTATTACAAAACATGGTGAGCCCAACGAGTCTAACTAAAGTAGTAGACTTTAGGAAACTAATGTTACCAGGCGGTACTTTGCATTTTTCCATCAACTTCTGAATATTAGTTGTCACTTGTTAAGAGAATAACGAGTATAATTAGAGTTTTTTATTTTTGCCTAGGGCTCGCGACCCCCCTAGGGGGGCGCGGTCCCCAGGTTGAGAACCACTGGATTAAACAGTTATCTCAGATATTTATTTCTGTATGAAAACTCTTAAAACATTGTACAGTGATGCCAAGTGCTTAATTGAGTAGACTAAAAGGCGAACTAAAAAACGTTATTTTTTGTGCGGTCTATACTCATAATCTCATAATAATGTTTTTGATATCACACAGAAGCAGCACTGATACGAGGAAGAGTTAGTCGCTGGGTTGGATGAAGGTTTCGTTAGGTTCAGTCGAAGTCCCGTTGCAAAGAGTGTTCATTTCTCTCAAATGAGATCTCAAAAAATACGGTCAGTCTTCTCTTGTTTCTGTAACTTGTGATAAATTCATATTGTTAGGCTTCTCAAGAGGAGCGTGTTCGTATAGCTGACATTTTCAATAACAGGTTCAACGATCAACTATTTGTGATGCATCTCGCACCGTATTATTGTTACTACGTCCAGGTGTGAAACTGATCTATTATTTTTATGAACCCTGGGGTCATCTGGGTAACAACGTAAAAGGGTTGTGTGCCTGAAATGTCACCGGTGCAGGCAGGGCATTTTGATTTTATTTTTCTGTAGTTGTTTTTGACTCATTACGGATCTATGTAGTGCTGTAAACAAAAATCTGCATCGTTTTAGAAACTGGTTTTCGTATTCAGGAGAATAAATTCACCAAGTTGCTTGCAGGTCCAAACTCACTGAAGATTGCTAAGTAAAGAAATGGATGAACGGTTTAGATAAAGCTGGCTTTATGAAGGGATTTTATCATTTGCGATGTCCATTTTAGTATTACATGTAGAAGAAGAACTCTATCATCTTTTTCCTATTCTGCTTTAAAATTAAGGCGTCGTTAAAAGTTATTTGTTTTAATAAAGGACTTATTGACATGTTAGAAAGGATTAAAACACTAGTCTTAAGTCTTCCGCATAAATCATCCTTGTCTTTAGGCTCAATAGGGATAATTATAATGGTTTGGAAATAATCCTTGTGCGGCTTTTTTTGAGTGGACTGCCTTTGGTCAGTTAAAAGAAAATACGTTTGAAAATGTAAAGTTCTACTTGTGTCAAGGTCTTTTGTAGACCACGTGGGAAACGGCGCGGAATCTACACTTCCTAGGAATTTGTCATTTTACAATATATTCAGTCAGTCCAGAAATGTCAGAGAGCAAAACCTAGTGACCATCCTATAAAGACTTCTGGACAGCTGCCAGTAGTGTTGATCGGTTCCAGAGAGTAGGAAGAGGAAATTAAAACATCATGTGGGGGAATGGGGAGAAAGCGTTGAGGTAAAAAGGATATTTGAGATGCAGATAATGAATGAAGAGACGATCATATGCACATTGCATGATGAATAGGGTAATCAAGAAATTTTAAGAGAGAGAAAGAGGGCGGATAAAAGTAGAGGCGAGAAGGTGGACAATAACTGTAGAGTATAAAAAGTTGTTCTACAGGAAAGTATACTGAGGTGAATGCCGTTGTGGTTTAATGGCGTGAGAATTCTTTCAGAATGCTTGTGAAAGTGACTGTTCAGGAAATAAGGAGGGCAGTTCTGAGGTTGATAAATGGAAAGACTCCAATAGTGGCTAAAAAAATGTTAAGTATATCTTAGTTTAACTAGACCACTGAGCTGATGAACAGCTCTCCTAGGGCTGGCCCGAAGGATTAGATATTTTTTATGTCTAGGAATCAATTGGTTTCTTAGCAATGGGACCTACAGCTTATTGTGAGATCCGAACCACATCATATCGAGAAATTAATTTATAATCACAAGAAATAGATTCGTCTGGTTCCACGTTGACAGAGCAGAGAATCGAACTTCGGACTACCGAATCGGTAGGCTAGCACGTAACCCATATAGTGGCTGGCATTGCAAAATGGATGCTGCAGTATGGTATCGAAATTGTGACTTGAGTTCCTGAATGAGGGAAATGTTCTGAGGGGATGGGGGTGGGCGAGAAATAACTTCAACCTTGTAAGGGTAGGGGTAATAAAGGCAGTGTCAGTACTGTGAGAGAATACTGTGAAGGTGTACGATAAATTTTGAATCAGAAAGTAAGACAGAATTATAAACGGGAAGAACAGTGTGGGTTCACACAAGGAATAGTATGAATGGAACAAGCATTTAAAAAAAAAAAACTCATATGAGAAATAAAAGGGAAAAGCTGCATATGATAAACTTGGACCTAGATAAAGTTCTTGACAGAAGTGAAAGAGACAGTGTGAATGATGTTAAGAATGTTTGGTTTAGTTGATAAGAGTTCATGGTGAAAGACTTTGAAGGTGGAAGTTAAGCAGTTTAACGTTAGGACTTTCAGACAGGAGAGTGAATGGTTTGGTGTAAATGTGTAGGTTCTTTGTGGTATTTAAAGGGGAACTTCTGGTTGCATTTTAGCTGTTCCATATGTAGTAGTATTCCATTCAAGTACCCCTGGTGAAATGTGTTTTGGAAAGGGTCGTTTTCTTATTTTTTACAACCAAATTTCTATTGCACTATGGGCACAGTCATTTATGTGTGGCTCGTCTGCTAAGCGTGACGTCATATCGCGGTAGGCCCTCAGACCGGCAGAACTTTTCCGAGGGCACAGCATCTTCACATAATATGCTTTTTGGTTTGTATTTGCCAGCTGAAATCGTAAATAAAGAAGTAGCCTGAAGTAGAACTAGTTAGGCATACAACCCTAAATTCTAATAACCCCATTAATTAAACTAGTTGAAAAGGAGTAAGTGAAGGCCCTCATCAATTCATGGACACAGACACACATACACACGTTTAGAAAACTGCCGTTCACCCCATCACATCACGCACATGGCGATTGACAAGATAAATTTCAATTCAAATGCATACAAGTAGAGGCACCATAGTAGCTAATATAGATAGCCGCCCTATTTTCGTCGGTACCGTGGCCTGTTCACAGGGAAATTAAGTTCCCAAAACATATATAAATTCCATAGCTATACCTAATAACATGCTCCTAATGTCATCTTTTAAATCTGTTGGCAAGAAGTGGTCCGAACGGACAACGGTTTGCGTCGTAGGTTGAAAGGTTTTGATGTTGATATCCTCCTCCCTTCGAAAAGCCATCAGCTAGCGACTGGATTTCTCTCTATTTGACGGAATCCTATGGAATGATATGCCTTTTGGACACTTGCCAGAAGTATTGGCACAACCAAACGCCATACAAGTTAGCATAATTGACACTATTTGAATGACAATTGACCAAGAACACGAGGACAATATCGAGGACGCATACAATACGCGTTATTGTGAGACGACCGCTACACTAGTCATTGGTACTAATCCGCCAGATGGCAACATAGTCGAATCCTGGATAAATGACGCTTTCATTGAAGTACCTCGGCGCTAATTTGTAATTAAATTGTAAAAAAATGGGATTACGTACAGATTCGAGCAACGGCTAATTATTTAGCTCATTAAAAATTCTGTTTGACGAAATTTAATGGCTATTAACCAGAAGTTCCCCTTTAATAGCTTGATGGATAGCATAATGAAAAACGTCAGAGGCAGGAGATGTTATCTTGATGTAGGTGCAAAGTTGTCTTGCAGGAAAATTAGTTTTGCAAGATGATTGATAGTTGCAGATTGAGTACAGATTGGCGATAGTCAAGAGAAACTGCAGAGAATAGCAAAACTGGGTAAGAGTGTCTGCAAGAGAAGGGAATCGAGATTAAATGTGAATAGAGAAAATAGACAGCAGATGTGAGTAACGGTAAGCTAATGAAGGTCAATATAAACTAGAAAGATGGAGAAATTTAATGTTAATGAAGAAACAATAAAAGCTGCTGATTCATGAAGGTATTTTGAAGTAAATGGAATGGAGGAAGGTAAGGTGAAAGATGAGGTTAGTCACAGAATAAGTGAAGTTAGAAAGGTAGCAGATCATGTGCAAGAAATGAGGAGAAATTGGCTTGTCTAACTCAGACAAGGTAGGAATGCATGGTCGCATTTTTCAGTCAAGTTTCCTCCCGGGAAATGAAGTTGAATGAGTGAGTAAGACAAATGAGGAAGATGTTGAGATAAATTGTGGGCAGCTTAAGAAGAAATTAAATTGTTAGAAATAGGAAGATACTTAGAAGTCAGAATTAATAATAATAACTATAATAATAATAACACCTAGAGGATACAAACACCATCCCCCAACAACAGAAAGGCTGCAAAAGGAAGTGTAGGGGCACAAAAGGCCAGCTCCTGATAGACAAAATGGTAATGAAGAACAGTAAGAGAAGGAAACCCAACCTAAATATGTCATGCATTGACTAAAAGCCTTCGACATGATACCACATATGTGGCTAATAGAATGCCTGAAAATATATGGGGCAAAGGAAAATGCCACCAGCTTCCCAAAAAATACAATGCGCAACTGGAATACAATACATACAAGCTCTGGCATAAGACTTGCAGAGGTTAACATCAAGCGAGAGATCTTTCAAGGCGACTCACTGTCTCCACTGCTCTTCGTAGTAGCCATGATTCCCATGACAAAAGTACTGCAGATGATGGTGTTGGGTATCAACTCAAGAAAGGAGGCAACAGAATTAACCATCTTATGTTCATGGACGACATCAAGCTGTATGGGAAGGACATCAAGGAAATAGATACCCTAATCCAGACTGTAAGGATTGTGTCTGGAGATATCAAGATGGAGTTTGGAATAGAAAATGCGCCTTGGCCAATATACAAAAAATGTAAAGTGACAAGTACTGAAGGGATGAAGCTACCAGCTACCGGATGGGAATAGCATCAAACAGATGAGACAGGATACAAATATCTGGGAGTAATAGAAGGAGAGGATATAAAACACAGAGATGAAGAACACGACCAGGAAAGAATATATGCCGAGACTTACGGCAATACTCAAGTCAAAACTCAATGCCGGAAATATGACGGAATCCATAATCACATGGGCAGCACCAGTAATCAGATACAGCGCAGGAGTAGTAGAGTGGACGAAGACTGAACTCCGCAGTATAGAAGAGAAAACTAATTGACACATGACAATACACAAAGCACTACACCCAAGAGCAAATACATACAGACTATACATAACATGAAAGGAAGGAGGAGAGGACTGCTAACCATAGAGGACTGCGTCAACATCGAGTGCAGATAACTGGGGCAATATATGAAAACCAGTGAAGACGAGTGGTTAAGGAGTGGATGGGGAGAAAGACTGATAAAAGTAGATGAAGACCCAGGAATATACAGGGACAGGAGAATGGCAAACAATATAGAAATGGCACTACAAACCAATGCACAGACAGTACATTAGACAGACTAAAGAACTGGCCAGCGATGAAAAAATGGCAATGGCTACATAGGGGAGAACTCAAGAAGGAAACAGAAGGAACGCTAACAGCGGCACAAGATCAGGCCCTAAGAACCAGATATGTTCGAAGAACGATAGATGAAAATAATCTCTCACCCATATGCAAGAAGTCTAATATGAAAAACTAGACCATAAACCACACAGCAAGCGAATGCCCGGCACTTGCACAGAACCAGTACAAAAAGAGGCCTGGTTTCAGTAGCAAAAGCCCTCCACTGGAGCCTGTGCAAGACACACCAGCCAGCTTGCATTAATAAGTGGTACGAACACTAAAGTGAGAGTGATAGAAAACGATCAGACAAAGATCTGCTGGGACATGCCAATAGACCAGACGTGACGTTGATTGACAAAATTAAGAAGAAAGTATCACTCGATGTCACAATACCATGGGGCACTAGAGTAGATCAGAAAGAAATAGAAAAATTGTTAAGTATCAAGACCGGCAAACAGAAACAAGAAAGATATGTGATATGCCAGTAGAAAATGTACCCATAAAGGAACACTAGGCATGATCCCAAGATCCCTGTAAAGTAAAGGAACCTGAAAAAAACTAGATGCTGAGTAGCTCCAGGACTCATGCAGAAGAGTGTACTACTAGAAACAGCGCATATAGTTAGAAAGGTGATGGACTCCTAAGGAGGCAGGCTGCAACTCGAATATGAATCCAAATGCAGTAATTAACTAAAAAAATAAATAAATAAATAAATAAAATAAAGTAGTGGTGCCAAGAGGCTACAATTTTGATATTATTAGACAAACAAATTATCACAAACAATTATCACAGCCAAAGTGAGAATGCAACCCTCTGAGTATGTTACCAATAAAAAAACGGAAAGAAAACATGATGTAGGAGGAAAGAGGATAGAGCTCATAGTTTTAAATATTGTTCGGAAAAAAGGAGTAAGATAGACCGGTGAAAAGTGTATCAATTGGAAATGTTAGTATGGAATAAGAGAAGAATTTCTAGCAAAAGCCGGAAGGATGAGTGGAGGAGGTAGTATTAGAGAGGAAGGGCACTGATAGCCAGGAAGTGCGAGTGTCGGCGGTGGTAACAAGCTGCCGATGATGAGCTTCCTGTGCATAAACGGCTAATTATGTCGAGGTTGCTCTACTGAGCTCCTTTACGATTCCAAGGATAAGTATTAATGTGGCACTGACTATGAGTTGATTTATTGGAAAGCCCCCCGAATGACTTCCCCGTAGGTGGGTAGTGCCGTCAGTGCACCTCATGCGGTGGAATGTAGGCATTACTTAAGGCTCTTTGCAGCGACCCTTCGGCCCAAGCTGCGACTGCTTCCATTCATTTTACTGTACCTCTGTTCATATTCTCTTTCTTTCATCTTACTGTCCAACCTCTCCTCACAATTTATTCATAGTGCGGCTGCGAGGTTTTCCTCCTGTTACACCTTTCACTGTCGATTTCCGTTTCAGCGCTGGATGGCCTTAGTTGCCCCAGTATTTGGTATGTGTGTGTGCCTAAAATCTGTAAATCATTCAGTTCATCACCCGAATGGCTTAGCACCTCGGTGGCGTGGTCGGTATGGTGTTGGCGTACCACCTCAGTAGCCGCGAGTTCGATTCTCCGGCATTCCATTGAGGTGTGAGAGATGTGTATTTCTTGTATTAGAAGTTCACTCTCGACGTGGTTCGGAAGTCACGTAAAGCCGTTGGTCCCGTTTCTGAATAACCACTGGTTCCATGCAACGTAATAACACCATACAAACAAACAAACCCGAATGGCTCACAGAGACACTGATGACGTCTTAACCAGCCTAGTCAGTGGCTGTTGAGCGGTGTGAGACAGGTGCTTCTAATTCATAGGTCCAGCACAGGTGTTTTCAAATTTATCAGGTAGTTAAATGATTCGTTTCTTTTAATGAATTATTTTTTTTTATATTTCGCTTATCAACTAAGCATACAGATCCATGAAAATGAGAAGTAGTCCATTGAGAAAAAACTATTATATGAAATTCCTGTATTTCATAAAAGAATGATATACTTAGCGTTAAAGTGTTTTATCTAGGAATGCAAACAACTATCATTGTTACGTGGAGAAAGAAATACCGTTTATATATATAGATATATATATATATATTGTGTATATATACGTATTTTTACGACTGCAATAGCATAGTGATTTTTTTTTTTTTTTTTTTTTTTTTTTTTTTTTTGGGGTCACGTTGAGATAAATATGACTTCTGAGGTTTCTGTTCTGGTTATTTTTACTTTCCTTGAGTCTCGGTCCGAAGGGAGTGAATTCGAGCAGTCTTGCAGCGCAATATTTATAGTCTATTCCAAGACTTAGACGTTCCACCGCTCTCCGCATTACTACTATGAGATTCAGGGCCTCTGTAACACGGTTTTTTCGCAATAACTGTTTATCTATGCGTTTCATAAATATAATGCTTATTCAGAATACATATCATATCAACACATAAATTTTGAGTGTATTCTGCACTACGTAGGTTGAATAAATTTGGTACTTATAATGTAAAAGTGACCTTTTTTGAAGACGGGCCAACTTACTCAGAGAAAAAGTTTCGAACGCACTCGTTACGTAACTTATGACATCATTTCTTCCCTCTTTCGAGAAAGAGGGAAGAAATGATGGATGATTGGCTTTATGTAACGAAGGCTAAACCTCTGGCAACAATGACATACAAATTTAAATACAAGCAAAGCAGTACACCTTTATGAAGTCTGGAACCTCCCCACTGATAATTGTCATAATGAACAAACCAACAAAATATGTTAATAAATACAAAAACACTTCGATTATTAGTCTAACTCCCAAAATAAGTTTCCAAAGAAATTACAGTCTACTTTATAGGTCACAACCAGATTGACAAGATGTAGGGAATAGTTGGTAATTACCAAAAACATAGTAGACAAGCTTGATTTGATAACTGCTATATCCAATGTCAAGCAATTTTTATTTATTGGCTATCTTCCTATTTACTGGAAAAAAAAAAGCCGGTACCGTATATTGGCTTAAACCTTCACCAGTAATTATCGTCAGAATGGTGACTTCATGAGGCTCCACCCACTTTCGCCTCGTTATAATTCAGGATAACACTGAAGGCTACCATGGGCATTGTTGGATTAGAAAATTTAACTTCTGGCTATAAAAACTAATTTCTCGAGTAGTTGTAAGAAGTGCTAAATGATCCTCAAGCATCCCAGCAGTTGGTCTAAACGTTTAATTCATGTATATTACTGCTATACTGTTGCGGCACTACTGCTACAGTAGTATTACTACGCTAGCACTGATACCCCACCCACATCTATGTATCGTTCCGCCATTCATAAAGTCTTTGGGTTTCAGAGCCGATGGCATTTCTGTCTGGTGGATGGGCGGGGCAACATTTAGTCAAAAGGTGTTTGTTTACCTTGCTTACGTAATGAATGTTTTTCGACTCTTGGCTCGTAATCATTGGCCATGGCGTCGGCTAGATCATTTTTACTCTATAAAAATTAAAACTATCGGGTTTAGGTTATTGATAATGCTGACAAAATTTGTGTGTGGTTGTAAAATATACGTGTGTCAACTTTCAGCTACATCCGATGCTTTGACAAGGAGCAAAGTCCAAAAAACCGTGTTACAGAGACCCTGAATCTCATAGTAGGTACGAAACATAAACAATATATTTCCTGTTTCAGAAAATTCTCTCTCTCTCTCTCTCTTCTATCTCTCTCTCTAACTCTCTCTCTCTCTCTCTTCCCTCTCTCTCTATCTCTCTCTCTCTCTCTCTCTCTCTCTCTCTCGTCTCTCTCTCTCTCTCTCTCTCTCTCTCCTCTCCTCTCTCCTCTCTCTATATATATATATATATATAATATATATATATATATATTTTATATATATATATATATATATGAATAACGGTAAAGTCATGGAGGAAAATGGAAAAGCGAGAATTGCCGAGATCTTTCGGTCTTAACGACCCTTTACTATAGGTAAGACTAATCAGAACAATGAAAAGCACAATACAGGTAAGCATATGCAAATGGACATTACAGGGTTCACAAAAAATCTCATTCACTTTACAGAAACGAAAAAGTGCCCGTGGTCTAGATTAAAAATGTAAAAGCAGCCAGCTTACACGTGGTCACAGGTAATTAAGTCAGAAAACAATACATTTTGAAAACAGAGGCATATACGACTGGACAGTTTTTTTCGTTTCTTAAGTGAATGGGACCTTTTGTGAATCCTGTAATGTCCATTTGTATATGCTTACCTGTACTGTGTTGTTCATTGTTGTGATCTTGCTTTTTCATTTTCCTCCGTGGCGTTACCTTTATATATATATATATATATATATATATATATATATATATATATATATATATATATATATATACATACTGTATTTATATATGTATGATTTGATATTTAGAAATGGTGTGTGCTACATTAGAGAAATATTAATACACACACACAACACACACACACACACACACACACACACATATATATATATATATATATATATATATATATATATATGTATGTAGGTATGTATGTAGTATGTATGTATAGTATGTATGTATGTATGTATATATATACATATATATAGTGTGTGTCCTTGATGTTAATATAATTGAAATTAAAAGGAAAGAGAATGTCATATTTGTGGAGGAAGGGGAGTTTTGTCATTCTGCAGGGCACTGTAAGAAATGCCTTCCTGACCCTTATGTGGTGTAGAAGAGAACTGCTGTAAGTAAACTAGACAGGTGTGGCAACTGTGCAGAATGAGCTGTTGAGCGGTTAGAGACAGGTGCTTCCAAGTGATTGACATCACAGGTGTTTCTATAATTAACATGTGTGTTTATTAAATGTGTAGTTTATTCGCTATACTCGATTTGGAATTGTATATAAGGAAATATGAAATAATACGTATATTTCTTTTAGAATAGTTATGAAAAATATGAATGAATAAAATAGTTATGAAAAATATTAATTATTTAGGACTTACACTCAGTCTGTAGGGAAACGATACATTAATATGTTATCGTTCAGTGTAAAGCTTATTCATTTTACCTCAGTCGTACTTACATTGCAGCGTTTACCTCAAAGCTCAGATGTTATTCCTCTAAAGACTCCTTACCTGGATATGAAAGTGATCCGGGGCGTTGTTGATGAAAAGGAAGTTGATTGAAGGCATCAGGACATCGACCGCATGTGTGAACTTGAAGCTGGCGCCAGTGAGCAGAAGCTCCACCAAGAAGAAGAGCGAAATGCTGATGGATGTGGCGAAGACGATCAGCTGCACCAGCAGAGGAAGGCCGAAGTAGTTCATGAGGTGAATTGTCATCTCGTCGATGTCCATGAGTCTGGTCTCCATTCGGGTCACGTCTCGAAAGTCGCAAGTTGCTGGAACGACTCTGTGAGACTGCAGCAAGGGCCGGAATGGACTGATTCTGGAAATAGTCACTGGTGATACTCGTCTGTCATCCTCATTCGGATGAAACCATCGGCCCTTAAAGGAACCTTTGGGATCGCTTGCAGATTTATGGGCGCCTGGTTTTTGTAGCTGACGGTAGCAAAAGTGATTGGATTGTCTCTTTTTGGAGATTTTGTTGTTGTAGAGTGGACATCTGATAACCGAAATGTCAATTTGATCTTTTGGTTTTTCTTCTTGCAGCTTCGCTCTCAAAGTGTTGTTTTCATCTCCCAAAATCTCGCCCTGTCCTGATATCAGAAAATTGGCTTGTTTTCTTGGGACTCCCAGTTGAAATAAGAAGATGTCTTTCAGGTCACAAGCCAGGGAAGATATCACCATGTTGAAAAGGGCCGGAAGCATGAAATTCTGGAAGCAGCCCATGCTACGGGCAATCATCGTCACCATGAAGCCGAACTCGGTTCCGTAGTTGTCGCGGGTGTATGACTGATGACCTCTGGTGTAGTCGATGATTTCCATGACGCTGGCGAATCCCAAGAGGGTGCTGCCGAAAACGATGAGAATTTCCTTCCAGTCGAGGCCTAAAAGGAGGGTGCGCCGCCTGTTCCGCAAATTGGTTTTCTTTAGAAGTCTGGCCAGGGCGGGACTCTTGATCAGGATGTATCCTCCTACAATGATATACGAAGTAGAGTACAAGCAACTCCACAGTCTGTCCGAGACGTTGCTGATAGAATCCTTTTCTACCACTTTGTAGGACGGCAGGATCATCCTCCCGATGGATGCAGTGACCAGAGTAATGTAGCAAGCGAGGGACCACACCATCCACGGCGTGCTCATTTGGAGGTCGGTCTCTCCCAGCACCCCTGCGTAGGGGAATGTTCCGCCGATCTTGATCAGGAATGTAAACATCCTCAGGCCTGCAGTTTTGGGGATGACCTGTTACGAAGAGAAAAAAATAACTAGTATTGGGCCTAGGGAAAGTCATCTGTCAATTTCGGCCTTAAATTCGAAAAAAAAGACCAAAGGGACTGGTGGAAAGAATGATGGAATATATAAAAGTTGACTAAGGATTCGTTTTATAGCAGAGCTATCAATCCAAGTTCAAATTGCAGCTACCAGAGGACGTGCGAAATCCAGTGTTTGCAGTGCATCCCTTAAGAGAACATGTATTTATTCAACTGCATAATATAGAACTCTTGCCTTTCTTTTTGTTTGTCATGTATTTCCTCATTAATCTACCCTGCCTCAAGTGTGGCATCTAATTATAAAGAGAATTTCATTAACATTTTTTAATGTGATGGATCCTTATCTGGGCCGCCTTCTCTCCACCCCGGTAACGTCTGTACATCAAAGTAGTGAAAATTGTTCATAATCAAGTGAAAAAAACCTGTTAACCAATCTCTCTCGTTACAATAGAATGTTTACCTCATTACTCAACCACCCTCTCCTCTTGTCATTTTTATTCGCAGTGGAGTATGGATTAATCAGGTGTTCATAGTTCACAAACGACCCCGGAACACCCACTAAGTCACATGTTCTCCCACACACACTGTTCCCACACACAGTGTGTGTGGAAGCCCGTATTCCTTTTTTGACTTTGCGGTCTTGGGCTGTTTCTTTCTGTTTTCATTTTCTCGACTCGTCTGACCTTCCATCCTTTGGGAAGCAGGTGTCTATTCCTGGCTCCTTCCCTTTCCTGTTTTCTTTGAGCCTGACCTGAGCTGTTTGAGGGCATTTGGTTCTCCTGTCCTAGGCCCTCTCCCCGAGTGCCCATCCAGAAGTCACAAGGGGCGGAAACTCAGGGAAGACACTCCTCTTTTAAAATAGCAGTTCATTACAATCACTCATACGTACATGACTCGATCTGCCGTTTCCTAAAAACCCACGTTATCAGCATTTGGTTTTGTCAGACACAGCAAGGCTGCACATTTCATCAGAAAAACATCCGTGAATATAATTCGTGTACAAAGTAAAAATAAAATCCCGGTTCTAGAATAAAACTGAGCTCCTGCTTTCTCTCTAATCCATTGTTCTTGGAAGCTACATTTAGCCTACCACGCCGTTGACGTAAAGTAACGTTTGGTTTGCTTATATTGAGACGCAAGATCAGATCTCCCGTGACCATCTACAACTTTTCCCGAAAATAACCGCTATGAAGCTGGGGTTAACACACTGAGAAGGCACGACCAACAAAGAGATATTATATATATAAATATATATATATATATAATATATATATCTATATATATATATATATGTTTATATATATATATTGATATTTCCTGTATTTTGTACCATACTTTCATGTCAGTCACATGTAATATTTGTATCGGCACATGTAGCAAGAAGACTGTGGCCTCATTTCTGAGAAAAGGTCAGACAACAACGCTAGATGTTCACATTTTTCAACCTGTGGTCAGGTGATTTGTTGCATCTCTTTATTGAAAAGATCAGTAGAATTAATTAAAACTTAACGTCGGGTTAAATAATACAGAAAGACATATGACAATTACGTAGTATCTAGAGTAGCCTCTATCAGAGGGGGCGCCGTTATAAAGAGGAAATGAAATCAAGCCTGGGCTCAAGGGGCTATAAACAGAGGAATAACAAGTATGGCGAAACAAAGCCAAAGGGGAGCTAACAGCCTCGATGCCATATGCAGTTTTAACTGGCTCACGTTAACGAACTCGTGAGTGAGACACACGCATGCACAGCGATTTCATCTGACCATCGATCTATATAGCATTATCTTGGTGGAGAAGTGTTGATACCGAATGGGCCTGAATGCGACTGGCATATGTACAAAGGAGTTGATGTTAACTAACTAGATCTTGATGGCGTATTCGTCTAAGTCTCTTTGTCTGTCGGTTTTCAAGGAGGCACAGGTTCGAATCCTACCGAGAACGAAGCATCCACAAATTATAATTCCGTTAGGGTGTTGGTTATTCCTGAGGTGCAGTAAACTAGATATTAAACGCTTTTTTTTATAATTAATGGATCTTATATATATATATATATATATATATATATATATATATATATATATATATACTTACATATATTATATGTAAATATACATTATATAGATATCTATACTATAAATGTAAATAAAATTCTCCTGTTAAAACAGGATACGTCTCAAGTATGAAAGGCCCATTAAAAACACTGGTTTAAATCTAAGGTCATAGGTTCTAATATATATATATATATAGGTATATATATATATATTATATTATATATATATATATATATATATCATATATATATATATATATATCATATATATATATATATAGATATTATATATCTATATATATATATATATACACTACACCTCTAATGTGTAATATAAAAATATCTATATGAATTGTAGGCTAAACTATATATTCCGCGTAAATTATTATTTTTTTTTATTGCAGCATTGCAATTCCAGTCTTGATTGTGTAAAGTACTGGACAAGATTATCTGTTGATACTTAATTGCGACGTGTTTTGCGCCGAGTGCTTGGGATCTAGCGTGAGTAATTCTGGACAGGATTAATTCTGTGATGCTCTTGATGTAGGGCGCTTTGATCAATCAGATATGAACACATTCCACAGGAAGTCTGCACAACGATTAATACCCGTGATTGGTAAAGTTGGAAGCAGGTTAAAGGAAATGCATACTGAAATAAACTGTTATTTTATCTGACTGTGGCTTTAAAGATCATGATAAGGCATCTCGTCTTTGACACCCTACGCGGAGTTTAAGCGAACGATAGCAACTGGAAAGAAGGATGATCAGAGAAGGGCCTGTGAGAATAGGCACAGGAATCAGATCAGAGAAGGACTGCGTTGTGCGCCTGTCCTTCAAGTGTTCATTTATTATCAGCCACATTCGTCGCTGATTTCTTTAACCCCCAAGAAATTTTACTGCTGTTTACTTCTGGCGATAATTGATTAACCGAGGGGTACGTAACACTGTCGGCTATATGCCAATTTTAGTGATGTGATTGGTATGGTGTTGGCCTGCCACCTCGGTGGCCGCGATTTCGATTCTCGAGGATTCGATTAAGGGGTTAGAGATGTGTATTTCTGGTGATAGAAGTTCACTCGACGTGGTTCGGAAATCACGTAAAGCCGTTGCTGAATAACCACTGGTTCCATGCAACGTAAAAATGCCATACAAACAAACAAATATGTGCCCATTTTCTAGCACACTCGATGTACTCGAGGGAAAGACAAGGATATGAAGTCTCGGGCTAAACCCCAAAAAATGAAGGGTGATCCTTTCTGCCTCGTGAAAGAGGAAGATCGTGAATCAGGGAAGAACAGAAAGAGAATCCCGGAGCGTATCAGGAAAACGGTACCGCTTGATTTATTGCGATTAGTATGTCTGCCATCATTCTGGATTCCCCTGTGAGGCTTACGACATCTGTTTCCTTGATGGAGTCATGTTAATAGACAGGTGACCAGAAGTGGCCATGTCTCCAGACAGACTCGAATAGGAGGGAGAAAATGTATACTCAAGAATTACTCGCCGTTCGTTAGAGGTAGCGCTTTGTTAAGCCAGGATTTTGAAATGGAGTCCTGTATAGAAGCTCTATCTGCTGTTCCCGATCTTTCCCTCCCTCCCTGAAGATTTGTTTCGCAATATCCGCAGCGGTTGAGTGTTAGGTGATCGCAGTCTTGTCAAAATAGTAAAAGCCTTATAGACGACTGCTTGCCTTACCTTGAGTATGTTTATCATGATTGTCACTCGAAATAAAGCTATTTATTCAACGAGGCAATTGTTGAACTCTGCTGTGGTCTTCCAAAAACTGGCTTCCTCAAAATCGTAATCATTCCATCAATCAAGAGAGATTTCTGTTTGTCAGTTTCTCGTCCGGTGCCGAAGGGTTGCGCGGCCTCACCTCGAACGAAGACCTGGGTTTTGAAAAGGCGATTCAGGCAGAGACTGGATTTTCTCTCGGACTGCCTCTTTAAGAATGTCAGGAGTGTGCGATAAATAGGTCAGCGGGTTTTCCCGCAGCGCTGCTGAAACTTGTATACTCCCGGCGGGAAGGAAGGAAGCAACGCACCAACCGTAGCATCTATAGCGCTACCTTGTCCGGAGCGTCTGCTGATGCGCATCCAAAAAAGTGGAGGATACTTGGCGCTGGGTTTTTTCGATGTCCGGCCACTGGTTATTGATTATTGACTGGACGCGTCATGTGACGACGGGAGGGAAAGAAAAAAAAATCAACCCTCATATGATGTTAGGCAGTACTGTGTTACATAGCCGTACTTATATTCATTTCAGACACGAAATGTGCTCTTAATTAAAGCGAGAATCATTCCTTTAATGGTAGGAAAGAGAAGGAAACCTGTTAAAGGGAAATGTTAATGAATTTGTGCAAATGAGTAGTTTGGCATAGGTAACTCAAAACATATTACTTCTGTAAAAATGTATTCAGTTACGTTTTTTACTGAATTGATGGACAATGAATATATTTCCTTCTCAGAGAATATTCGTAATCAATCGTACAACCTCAGATGAAGGCTGGTCAATTCTGCTTTCTATGGCATTATTAATTAAGTCGTGGGTTTTTTTTAATAATATGCAGCGACTCTTCTCTTGTGTTGCTCAAAGTATAATAAATTGTTTCGAAAACAACGTGCAGTAATTCTTACATTTTCTGCAGTGGGGTATAGTCGATTTTGTTTTCTCCATGAGTAGCAATCAATCCTGTATTTTCTAAAACTGGTGCGCAGTTGATGGAAAATTAAAGGGGAAAAAATGTACAGGACCCAAGCAGGACTTGAGGTTTCCTCAGTAGTATTCCCGTAGAGTTGAGCAAAATAAATTCTGTATTCCCTAATTCTCGCATCACTGCCGATTAGGTACCTGCAGTACTCAAGTATTTTCAGTCTTGGTCTCGTGAAATGCAGGAATAATATGTTTTCCAGATAATATTCAGTCGTTTGCATTTCCTTTAAGAAAAATCAGGTTGGATTACACAGCATTTCACGGAATACAGGATCATTTACCTGGTCTCATTTTGGTGAGAAGATCATGCATGCCTGCTCCTTGTTTACCAGTTCCATCTGGTCTTCCTGAATGAATATACACATTATCTCCATCCAGCCTCTCTTTCCTCTTTCCTGTGCACCGTGATCTCTCCTGAGATCGTTTTCTCACAGTTCTCTCTTTCCAGTTTTGTTTAGGGTTCATACATTCCAGTTTCCAGTTTATTCTTATAGCATTTATAAACCGGAGGGTTTTTAGCACCCCCATACCCTCAAATGGGGGCCATCTCCAAATTTAAGCCTATCCATGGACCTGGCAGCGTCCATAGAGGAGTCGTCCCCGTATGGGGGTAGTGCCGTCAGCGCACCTCATTTGGTATAATGTAGGCATTACTTAAGGTTCTATGCAGCGTCCTTTCGGCCCCTAGCTGCAACTACTTTCATTCCTTTTACTGTACCTTCGTTCATAGTCTCTCTCTTCCATCTTACTGTCCACCCTCTCCTAACAATTGTTTCATAGTGCAACCGCGAGGTTTTCCTCCTGTTACACCTTTCAAACCTTTGTACTGTCAATTTCCGTTTCAGTGCTGAATGGCCTTCGTTGCCCCAGTGCTTGGTATAATGCCAAAATTCTGTATAAATCAAATAAAAAAATAGAGGAGTCGTTGGCAAAATGTACTCATTAGAAAAGTAGCACCCGCATCGTGAAGGTCCTAGCTAATGCCATGGGGCTGGTTGTGGTTTACCTCGTTTTGAACAAGGCCATTCTCCAGGCCTTACCAAGGCCCGGCCCGGGAGGGGGAGGGGGTGGGGGGGGGGAGCGGTTAGTGCCGTCAGTGCACCTCATGTGGTGTGCTGTATGCATTACTTAAGGGTCTTTGCAGCACCCCTTCGTCCCCTAGCTGCCAGCCTCTTTCATTCCTTTTACTGTACCTCCGTTCGTATTCCCTTCCATCTGATTTTCAGTCCTCTCAAGCAGTTGTTTCATAGTGGAATTGCAAGATTTTCTTCCTGTTATACCTTTCAAACCTTTTACTGGCAATTTCCGTTCCAGCACTGAATGATATTGTTCCCAGCGCTTGACTTTTCGCATAAATTCTATATTCTGCTCTATTCTTAGCCAGGCTACAATTTTCGATTGCGGATCCAGCCTTTACCTGAGGAGGAGTGAACATACAAGGTAATGGGTGCTTGTACCTTGTGCTCCGGCCCCTAATTGCTAGAGCTAACTCCCTGAACTTGAAATATATATAAATATATAGTCAGGGTGTAACACTAGTTTAGGCAGATGTTTCAGTATATATATATAAAAAAAAAAGTCATCCTAAGCAGAAAATGTTCAATGAACATTGTCAGTGAGGTGAATTTTCAAAATAACTTTTTCGTTAATGCTGCTCTCGGCCAAGATGGCGTACGCTATGTCAGAGAAGTCAGGGAATGGGCGGGAGGGGCTGATGACGTGCATAAATTAGGCAGCTAGATTGCCTGTCTTTTAATTATGAGGGATGTAATATTATAGTCCCTTCAGTTAGTAAATTACCTGTGAACAGACTTCACTGTAAACATTACATATCAAGAAAGTGGTGTCCGGCCGCCTCGGCACGGAATTGTTGAATCAGTAGTCAGGGCTAGGCCCATGCTGAATGAGTGATAGCGACAGTAATCATGATGTAGAATGCAGGTAAGGATGATACTGGTCTTTGACCAACGTCAGCTTTTTTGTTACCGCCTTCAATTACTGCATGAATATACTATACTACCTTATTCAAGAAAGAATGAAGAAAGTGAGTTTTCCATAATGTTCCCCTTCTTTTTCATCTGACAGCAAGCGGCTTAGTGGCATGGTCAGTATGGTGTTGGTGTGCCACCTCGTTGGCCGCGAGTTTGATTCTCGGACATTGACTTGAGGAGTCAGAGATGTGTATTTCTGGTGATAGAAGTTCACTCTAGACGTGGTTCGGAAGTCACGTAAAGCCGTTGGTCCCGTTGCTGAATAATCACTGGTTCCATGCAACGTCAAAACCCCATACAAACAAACAAACAATCATCTGACAGAGATGAAAGCATTTTCTTAGCTGTGTTTTTCCCTTCGACTGGTGTATGATGAATACTTTTCATGGAGAAGGAGAGATTTTTTATTATACATTTTTAATCTGTGATCGGTGTGTAATGAATAGACCTATCTTTGATGGAAGGAGATTCCATTCAGCTTTCTTTTCTTTTCTTTTATCAGAGTCTAGTGACTACCATTGACGTAAAGGGAGGAAGTTTCAGTGATACATGCATATTTTCCCTTTGTTCAGTATCTAAAGCATACATTTAATTTGGAAGTATTTTATTTACATCGGCCTAATTGCCAATTTAATCTTTTTTATAACAGTGGGGTTCATTTGCAAAACCTGTAAATAAACATCTTATCTGCATATTCCACATTACAGGAATGATAAGGCATTATCTCCAGTTTCTTGCTCACAAAATGAATAAGGAATCTGGACACATGTAACCCGTACCCACACTTGGCAGAAAAAGCGAGGCTGTTTAACATAACAAGTGAAGTGATCAGCTCCATCCCCCCTCTCTCCCATATGCGTCACTAGTCTACTCTGACATCCTGTACACGCCATCATGGCCATGTAATGATAACGGTTATTTTAAAAACTCACCTCACAGGCAAACGATACCTTAAAGTGTATGTTTGTTTAAAGAACATTTTCTAGCCAAAAGAATATTTTGTGATGAACTCCCGTTACACTATATATATATATATATATATATATATATATATATATATATGTGTATATATATATATATATATATATACATATATTATATATATATTATATATATTATATATATATATTATATATATATATATGTGTGTGTGTGTGTGTGTGTGTGTGTGTGTGTGTGTGTGTGTAATGTCTGTTTGCTCATAGGTACTTGATAATCAGTTTTAGATAACAAAAGAGTAATACTGGGGCAGGGGACAAGATATGTACAGACTCACACATCCACACGCAGGAACATATATATATGTGTGTGTGTGTGTGTGGTGGGATATATATATATATATATATATATATATATATATATTATTATATATATACATATATATATATATTTTATATATATTAAAGAGGAATTATCAGTGGGAATGACCTAAAAATGGCTTAACTGTGGATGGATCTCTTGGTATAAATACCGCCTTTTCTGTAACTTTTCTCATTCATCACCTACCCATTTTCTTTCTGTATTTTGGCGTTTTTCATGGGCGCCTTTTATTATATACTATATATATATAATATATATAGATATATATATAATGTACGTTATATATATGTATATCCTTAATTATTATTCATTATTATAATATATAGTTATCGATTATAACATATATACATGATAATATTATATATAT
>NC_087208.1:22763763-22811263 GCF_015104395.2 Macrobrachium nipponense
AGCGGCGGGCAACGAACCACCCCTAGTATAGACAGCGGCTGGAAGTCGCCACGTGTAAAAGAAGCCTTATTGTTCCTTAAGGTATCAAATGGGTTCTGGGGAGATCTTTGCAAGTGGCACTTGAATGGTTAGGCCTAAGATTAACATCCCCTCGGCGCTTTCTGAAAGGCATTCCTGAGACTGACTGATTGATTTATAAATAATAAAACTAGCGTCACGACACCTATAGGAAATTGGAGTGTAAATAAATTTTAAAACGGCTTCATATTCGGGAGGAAGAGAGAGGAAGGTTTGTTGCAGTGATTAGATCAAACATTTTTTCCTTCTTCATTTTGAAATGATTCGCAGCAATTTTCAAAATGAAATCACGGAGTTCGTCATATTTGAGGCATGTCTACTCTATATTTTTTTTCGACTAAATAACTGGGAATCCTCTCCATGGTCAGTGTTGCTGAAATCACCGTCAAAAATCTTGTCTTGATAGCTGAAAGTTCTACGATACCTAACAGTACCCTCTAGCTTCACAAAGTACTAGATAGTCTCTCTTTGGTAAACATCAGGCTCTTGATATGGCCTTTTTTTCCAGACGCAAGAGCCCATAGAATGAATTGCTCCTTTACAGGCACCGAATCCTAGATAAGAGTATCTACCAGACAAATTTATGGATAAATACGGCTTTTCCTAGACAGAAGGCTCAGGATGAGTTTTTTTAATTTATTTTTTTATCTTGAAACAAGGTTTTCGTTCTAGTCACAACACAAGGATCTAGTTACTGTCGTTCCCAGACACACAGTTCTAGATAGTTTACTTCCTTTTAAGGTATATTTTCTCATCAGCATTAGTAATGAATGCAAGAAGTGCCTGTGATATTTTGACACGGTTTCCATCATTACTGGATGACTACAGAAATACAAGGACTTTGACGTTGTAAAATTTCTCTGTAACTGACGAATTGAGGATGAACCGTTGTGCAAAAGACAAACACAACATTAACGTTTCTTAGACTACAAAGGACGCCCATCGGTAGGACATCGAGCCACTTTCACACACTGAACCGTTGACACAGGTTCTCGCTTCCTGGATATGAAGGCTTGTCACTGACAGTTCCAGTAGCACTTCAGTCCATCGGTCCAGTACTTTCCAGAATAACTCTTCTCTTTTCTCAAGCATTTTCAGATTATATACTTACCAAAGTGTTGCCATGATTTCTCTCCACAAGACCAGATAATCTCGAAACACCGGAAATCATCTCTTCGCCTGACACCTTTTTCCACTCATTGCTTTGTACCGCCAAAATTTCTCTTGATGAACACACCCCCCCCCCCCACCCCACCCCCCCCCCCCCACCCCCATCCCACCCAGTACTCATACGCAAACACTTTATCAAAGTAAGTTCATTTATTTTTGTATTCGTCTTTAACAACTACTTCATAATGGAGAGATAGGTCAACCGTTTCTTCTCACATTCCAGCTTCAACTTCCATAGATCCTTCATTTCACTCAAAAATCCTTTGCATATAACCTTTTCCCTTCCTTTTTTAGTATTTCACCTCATCTCTCATCTTACCCTAAATTGCTTGTTTTTTATTATTGTTTTTATTATTATTATTATTTAGTCTTTTAATACGTCTCCTTATTTTCTCGGCAGTCATACCCTCGAGCCCTTCTTGAACTTGCATTTAGCTCTATCTCCCTTCTGTCGTCTATTTTAAACAAATTCTCAGGTATCTCCACCCAGGACAACTGCTTTTCTTTTCAGACAGAATCTCTCCCGTTGCTTCTTTTATGCTAGGATTCATTTGTTCTTTATCTTTTCTTGCAGTACCTCCATGTAAATCAAGTTACTATTTCTCTTAGGTTCTTACTAAAGTAGATTCATATCAACCAAGCATTTGATCTCTAGGCCAGTCCCTTACTACGCTCCTGATTGGCTGTTGATAAGCCAATCACAGGGCTGGAAACTCTCAGTCTCTCTCGAGAGTTCGCATAGGTAGGGTGTATCAGAGTCAAAGTAATAGGGTCTGCTCAACTCGGCAGTGGGGGCGGAGCTAATACTGTGATGTCAAAAGAGTAACACTGCTCCTGCTTCTCCACTGAATTACTTAAAGAAGCTTTAGTTTTTATAGATTTAATCCATATCGCATGATTTTTTTTTTTATAAAATCTTGATAAAACCTGTAAAGAGGTCACATGCTTGATGTTTTTTAATACCCATTCAAAGTATATAGGGTCTGCTCAACTCGGCAGTGGGGGCGGAGCTAATACTGTGACGTCACAAGAGTAACACTCCCGTGTTTCTCCACTGAATTACTTAAAGAACCCTTAGTTTTTATAAATTTCATCCATATCACATGGTGTTTTCATAAAATCTTGATAAACTCTGTAGAGGTCACATGTTTGATTTTTTTAATACCCATTCTTTCATTTAGTCACCAAACCTTGTTTTATTGCACAAAATATACCAGTTTGAACACACAGCTACTCCAGCTTTCTTCATATGTTTATTCTTTACTTATTTATTTACTTACCTATATACTGGTTTGCTGTATTCTCTTCAAGTCCATTTCTTTTAACATGACAACTCTCTCTCTCTCTCTCTCTCTCTCTCTCTCTCTCTCTCTCTCTCTCTCTCTCTCTCTCTCTCTCTCTTTCAGGTAGTAATATTATCAAGATTTTAAATAATTCTCAAGAAATGTATTTAGTTCTGTCACTGTGTTCATACCTCACTTTGAAAAGCAACTTTTTTTTATGATAAAGGTTAGAATGATAGATTAATTATATTTTCCAAATCTTATTGTGAATACTTATTGTTATGCAATAAATACAAAGAAAATGTGGATACAGGCAGTGTATAAAATGACAGTTGCATTTGCACGACTTGGCCACAAAAAGGAAAACAATGTCAAAAGTATAAGAATATACGATATAAGGTATCAAAGGAATAAATTATGAAGAAAATGATACAGGGAACACATTTCCAACAAATGTCTCATTAGCACTTCATTTCACATAAATATACTTCCGAACACATAAGTTTACATATAACACAGACTGTATACATAAAGGTGTTAATTATGCATGCCTCAAACGATTATAATATTTTCCAAAAAAGTACAAAAAGGTATTCGTCAGTCTGGCTGGGTGTATCTGATGACGTTTCACAAGGGGAGGGGCTAGATTTCAGATCTCCCACGAGCGCTTAATTTTTTATAATTTTTGCGTGCGTAGATAATATTTTCTGTGCGCAATTATGGGTTTGAAAATAATTGTAATTGTAATATGTCATATACCAATTGAAAGGGCATTCTTTGTACCTTTACATGGTATATAGCAAAATGTAATAAGATGAAAAATTATGTAAGAAAAATGTGGTAAATATTTACATAAAATTTAAACATTTTGGTCCGTCTTTGACCTACAATTCCTCGAAAATTTCTGAGAACACCTATCAATTTTATTTATGCATTACATAGTAAATTTTATCAACTTTATAATTCATTTTTCAGTTTCTTTCTATCATCATCCCTTAGTCAGATACGCTACAAAACGTGAATGTATGTAGGTTGACGGATGAAGTAATTGCAAATTTTTGTGTGCGTAGATAATTTTTTCTGTGCACGCTTGTGGGTTTGAAAGTAATCGTAACTGTAATGTGCTATATATCCTTTGAAAGAGCATTCTTTGTACTTTAACGTAGTATACGGCAACATGTAATAAGAGAAAAATTTATATAAAAAAAACGCCATCCCAAAAATAGTTATATGAAAATGTTATCGTAAATAGTTTCATAAAGATGACGTTTCACAAGGGGCGGGGATAGGTATTAGTACCGCCTCGTGAGCAGACCCTGTATATTTTGACTCTGGGGTGTATGTTCCCCCTCTCCTGAAAGACGTTTACCTTATTAGTGATGGAACATACATCCCGCCTATGTGAACTCTCGAGAGAGACTGAGAGTTTCCAGCCCTGTGAGTGGCTTATCAAGAGAGTCGTAAGGAACTGGCCTAGACGTCAAATGCACTGTTGATGTGAATCCGCTATAGTTATATTACATCGGCTTTCAATATGATCCTTCTTTGTCTTTCTCATTGCCTTCATGAACATCATGACCTTATTTTCTGCTTTCACCCTCGTTGTCTCGTTTTCCAGCATCTTTTGTGCGTTTTTCTGAGCCACCATCTCCTTCCGCATCAGCTGCTTCTCGTTCTCGAGCAAAAGGTTCTATCTTATTCTCAAAGACTTGCTATTCCATCTCCTGCATGCTCTTTTCTTTTTTCTTTTCCTTTCTCTGCATCGCCTCCTTCCTTTTTCCTTTCTCTTTTCTTGAAGAGCATTTTCCAGATTATGAACTCTTGGTTAAGTTGACATTCAGCAGCATGAGATTCCTCTTTTCTCTCGAGAGGAACTTCTCCCTGAGATGCTTGAATTTTTCCATTGTAATTCTCATCATGGATTTTCTGCTTCATACTGTTGTCCAGTATGTTGCCTGTTACACCGCTAGCTAATCCAAAAACCGCAACGCGAAGCAAATTCTTGATTCCAAAGGATGTTTCTGAGCGCCTCAGTGGACGTACCACCTCGGTGGCCGCGAATTCGATTCTCGGGTATTCCATTGAGGAGTGAGAGATGTGATAGAAGTTTACTTTTGACGTGGTTCGGAAGTCACGTAAAGCCGTTGGTCCCGTTCCTGAATAATCACTGGTTCCATGCAACGTAAAACCACAAACAAACAAGCAAAGGATGTTTCCAGACCTGGGTCCATTTTGAAGGATTCCGCTGAGGTTCCACAGCACAAAAGCGCTCCAAAAACTGCTGCTAGGGCGAGGCAGGGCTTTAAGAAGTTGTAGACCCATTTCGGAGTCTGTGCCGACAGAATCCACTCTTCAGCTTATATTCACCTCCCACTCACATTTTTCTCTCTCCGTTTTTCGGAATTTTACAAACTTTATCTAGAGAAATTCAGATTTTTTCCAATTTATGCAACACCAAATCCATAAAAATGCCAGACAACCTTGGAGACTCATCGTTGTGGCTATCACTTCATGAACTTAATTCTTAATCCTGACCGTCTTTATCACTTAACATATCAACAAAATGAGTTTACGGCTCATTGAGCAAGAGCCCGTGCTGGCGTAGAACCATGGAGCTTATTTCTAAACAACGTGTAGACCCCACACACCTGTCCCAGACCCGCTACCAAACATCTCTCTCTCTCTCTCTCTCTCTCTCTCTCTCTCTCTCTCTCTCTCTCTCTCTCTCTCTCTCTCTCTCAATAGACGAAATATTTTTTGCTTCCGATTCAGAATGTGATTATGATTTGATGATCCTGACCTGGTGGAGAGTGAGAACAACGATGTTAATGCCGATGATGAAGACACTCCAACATCGCGCTCATGTGTTGTTGCTGCGCCACACGCGAGAAATAAAGTTGAATACCCTTATAATAATCCCAAGCAATTGGATAATACAATGAATTGTAGACTCTCATAAGGTGATTGGATTTTGAAACTTGACTCCCATGAATGCTTTACACAATTTTTTTTTTCCCTTGGGCAATAAATGATCTCCTATAGTAGATTCACATCAACCGTGTATTTGATGTCTAGGCCAGTCCCTTACGACGCTCCTGATTATCTGTTGATAAGCCAATCACAGGGCTGGAAACTCTCAGTCTCTCTCGAGAGTTCACATAGGCAGGACGTATGTTCCATCTCTTCTGTGATTGGCTTATTAACAGCCAATCAGGAGCGTCGTAACAGACTTGCCTGGACATCAAATGCACGGTTGATGTGATTCTACTATAGCAAAAGAATAGATAAAACAAAATTTTTTTTCTACTCTGCGAAAGTTGAGAAGCAACCTTTTCATGAAAGATTAAGTTATCATCAGTCGACAGATTTAACTTCCATGGATCCACAGGGTTTTGTTGCAGCCGGAACTGGGCTAGTTTTCGAGCCTACCATTGCAAGTCATTTTAGTGAAATCGCTTCATATTAGATACGACAGGTTCCAGAGTAGTATTTGCAAGGGACATATGTCAGATTGATGGTCTGCAGAAAGAATGGTTCGTATCACTGACAAAGTTCCCCGTACGAGGGCGTTGTGGGGGGGGCTGCGGTTAGTGCCGTCAGTGCACCTTATGCGGTCCACTGTAGGCGTTACTTAAGGTTCATTGCAGAGTGTCTTTGGCCCCTAGCTGCAACCCCCTTTTGTTCTTTTTACTGTACCTCCTTTCATATTCTCTTTTTTCCATCTTACTCTCCACCCGCTTCTAACAATTGCTTCATAATGCACCTGCTTCAAGGTGTTCCACCTGTTACACCTTACAAAGCTTTTGCTGCCAATTTCCGTTTCAGCGCTGAATTAACTCGTAGGTCCTATTGCTCAGCCTTTGGTATAAATTCTATATTCAATTCAGTTTAACCAATAAAGATATCCGTTTTATAATGTACATGTTATGAAGTAATATATTTACATATAGAAAATGCACAAGTAGTATTGCAAATTTGGAACATGATTATATCACACTTTGATAGCGTACTAGAAGGATTGCTTGTGCCGCTAACATAGGAGTCAGAATCGGAATCCTACGATTTTTGTAATTTTTTTTTTTTTATAATTTTCCTCTTTTTAATAATTATTTTACACGCGAGGTGTTACTTGCAAGCTAAAATAAAGTTCAGTCCAGAAAATAAAGTGCATAACGATATAGTAATTTTTTTTCTATTGAGCTCGAAGAATTTTCTGTTTTTCAAGTAAAATTTGCTGGTTAAATCCAACATTTACTGTTGGTATTCCTCCTTCCTACTACAAACACTCGCTGTTGACTATCACACAATGCTTGAGTTTTACATTCTACTCAAGTACTCCTACCTGTGTTCAAACCTAACCAATGTTTAAATTTCATTATTTCATAGCCAATTGGTTTTTCATTGGCTTTCCTAGTATCGAATTCACTTATCTCATTTACCCTTACATCTGTAATTTCACCCTCTTCCCTTTCTACTTTGAGCTTCCATCTTCATCTTTGCCTCAGTAGCTAAATGTTAATCCTTTGCACCCTCAGCCTCTTCTCTGCTCTTCCTACCATTATATTCATCAGCTTTCCTTTCTATCAATTCTGTACTGCCAGTTTCTCTTTCCAAGGCGTCCCTGTGAATATCCATCTCGAGGTAACCATGTCTATCCATGTCCTCCACAAGACTCTCCATTCTAATTTACTTCAAGAGCCCCATACCTACGAACAATGGCATTTTTATGTTGCTTCAAAGTTCACCTTGAAATAACCTCGCGCGGCCACACTTTCATAGTCGCCATAACCCGGCCAACCACCAATTCAGACTCCCAGAAAGCACACAACTTTAAATGCTTGTCTTTTCCATTCCTGGTCCATAAACACTATTACATATTTTCAGGCTGTACTTATTCGTACCATACAATCCTAGAACTAAAGTAGGTACTCTTCTACCTTTTCCTACGGTTTAACTACAAGCCCTACTTGTTTCTTAGTTCCGCACCATTGAGTCACCCAAGAATTACTCTCTCTCTCTCTCATGTCCTCTCACTTAGCTCACTAATCAAAAAAAAAAAAAAAAATCCAACTTTCTCCTCTTAACAAACGAGCTATCAAAAATGCATTCTTTCTTATCTGCTTCACATCCACACACATTATTAATGTACTATTATATTTTTTTTCTCATTGTTTTCCTAACTGCAAATCCATAGTATATATATATATATATATATATATATATATATATATATATTATATATATATATATATATAAAACAACGCTCCTTTCCATTGAAGAGCAAATACATTATCTTTGGGTTGTGAGTAATAAACACATTCCCTTCTCGAACCACACTGAAATATATCACGATCAGCTCTGCGTCAGGTAACCCAGGTCTCTGCTTCATTCAGCCAGTAAAGGCCCCAGTCGTGAGGTCCCTTTCGTACGTCTCCCCTTGGAATTAATCTCGAGCCTGGCACTGCACCGGTGAGAAAAGGCCGGAACTCTCCTCAGCAGTTCAGAAGTAAATGTCGGGAAAATGCAAACGAAGAAGCGTGGCAGAAAAACTTGGTAAAGTGACAGCAATAAAACCAAGTACAAAATGCGCCGAAGCTTCTTTAGCGCAATTGAGTTTTCTGTACAGCGTATAATGCTGTATGACACTCGCAGCCCATGTTGTTGGTACTTTTAGCGGTGCCAGACGCACGATCACAGTTAAATTTAGCCTTAAATCAAATAAAAACTACTGTGGCTAGAGGACGGCAAATTTGTATGTTTGATCATTGGAGGGTGGATGATCAACATACCAATTTGCAGCCCTCTAGCCTGAGTGGCTTTAAGATGTGAGGGGGGACGGACAGACAAAAATCCATCTGAGTAGGTTTCCTTTACAGAAAACTAGGAAGACAGAGGAGCATCTCGGACAAGGACGTCACATTTGATAACACTGGGGCATTT
This sequence comes from Macrobrachium nipponense, assembly GCF_015104395.2. Lineage (NCBI taxonomy): Eukaryota > Metazoa > Arthropoda > Malacostraca > Decapoda > Palaemonidae > Macrobrachium > Macrobrachium nipponense. The sequence goes on from NC_087208.1 coordinate 22,772,235, forward strand.
CACCGAAGAGATAAGTTTATCAATGCGATGACTTGCTAAATCTTGAACACTGAAGCGTCAAAGAAAAGTGTTTTCCATTTTGTTCATGAATGAACTCTAATCTGTCATGTATTTGGGATATATCGATACACTTGCTCACTTCAATCATATTGACATTGCTGGAGTTCTCGAGGGAGACATTTTTAACATATTTCATTGGTTTATTCCAGATTTCTTCTTCTGTTTTTTGCAACAAAATTGCGGTTCTCTAAAGGCATTATTGATATAGATAAAGAAACTTCACAGTCTTATTGTACAAACTCTCTCTCTCTCTCTCTCTCTCTCTCTCTCTCTCTCTCTCTCTCTCTCTCTCTCGCCAGAAGTTGTAAACAGCAACAGTGTGGAAGAGTATAAAAGAAAGCTAGACAAAATCATTGGGACACTGTGAATGAACAGTAAAACCTGCTCCTAGAGATAAGTGAGCACAAGATGTCTCCTCGGATGGACTAACAAATCTTTGAGACATCCTAATCCTTGTAACTCTCTCTCTCTCTCTCTCTCTCTCTCTCTCTCTCTCTCTCTCTCCTTTATATATATCTATATGTGTGTTTGTATGGATGTATATATATAATTTTTTTTATATATTTGTTTTATGTTTGCTCTTTTCATCATATTAACCATACTTTCTTGTATTTCTATTTTTATTATTGGTTTTCATATGGATGTATAAATTGTTATCCATGATAATACCAACAATATTTCCGCTCTCTCACTCGTTTGTCTGAAAATCTAAACTGTTATTGTTTGATCCATCATAACCGTTAAATTGAAAGTAGTCCAGTGAACGGAAATAAATCTTGGTATTTGCTGAAGAAAGCCTCAGGGGAATGAACAAGAGCTGGACTTGCAGGTAGATACACACGAGCGGCCTGGAGGCAATTCGTTCACGTGGCAAAGAACTAGAAAGGCTCGAGGCTCTTAGAGCTTGTAGAATGACGACGATGCTGAATACAAGTGTTCTTTGGGATGTAAACGAAGTTTTCAATGAGGAGCTTTTGTACATTGCTTTGGACTATTTTTCGGTAGATAATTCGTTGTGATTTTTGACTTATTTATTTATTTATCTTTTTATTTATTTATTATATTTTTTTTAGAAAATGACAGTGTACTGGTTTTCATGTTCTCCACTTGCCCCTATTCACTCTGTGTTTTACTATATGCATAGATTATTCATGCTTGTATACAGCCGCATTACTTATTTATTACATTGGAATTTGTCCTTGATAATACAACTCCAGTTTTCGTAACCATTCCCGGTCAGTTTTTGTGATTTGTCCTTCATAATACATGTCCAGTTTTTGTAACCATTCCTAGTCAGTTTTTGTGATTAGTCCTTGATAATACATCTCCAGTTTTCGTAACCATTCCCAGTCAGTTTTTGTAATTAGTCCTTGATAATACATCTCCAGTTTTCGTAACCATTCCAGGTCAGTTTTTGTAATTAGTCCTTGATAATACATCTCCAGTTTTCGTAACCATTCCCAGTCAGTTTTTGTGATTAGTCCTTGATAATACATCTCCAGTTTTCGTAACCATTCCCAGTCAGTTTTTGTAATTAGTCCTTGATAATACATCTCCAGTTTTCGTAACCATTCCCGGTCAGTTTTTGTGATTAGTCCTTCATAATACATGTCCAGTTTTCGTAACCATTCCTAGTCAGTTTTTGTAATTAGTCCTTCATAATACATCTCCAGTTTTCGTAACCACTCCCAGTCAGTTTTTGTAATTAGTCCTTGATAATACATCTCCAGTTTTCGTAATCATTCCCAGTCAGTTTTGTCCAGTATTTGTATTTATCTCTCATGAAAAGCAGTGAATTGCGAACTCCTTTCGCCAATCGTAAGTACAGTTGGCTGGTTATATTGAATCCTAAAGACAGGTAATTGATTATCTTTAATATAACGTTAGCATAGTAAAAATTCGAATCACCAAATACTTGAGTTATTATTTCTGGATGAAAGATATTGCCATTGAGAATTATGGTTGGAGTAAATTTTTCACCGTTGTGCAATCTTATCGGGTAGTATGAATTATTCGACTGTGTAACGCAACAATTTTAAGCGTTTAGAGAATAACCGGTAAAAAATTGACTTTGCGCTTTTGTATAAGGTCCTGCTGGGAAAAGACAAGTTGAGAAAATAGAGAACGATAGGATGTAATCGTGGTAAAAGTGTAGTACTTAATCCTGAAAGAGACATTGGCGGCATAGTCCCGCTACAGTTACCAGTTGTGGCTGCAGACGGTGAGGGAGAGAGGTGGGCCTATTCTTAGGTTGGTACCATATGCCAACGCTTCTTTTTACTGACGAGTTCTTAGACCATTGCATCCTCCTCCTATCTGTGCCCTAGTCTTGGCAAGGGTAATGTTTGTTGTAGTTATTATTCAAAATACGCAAATTTGCACAAAGTATAACGGGCATGTGTAAAGAAAATGAAGCATGATAGTAAAGGAAGCATATATATATATATAGTATATATATATATATATATATATATATATATATATATATAGCTGATTAATTCGAATAATGTATACGTGTAGGATTCATTGCTTATCATGGAAAACTCCACATATTGGTAGATTTTTCTGCATAGCTCATATTTAAACGAAGGAGCGCTCAACATCAGTATTCTCGGTTATTTCAGATCACCAAGTCAAAGAATGCCTGGGGAAGGTCGTCTCGGGCAAGTGGTTTGGAAAGGAATGACAGATGCACAATACATCAGTGTCTTGGAGATGAAAGCAGCCTGGATAAGTCGCTCCAGGAGTCTCTGCTAGGCAAGATTCCAGTAGCAAAGATCGACGACCCTTCAGGTCAGTTGTCTTACCTGAACGAACAAGGAGGAGAAACGATTTTTCGTGTACTAAGTCTTGAGACAGGAAGGATACGCGAATGGTCAGAACTTTATTCATGAAAAAAAGTATCGTCATCATCGGCATCTCATCCAACGCCGGTTGAAATTCTGCTACTCAAGTTCTTCTTGTGCCTTATCTTCCACGAATCTCCTCTCAGCTCGGCTCCTGCCTCCCCTCTCATCCAAGTAGGTCTGGGTCTTCCATTCTTCTTGTACTTAACAATGACTTACTTTTTTAGTTTTCTGTAAAAGAGAACTATTGAGATGGCTTTGTCATTCCGTCCGCACTTATGCTGTCCGCCCTCCTCTTCAAAACTGCACAGCTTGGTATGTTGATCATCCATCCTCCAATCATCAAACATCCCAAATTGTAGCGCTCTGGCCTCGGTAGTTTTTATTTTATTTAAGGTTCAGTTAGTCATCGTACGTCTGGCACCGCTATAGGTGCCAACAACGCAGGTCACCACTGGGGTGTGGCTGAGGGTTTCATGGGCCGTGGCTGTGCAGAAAACTCGATTGCCTTCGGCGAATTTTTTACATGTTTCATATAGAAACAGAAACGCAAGGACTCTTTCGAAAAACGGATGATTTACCGTAACCAGGTGAAGATTGCCCACAGAGATGAAGAACCTGTCGTACAGACATTTTAATGGCCAGAATCCAATCTGCTGCTCTGAGACCTAGTAGGCTGCAGCCGAATAGATGATTCACCGTCATCTCTGCAGCAGTCGTCGTGTATGATTCCCTTTTGGTGTAAGTTATTCCCAAGTCAAATTGATTTTGATATATAAGGATATTTTTGCGCGTGAGTCCAGCTGACGTCTTTAAAGAAGCAAGGAAGACTTAAATTTCATATATATATGGCAGGTGCTTGTTTGATTCATTTGAATGGGTAAAATCTGGGTTTTCCTCTCTTAAGATTGGAGCAGACTTGAAATGCCTATTTATTTTCTCAAGAAATAGAACATAGTAAAGGGAAACTCTCTCTCTCTCTCTCTCTCTCTCTCTCTCTCTCTCTCTCTCTCTCTCTCTCTCTCTCTCTCAGGTCTTTTAATCTTAGATCTATGTCCCACTCACAAAGCAAAGCAAAACAGGTAGTTCCTTTAGTATGTTGAAGTACCTTTCCTCTTACGTCTGTCGAGATTACTTCTCGATAAGTAGATGAAGGCGAAGGCATGAGCGCCTGCTAATTCGTCATCTCATTCGAAGCCACTATACATATCTGATGTTAAATGTTTGATTTCGTAATCCGTATAATTTACAATTTATAATTTAGGAGCACAGCACACACGATGAAGCTCCGTCGAACTCAACGAAAATGGAAGGTTACTATTTCAAGATTACGTTTTCTCTCCGATTCCGTTTTCTTTACGTGGTTACGACTTAGCATGTTTTTTCATAAACGAAATACTGCTGCTCACTTTTTTTTCTCCGTTATCACTTTTCCTTACCTTACTTTGATCCATCAAGATAGATGACATTCGTATCTCTACGTAGATCAAGAAGTTGTTAATCTAGTTTTTATTAAATTCTTTTTCGCAGTAGTTTATATAGTATTTTATATAAATAAAGATATATGCCACGAAGGAAAAATAAACGAAAGAGGATCTGCAAGATCTTTCGACGTTAAACGTCCTTTACTGAGTAGAGACTATGTATTTTAGATATATATAATGTACATCGAGCTACAAATGTCCTTTAATATCTAATTCACTCTACCTCGGAATTAATATATTTTCATATATGCTTAACCGAAGGGGAATTTTTATTAGGCGATAATAGAATTGTCGGCGCCTAATAAAAAATCCCCTTCGGTTAAGCATATATGAAAATATATTAATTCTGAGGTAGAGTGAATTAGATATTAAAGGACATTTGTAGCTCGATGTATGTATATAATAAAATCAAACAAACAAAAAGATAACGAAGAATTTGGACAACTGATCTTATAACCGTTTGGCAAAGTGGGACATTCTCTCGGACGGGGTGAATGGAGGGGTTGGGGGGGGGGGGGGGGGGGGGGGGGGGAGTTGTCTGGTGTATTGTAGGCAGTGAGGTTTGGGTCTGAAGAAAGTTCAGGAACGGTCAAAAACATCTCGGTGCGAAAGTTAAAAAGATCCTAATCCCATTCATTCGGCCCGTTAAGTAAAAGGAGTTTCCCAGTAAACTTCGGCCTAATTTTGTTTCTTTCCGCAGCGTCACTTCCCGCATTCCGATGACTGCAAAACTGTTTCTCTCTCTGGCTCCATCACCGCAGGTTTACTTCTCTCCTATAATGTTCGATTCGTGATGAGAGTATGTTTGTGTATAGGCGTTACAGGAGTTTGTGATGTTTGCGCAGAGAATTCAGGAGGGTGGGCAGCCAGATGTGTATACGAACAAACAAACAGCAAAGCATTATGTGTAAGAGACAGGGAAGTAAATGTCGCAGGCGTAGCTTAAATGAAACTGTAAAGTGGTGTTATGTTATTGAGTAAAGCATAAATTGCTTGCTCGTGTGTGTCCATGTATGTACACAACGGTGGATTACGCAGTGACGTGTCTGCATGCGTTCGGGGAAATGAGACGTTGAATGAATGACCAGTGGTGATGCAAGTTCCCACGTTAACGTAAGAGGAATCAGTCGGCGTAAGAGCTCAAAATAAAACTTGCCGCAGATGAATGTAGACTTTTCTTTTTTCAACGAAACAACGTTCTCGGCAAACCTCGAGGCAGAAACTTGGGAAAGTTTACACTTTGTAATTTTGTCTCTCGAAATTGTTAACGAAAATGAATTTCTCTCAAACTCATATATAATATAATTAATATATGAATATTATATATAATATAATATAAATTAATATATATTATATTAAAGGACATTGTAGCTCGATATATGTATATGAATCACGGAAATGTGATATGACTTATATATATATATATATATATATATATATATATATATATATATATATATGTATATATATATATATCATATATATTATATATATATATATATATAATATATATATCTATATATCACAGACATTGGAGACACGCTATCTTAGAAATGATGCTATGCTACATGTGAGCCCCCAATTTTACTTTTGTATATATGACTCTTTGGTACATCTTACACTTTAGCTGAAATGGAAAAATATTAGCACCTATAAATCAAGGAAGTATCTAGACAGTATTCTTACTCGCACAAACTGACACGACAGATCAGTCACCAAGCGAGATTGATATAGATATATATATATATATATATATATATATATATATATATATACTATATATATATATATATATATATACATACATACATATACGTTTCCTTTAAGTCTAGCACATGCTTACGTTGTCTTTAGATTGCCTCGTCTGTAGTTGTCCAGTTTTCTCCAGAAACTTGTACGCGGTTGTGTTATGAAGATGTCAAATGAAAAATTTAACCTATCAAACTGAAAATTTAATTCTTAGCCTAATCTTGTATGTAAATGATTTTGAAATTGCACTTTACGGGTGTAAAGAACTAAAGAAAAATACAGTAAACCGGATCAAAATCCTCTTTCGTACATCTTGGACAGCTTAACTTCTTCAAGCAGCTGTTGTTTTTATATCAAACTACGGGAGCCAAATACACAGCTGAGCTTCAGACGCGGGATCAAGAAACATATCCTATGCAAAATCAAGGGTTCAGAATATGTCCTGGCGCCTCTTAAGTAAATCTACTCGTCAAAAGTGGTGAACGTCCTTCTCTCTCTCTCTCCACGATGTCTTACTTGGTAGTTATACTTAGGCGCCTAACATAAGCTCATTAGAACCAAGGAGGTGAGATCTAACCTCCTTGATTAGAACTGTCACAAAATGGAGAGATAGAACGTCATCTATTCAGGTAACCACATTCACCTATCCTCAATATACATAAAACCATTTTTCACTGCAAGTACAGACATTGATCGTGTGTTTTTGCATAATGCAATCGTGACTGAGGTGAAACTGTTATGTATGCAAGACGTTATGTAACTAGCGCGGGAAATCTTAGCTCCGCAGACACGTTCAGTTCAGAGCTATTGCACTGTGTTGCATAATGCGTAAATGTTATAAGTATAACCAATTATTATTGTGTTAGTATCGAGTCCGATACAGAGGCTTCGATCTTATAAATTCTACCTCATGTATGCAGGATATGATTCCTTATTATGTATAGAGCTTCGATGCTCATAGTTTTGTTATGAATCTATTATATACGCTTATTGTATTTTGTATATTCAACTACCCAGCCTTCTCAATGTAGTTTAAGCCAATAAACACCAGCAAGAAAATATTGCTTTATTATCGCCCTTCATCCCGGAACCTCGGCGACGAGAAATGGAATATTACCTCCAATACTAAAAAAACAACCATCTTTCCCTCTACCTACAGGTAAGAGTGAAGAATTGTCGTATGGTCATATAACTAAAGCAGACCCAAAATAATGACGACAAAACATTGGCGACGAGAAATGGAATATTACCTCCAATACTAAAACACCATCTTTCCCTCTACCTACAGGTAAGAGTGAAGAATTGTCGTATGGTCATATAACTAAAGCAGGCCCAAAATAATGACGACAAAACATTGGCGACGCAGGTGACGAACTCGTAGCAGCCAAATGGAGCCTATAGCCTACGCCTAATCTCCTAGCCAAGAAGCGGAAGACGACGACCCCAGTCGGACAAGTCTACCCGAAAACGAAGAATCTCTACCTAGATGCCTTCATCACACTCAAACCAAGCAACGCTGTGCCAAGTCAGGAGCGTTAACACAAAAAAAAAAAGGGTTGGTTTAGAGAGTAAAAGTGCAACAGGTATGTCTGTGCAAGTGTAGCCTACAAGGTAGAAAAAGAAAAAAAGAAAAGAACTTCCAAATTCTTAGCCTAGCCTAAACTTCTTAGTATCACAGCAAAAATGCCGATAGATGTCCAAAGGTTAGACAGCTTTAGCATCGGTGATGATCCTAAATCAGTGGGTACAAGATGGAAAAAGTGGATAGGCAGCTTCCAAATTTATTTAGAAGCACTAGGGAAAATAAACGAAAAGCAGCAGAAGGTTTTGTTACTTCATACTGCAGGTTTAGAAGTTCAGGAAGTATTCAATACTTTGAATCTAACAGGTGATTCATTGCAGGACGCAATTGAAGGGCTCACAAATTATTTTGCTCCTCAAGCAAATAAATACTTTGAACGTTATCAGTTCATAGAAGCATCACAGGTATCAGGTGAGACAATAGATTCTTTTGTAACCAAGTTTAAGAAATTAGCTTCAACTTGTGAATTTGGAGATCTAGAAGACAGGTTAATAGAGCAAATTATAGTAAGGAGTAACTCGCAAGAGCTTAGAAAGAAGTTATTGCAAGAAAAGAAGTTAAATTTGCAAAAAGTTCTGGAAATAGCAAGAGCAATAGAAACAGCTAATTACCAGTCCAATGTCATTGTAGGTAAGACTCATAATAACAACAGTAGCCAGGTAAATCATGTAGCCTATAAAAGGAGTTGCCAACATGCAAAGAAAGGGCAAACAAATGAAACGAGTAAGCCTAGCCCAGGTATATCCAAGTATGACAAGGGTAAACCTAATGTCTACTCACAGAAAGGTCAAAGTCACATAGGGACACAAAAACCTCAGAAGAAATCGGTTGCTTAGATGTGGGTAAACAAGTCATTATAGCAATGATTGGGATAAGTGCCCAGCGTCAGGTCAGACGTGCAATAACTGCAGGAAGCGTGGTCATTTAACAAGTCAGTGTAAATTTGCTAAGCAAAAGACCACAAAACAGATCAACAGAACCGTAAATTCAAATGACGGCTCTAGCTCAAATGAAGAAAGTGTACATAAGACCACAGAAGTAGAACAATTTGCATTTCACATTAATTCTGTGAACAAAGATGCCCAAGAACGTCTTATGGCTCAGATAGAAATAAATGGGAAACTCACACCCATGCAAATAGACACAGCTGCAGATGTGACAATAATTTCTGAAAGAGTAGCACAAACGATACCTAACCTAGTGATAAGACCTTCAGACAAAGTGCTCAAAAGTTATACTGGTACAAACATAGAAGTAGTTGGTTCATCACAAGTGAAAGTTCAGTACAAAGATCAAGAGATAGGTAAGTTACCATTGACAGTAGTCAAGGGTCAAGGACAGACATTATTAGGATTAGATTGGTTAAGATGCATAAAATTAGATTGGCCTAGTATTCTAAGGGTTACAGGTACAAAACAAGAACCAGCAAAAGAAATTTCATTAACTAATCTTCTATCAGATTATAAAGAAGTATTTGAAGACAGAGTAGGAACAGTAAAGAATGCACAAGCAGTCTTAGTTTTAAAGGAGAATGCTACTCCTAGATTTTCTGCTCCAAGACCAGTTCCATATGCATTGAAAACAGCTGTGGAAACTGAAATTAAGAGGTTAGAAAGTGAAGGTTCATGGGAAAAGGTAGATTATTCAGATTGGTCTACACCATTAGTTCCAATTGTTAAGGACAACGGTCAAGTTAGGTTATGTGGAGATTACAAGGTAACATTAAATCCACAAATTGCAAGTAGCACAACATCCATTGCCAAATCCTAAAGATATGTTCGCAACTTTGTCAGGATGCTCAGTATTTTCTAAGATAGATCTTAGACAAGCATTTCAACAACTATCCATGGATGAAAATTCCCAAAAGCTATGTACTGTAAACACCACATTTAGGGCTGTATCGTCCAAAAAGACTTCCCTATGGTGTTGCTAGCAGTCCAGCAATATGGCAGCAAACAATGGACAAAATATTTGCAGGTATGTCAGGAGTATTCATTTTCATTGATGACATATTAGTCGCTGGCAAAAACAAAAAGGAACATGGAGAAAGGTTACGTGCAGTTCTAAAGAAACTAAAGGAACACAATATCAAGGTCAACCAGAGTAAATGTATTTTAGAAGTTGACTCTGTTGAGTATTTAGGCTTTATTGTAAATGGTAAAGGTATTCATAAGACTCAAGATAAGGTAAATGCAGTGCAGTCAGCAAAGTTACCAGAAAATGTCAAGGAATTGCAATCATTTTTAGGTTTAGTAACATTCTATGGTAGTTTCATTCAAAACTTAGCAACAATTGCACACCCATTGTACAATTTGCTGAACAAAGATGTAAAATGGAATTGAACAAAGGAATGTCAAAAATCTTTTGAAAGAATCAAAGCAGAAGTGACATCATCCACATTCCTAGTACATTATCAAATGGATTTGCCAGTAAAGTTGGTTTGTGACGCCTCAAACATAGGATTAGGTGCAGTTCTAGCACATGTAATGCCAGATGGTACAGAAAAACCAATAGCTTTTGCCTCTAGGGTATTGAACAAAGCAGAGAGAAATTACTCACAAATAGAAAAGGAAGCATTAGCACTAGTGTATGGAGTGAAAAAGTTCCATATGTATCTGTATGGCAGGAAAAGGTTCACATTAGTTACAGACCACAAACCATTATTGATGATTTTAGGTCCAAAGGCAAGTTTACCGACGTTAGTAGCTGCAAGACTACAACGTTGGGCAATCATATTAGCGGCATATGATTACAACATAGAATATAGACCAACATCTAAGATGGGTAATGCAGACGCTTTGTCGAGATTGCCTGTAGACAAAGCACCAGAGCAACATGAGGAAAGTATTCTTTTGATTTCTGCATATAATTTACCTATTACAGCTAAGGAAATAGCACGAGGTACAAAGAAAGACCCAGTACTTTCAAAAGTAGTGCAGAGTCTAATAACCGGCAGAGATATTTGTGCAGAAGATGCCAATTGTAAACCATACAAAGAAATTTGGAATGAATTGAGTGTAACACAAGAATGTATTTTGAGAGGATCAAGAGTAGTAATTCCAAATGCATTAAGGAATAGAGTTCTATCAGAAATACATGCAGACCACCAAGGTATTGTCAAATCAAAGTCAATTGCTAGAACTTATGTTTGGTGGCCAGGTGTTGATAGGGACATTGAAAATTTGGTTTGGTTAAGAAGTGTATGAATTGTGCATTACAACAAAACAATCCAAAACCAACACGAATGCAACCCATGGGAATTACCCAGATACCCGTGGCAACGTGTACATGTAGATTTTGCAGGTCCATTTTAGGGTACTCATATCTAATATTAGTAGATGCATATAGTAAGTGGCCAGAAGTTATACAATGCAAACAACTTCATCGGTAGCAACTATAAAATCACTCATGCAAATCTTGCAACGCATGGGTTTGCCAGAAAGAATAGTGCCAGACAATGGCCCACAGTTTACTTCACAGGAGTTTAAGGAATTTCTGAATGTAAATGGTATACAACATACATTATTCAGCAACTTATCATCCATCCACGAATGGATGAAGCAGAAAGAGTTTGTTCAAACTTTCAAACATAATATGAAGTGAGACAAGCAAATTCTGGTAATGTAGCATCTCACATTGCAAAGTTCCTATTATCCTATAGAACAACCGTACATAATACTACGGGTGTAACACCTTCTTATTTGTTGATGGGGAGGAGGATCAGGAATAAGTTAGATCTAATGTATCTAAGCTTGCAGAGTCAGTTAGAACAGAAAGGTTATGAACAAGTAAAAAAACTTCCCAATGTAAGACATTTCGCTCCTTCAGGTTATGTCATGGTAAGGTCATACAATACACCAGAAAAATGGGTACAAGGAGAAATTGTCAGGAAGATAGGTAATTTACATTATGATGTTAATGTCGGTGGAAAGATTGTAAAACGTCATGTGACGGTTGCAGTCATCGATCTAGTACAAATCATACAGAAGTACAAGTTTCAAATACCTCAAACTTAAATAACTCAGAAGTACAAACTGCTCACCTAGATGTTCAACCACCAACTGTAAATAGAGAGGAAAATCATGCAACAGCTCAGAACACACCTATAGTACTCCCTAACAGAATGAGTAGAGGAAAACCTCCTGAAAGATTAGATTTGTAAATGTGAGGAACATTTGTTTCTTAGTCACAGGTAAAGGGGGAGGAGACTGTTATGTATGCAAGACGTTATGTAACTAGCGCGGGAAATCTTAGCTCCGCAGACACGTTCAGTTCAGAGCTATTGCACTGTGTTGCATAATGCGTAAATGTTATAAGTATAACCAATTATTATTGTGTTAGTATCGAGTCCGATACAGAGGCTTCGATCTTATAAATTCTACCTCATGTATGCAGGATATGATTCCTTATTATGTATAGAGCTTCGATGCTCATATGTTTGTTATGAATCTATTATATACGCTTATTGTATTTTGTATATTCAACTACCCGCCTTCTTCAATGTAGTTTAAGCCAATAAACACCAGCAAGAAAATATTGCTTTATTATCGCCCTTCATCCCGGAACCTCGGCGACGAGAAATGGAATATTACCTCCAATACTAAAACACCATCTTTCCCTCTACCTACAGGTAAGAGTGAAGAATTGTCGTATGGTCATATAACTAAAGCAGACCCAAAATAATGACGACAAAACAGAAACCAGTGGCATTCTTGCATGTGTGAGGATGTATACTGCGTTTTTTTTCATCTGTCCATCCGCCTGTGGTGTTTTTGTATGGTAACACTGCGTCCCGGGCTTCAGATAGTTACGCTATGTGTAAGTTTTAGGTAAATAAAAGGATATCTGGGTGTACATTTGCAACTGAAAAGTGTTTTAATAATTTAATGTATGCAAATTACACCGTTAATATTCGAAATAGGATTTTATAATCGTTGAATGTAAGCTGAATGTAACTATCTAAAGCCCGGGACGCAGTGTTACCATACAAAAACACCACAGGCGGATGGACAGATGGAAAAAAACGGAGTATAGTTGGGAAGGAAGAGTGTTGGTAGGGGGTTGGGGGGAGCTGTGGCAGTGTTCAGAAACAAAAATACGAAATCAACAATAGTAGACAACAAGAATGGTGAACTTTGTCCCGTTCTTATTCTACACATGTGTATATATATATATATATATATGTATATATATATATATATATATATATATATATATATATATATATATATATTGTGTGTGTGTATGTAAAAGCAATGTTTCCATGAATATTTGTGAAACACTCATCACAAGAAAATTAAGTCTATATAATCATCGTGAACTGTAAGTTGAGGTACGATAAGCAACGTCCTTAGGGTTGTGGGAGAAAGAGGGGGGCGACAGTAATAAACCAATTGATGTGCAGTGATGTTACATTGCAGGTTAAATACGCAAAGAAGCAGCAACTTTGTCTATTAGCAGACTCAGACTGTTTGAGTTAGCTTTGTACGGGTCTGCTTGTTGACGTGAAAGAGGATTTGGTATTGGTCTATGGTTACTTTCACCCATATTTTCTATTTCTACGGAATAATTTTTCCCGTGTTAGTACAGGGGATCACTTATATTTTTCCACGATAGTACAGGGATCACTAATGGTGGGATACTAATATTATGTAAGGGAAGTGGACATAACTGGCAGTGACAAAGACCGAACGAAGTCGGCAGCATGACAACGAGACATTGGTCGACTGCCCTACCCATACGTAGAATCAATCCCATACACACCCGTGGCGTTATTATAGAAGAGCCGGGGCCCGGGACACCACACAACACCAGGGGAGTGAAAATAGGCTCCGCCCACTCACGTGTATGCTCTGGAGTCGACAAGTGACCGAAGTCCTTTAGCCAGAGCGTTTAAGTGGGCTCTCGTGTTGTTTGCTGAAAACCTTGGTTAGTAATAGCGATTGTGCAAAGACCTTCGTAGTTGTTAGATATATCTGCCGATGTTGGAGATATTCTAACTTAACAAGTGTCTATTGATGCATTTTTTGTGTTATTTAGGTATCATACTAGTGTCGTATGTGCGGGGAAAGTGACGCCCAATTGTAAAAACCTCTGAAAACAGCTCAAAAGAGAAGCGTCAAGTCACATTGCATAGGGACGAGCGTGAACCGTGGCCCACCTCTCTCTTTCACTTCTCCCTCTCTCTCAAAGTGACAGATTTTCTGTTTGTATTGTTAGTGTGTGCATTTGTATGATAAAATCACTGCCTTTCCCATTCCTTTATGCAAAAAGAAGTGGCGATGGGAAACCTGAAAGGGAGACATTTTCCTTTTTTCTGTTTAAACTTTCTCATGCAAACACCAATCCTATCAACGGAAAGGAGAAGTTAGCCCAACTTCCTTCTGATGAATTTTGAATATTATCAAATTTACTCTTCTTTAAATTCTATTTCGTGTGGTGTTTGACAATATATTTTTATAACAAAATATTTTGTCGAAATTGGTGTGTGCCAGAAGTAGTTATACCGAACGCTATATACTATTTAAGTACTATATATATATATATATATATATATATATATATATATATAATTTAAGTATGTATATATATTATATATACATATGTAATTTGATTATATGTATGTTTACACAATTAGTAATGCAGATTTTCCCTTTTCCTTTCCAGATACGTAATTGAGTGTGAATTTTGACGTATCAACTCCACAATGAAGTAAAATTTAAGCGTAACCTGAAATAATAGGCTACGCTTTGATGTTGTGTTGGTGAATAGACTTGAAAGAAGTTACACAATAAGACGGGTGTTTGCCTGAGACGATCCAGACAATTGAATTATTTCGCAAATATTCAAAGTATATACATTTGCGGGCTGTTTCCGCAGAGGTGTTTTGCATTCAGTAATAGTTCGAGGTAAATGATCCCGTGCCAAGATGCATCTGTTGTATAGACATTCCTTCGGAACTTGTGACGTTATTTGGGCCCTTCATGCACCTCCTTTAAGTGATTAGGCCTATTTGTGAGCTATTAATTGACCAAATTGGTGCAAAAGAAAACTGCATTGCATCAAATTAGTGTTAAGACCGAAGAACACCGGAACTTTGGTGCTCAATAGTTATAAGTTTGTTTGTAAACCTTTACTTGCGCACAAGTGATATATTCCTGTGAACATTTTGCCATTTAATAGTGTATGAAGTGTACAAATCACAATTTCAACATAGCTCAAGGTAATTTAAGTGCGATATAAGAACTTTTACGAAGATCTCAAGACCTACGTGACATCCCCCGTTATCAGGTAAGTTGGTGTGCTGAACTTAGACGTAGTCTTTTAATTGTTATTATGAAGTATTCCAGTGTTTTCAGAGGATCAGCAGGATTCTCTCTCTCTCTCTCTCTCTCTCTCTCTCTCTCTCTCGTTGACAATAATTTTGTGAGTATTGTAGCTTTTTGGTACAGTGTGGGCTAAGAATGTGCGCACTTTCTACGTAGGGTTCTTTTCCGAGTAAAACGGCGGCTGACCTCCGTATTCGAATCCGTCGATGTTCGACTTCGGTTGAAAGGTCTAATGTTGATCAATAGCTAGATGGCGTGTAGCAACGATAGCAACATGTGACTTCGGAAGAATGCTTATATATAATATATATATATATATATGTGTGTGTGTGTGTGTGTGTGTGTGTGTGTTTGTGTTTATATTTATTAATAAATTGCATTGTGGCGGGAAACACGATATATTGTAATTACGTAACTCCGCACTTCAATTATAGATCAGTAGTCTTTTTTACTGGCATTGTCGCGTGTTATCGGTGCAATTAATTATTTCAATGAATTGTGTCACAGGAATTCTCTTTGATGTGGATAGAAATGCTCGGAACTGCAAATGGCTTTGATATTGCCGAGCTGCGGGTTTTCTTTCAGATCCGTTTATTTTTAACAGATTTAGATTTTCCCGGGCGATCGCGTGTCTGTGATGTTACAATCGATACAGATAACTTGAAAACTTTCACAAGCATCGGGAATTTTTATGAAATATTCTGTTTTCTTGCATGTTTGTGTACTTGTCAACTCTCGAAAGTTAACAGTGCGCAAGATTACGAAGGCCGTGGTCCAACAGCCTTAGACAGACTACCTTCAGGCTTCAGTGCCAAAGCGAATCTCTGGAGGAGGCACTAGTAGGCGTAGGATTCCGGATATTTTTTTTTATTTCTTTTTTTACGACTTAGGAGGCGCTTAAATGATCTGTCGATCCCATTTGTAATTTTTATGAGGAACATCGGGGACTTCGGTTTATATACATTATAGTAGGACTCTTAACAGATATACGTAATTGATATAAAAAATCTGTACCAGGCAGACGACTAGACATTGGCTGTAAACTTTTTTGATTAAAATTCTCAGAGCCGTTCAGTGTGAAGACGCATGAACAATGGAGCGTTGATTTGCTAATGAGACCGTAAAAAAAAGAATGATTTTTTTGGTAGGAATTAGAGTTGCCTGTTAATACCACCAAGTATATATATATATATATATATATATAATATATATATATATATAAGAGTAGGGTGACGTCGGGTTTGCATGAGCATTCCACAAACATTCTCTAATATATAGTTTATGGCGATATGATCCAAGTGTACATGATCTCTACCATTGTATGAATGGCCTGAGGCACGCAAAACGCTAAGGTATTCAGGTTTAATGAGACTGTTGATAGGAAAGATTGATCCTTTCATAGGGCATTCAATGGCCTCTGATGATATTGGCTGTTAGCATCTGTCGAGCGGCTTCTTTTGTGAGGGATCATCTTTGTAGTGGTTTGAAGTTTTGATGTTGACAGCTAGAAGGAAAATCGTTGTGATCAGAAGTGTTTGTCTCCAGCCTTTCAGGTAGAAACCTCTTTTATGGCCGGATTTTTGTTTGTTCATTTTTTTATTTTCCAGAAAATTTAACGAATATGCTCGAATTTATGAAAAAGAGATGTAGCTTCAGTGGTGGAACAACGGCGCACTCACTGCTACTTTAATTCTTTAACTGCTGAGTCATGGATGAAACCCCCAAGTCCAGAAAACTTACGCCCATTTTCTGTGTCATTCGTTTACAAGACTCGTAAACTCAAAATATTGTGGTCTACCCTTTCACATGTGTTAATCGTTTTACTGCTATTACATATCACCACATTTCTCACCTATTAATTCTTCTTATGTCACAGTTCAGCTTAGCTGCATCCTTCTTTTGTTTGCACTCAATATCCACACTTAACTCCCAAAAGGGAAGAGTTGGCTCAACATTCTCTTCATACATTCCATTGGCCCCTTACAGCCATGGAAGTGAAGTTCTCTCTCTCTCTCTCTCTCTCTCTCTCTCTCTCTCTCTCTCTCTCTCCACACACACACACACACACACATTCCGTTTGTGAACTAGTTATTGCGTGCAAGAAACCATATATATATATATACATATATATATATATATTATATATTATATATATAGATATATATAGAGAGAGAGAGAGAGAGAGAGAGAGAGAGAGAGAGAGAGAGAGAGCCTAGCATAGTTGAATATGTTTTGAAGATTTGATGCATTACTACCATAATACTATTCTCCTCGCTTTTCAATATATTTTTTATTTATTTATGTATTCTTTTTTAATAGGTGGGATATCTTTTTTTCCCTGTATTTCCCCTTACTTCCTCTTACTTCTTCCTATTAAACACCGAATTCTTTGGAAACTTGAATTTAAAAGTCAGTGGCCTTTGGGGGCTTGTTCTATATGGATATGTTTCATGTACTGAATAATAATAACAATAATCATATTCGGAATGTTATTGTCATAAAAGCAGACCGTATGAGCAAAAAAGACATTCGCTATGACTTGTGTGTCTCTCTCATGTATCAGGAATAATTTTAATTGGACAAAACGTTGATTTGTATAAATTGTGAAGCAGCGCCCAATTTTGTGATATTTGTGACTGGTATGGGACTGACTGTGACTGGAATGAATGTATGAAATCGTAGTGCGTCCTTCACTGTTTTGCATTGGCCTTAACGCGCGCAGCGTAATGCAGATGACCTAGATTTTAATTTGGTTAGATGGGAGCTCCTTACTCCCTTGATCTTCAGGTTTAACTCACTCCCCGCAAAAGTGATATTGAGAACTGGAACAAACATCTGTCTGAAACGTGTGATTGATATCAGATTAATGGTTTGTCCGTCTCAAAATTAGTTTCAGTGTAATTGTATGTACATAATGAGGTTAGACATATCGTGGAAAGTTTAATATGATGTTATTATAATCGTCCTAAATAATCCTCTTATACCGAAGATAGTTTGCTATAATTGTATTTGCACCGTCTGAGCTTAAGCATACTCTCGATGGAACTCAAGCTTAACGGAACGGTTACTGGCTCGTATGTCCTCCATATTCCTTTGCTATCTTTTATGCATGCTAAGTCTGTTTTAGATGCCTGAATCAACGGAACTTCTTTCTTGGTATCTCTGCTTTACCGTACATGAGAACCTTTGGGAAATCATGGTCACGTCCTATCTAGTAATAGGCAGAACTTTGACCTTGGAATGTACTGGCTCTTATGTTAGGCCTAAGCGTTTGAGTAATTTGGCGTCTTCAAGTACATTAAAGGTTGCAACTCAAGCAGCTAGAGAATGTTCAAATAATAATCGTTTTGAGCTCATAGCCTGCATTTTAATAAAAAGACCAGACCTGTATTTTCATAAGGGAAGGATTCCAGCAGTGTTGCGCAAACAAGCTATGCATAAAAAAACTGTATTCTGGTGGATTACCTGGCTTTGTGCTACTGGCATGAGCGCTTACTTATTTTTTCTCAGGCGTCGCGTTAGAGAAATCAGTTGTTTGGTGAACACACGCTTCTCCTTATCAGGCGTTTGGTTGATAATGACTATATGCTTCTGGTTTTAGTTTACAGATTTAATCATATGTATATATATTGCATATATATATATATATATATATATATATATATATATATATATATATATAATCCATAAACTGAGGATTTCAGAGGTTGCATCTCAATCTAAAAATGTGCAGGGCAATGGATTACGGCTAAATGAGTCTTTATAGCGGCACCTCTTGTGCTTTCTTAAGACGACATATTCTTTTTCATTTGTGTTTGACATGCCTTCTAGGTCGTAGCTGTATAATTTTACCTAACTGGAGGGGGCTGTTCCAGATATCTATTAAGCAATAGGCGGAAGATGTATGGCTGACGTATCACATACTTATAGGCCTCAAAGGTTGCTTATGAGCTTAATCATTGGATTACGGGTCGTAAGTGATTTGTGGGTGATTAATGCTCATATTGTTAATTATAGCTCGGTGACTAATCTGTCGGCTTTGCTTTGCTTATGGCGTCATATAATATTCATATCTATTCATCATTTGTGAAACCAACACAGTACCCAAGAAGTCATTATTATTAAGATAGTTTAGGTAGACCACTGAGCTGACTATCAGTTTTTTTTCCTTTCTAATATTAAGTGACTGATGAGATTTTCGGGAAAAACTATGTATCCAGTTCACCACAATTATGAGTTATAAGTCTTCGCAAAGTAGGACTTTACTTTAAGTCGTTTTCTGTGTTCCTCTGGTC
Source organism: Macrobrachium nipponense (assembly GCF_015104395.2). Lineage (NCBI taxonomy): Eukaryota > Metazoa > Arthropoda > Malacostraca > Decapoda > Palaemonidae > Macrobrachium > Macrobrachium nipponense. Next base: position 22,791,579 of record NC_087208.1, read on the forward strand.
TTCATTGACATTGCGGTTTCTCTATACAGTTTATCCTTTCCAGCTGGCCTACGGTTTAGAAATGACTCCAGTGTCTCTAACTAGAAACTGAACTTTTCCTAGTTTCTTAAGTTTTTTCTTTTTTGATTTAAAATATCTAATGTACACAGTACATTATTTAATTACATATTATGTTGAGGAACAATATTCAGTTTTTTTTTTTACATACAGCACTTAACTAGCTCTTTTTTTTTTATAATTGTACAAACATTCAGCGTACAATAATTTCATCATATTTTATAACAGAAGTCTTCAATTGAGTCACATACAATAATTAATACCGTTCCTCAATAGAATTCTAACTAACAGACCGTGGTAAGGGAAACAACATCGTACAAAATTGAGCCAACCTTTTCTAAAAAACATATTCCATATATTCCCTAGAGAAAACCTTACAAAAGTTCCTTTTATATGTACTGCGCAAAACCCATCTATCATAATTAAGTTTTCTCTGAAGAGACGTTATCAAATCAGACAACATCTTTTTCACTTTACCCATCCACATTGAATACAAGTAACCTGTCAATAAAACTAACGCACTATTTACTGCGGAAATTAAAAATTAAAACTTTATAAAGTTATCCGGGTTCATACAACAAATCTCAACCAACACTTTGAAAATACAAAAAAATTTCTTTTGCGATGCTGTTCAGCTAAGTTGAGGTCCGTTTACGTAACTTAGTTTAAGTTAAAGTTTACCCAAATTTTGATATATCTGGGATCGGACTTGAGTGAAGGTTCAGTATTTGTTCAGGTGCTTGTGAGTTTGTTTGTTTGTTTGTATGGTGTATTTACGTTGCATGGAACCAGTGGTTATTAAGCAACGGGACCAACGGCTTTACGTGACTTCCGAACCACGTAGAGAGTGAACTTCTATCACCAGAAATACACATCTCTCACTCCTCAATGGAATGGCCGAGAATCGAACCCGCGGGCCGCGACCTCCGAGGTGAGAAGCAAACACCAAACCAACCACGCCACTGAGACGCTTAGGTGCTTGTGAGTGAAATGCCTTGATTGTATAAGCGCTTTCCTGATAATTATTTTTCCTCTCAGTGATATATGTTAGAACAGCCAGCATGTCTTTAAAGTCAGTCTAAAAATGTATAAGTATAATTGATATCTAAAGTTATGGAATGAAGAAGGTAATTCAAAATTACTTTAAATTGGTAGATACATGACTTTGATCAATTTCCTGCAGAAGGAAGCATAGCAATAGCCAGACGGCCAGAGTCGGGGAGTACCCCGAGGATGCCAGTAACCCAATCGATAGTGGGGTGGCTGGTTAAGCCTAACACGTGGAAGTTAGTGCGTGCGTATAGCGGCTTAGGCCTAGACGGTTTTCTGCACGCTCGTTGTTGCTGGTGAGTTTCTGTCCCAAAGTTCATTGAACTTTGTCTGTCACTTCCATGTAACTTTCCCTGTATTTGTTGCAAAGGAAATAATTGTTCAGTATCGGAGGCATGGACCTACCTTACAGTCTAAAGTGACCCAACCAAAACATCCGTAATGTGTAAACCGATTATTTATGAACATTGCCAATTTTGTTAGAGATCATTGCCATTCTTCTATGGATGCTGTTGGAACGTGGCTGCATGACCCTCGGCAGAACCTGTAATTGTGATGTTTGAGTTGGCCATCCTTTGAAGAATACTTCTCAACGATTGCTCATCATTGTCCTCAGAATTAACACCCCCCCCTTCTTTTTTTTATCCTCGGAATTAACCCCCCCCTCTTTTTTTTCTCTTCCATTTCTATATTTTGATCGTAGTGGTTTTCCGGCTTCCGTGGACGTAAGCAACAAGCTTTCTCTTTGATATTCTTCCTCCTCCATCTTTCTTAGGTCTAGCCAGTTGGAGCATTCCATGCCCACTTTCGTAGTTTGTTTGAAGAACAACAGAAAAGTTAATAATCCACAATTTTGTATTTTTGTTTTGAACTGTACTGTCCAATCCGTCATTTGCAGTCACCGTTCCCGAATGATTCAGATGTTTGCAGTCTGCGCTCTACTATTGACGAATATGTTTAGCTCTAAAACAGTTTGAAATTTGGTGGGATTTTAAAATTAGGTTCGCTTTGGTCACTTTATGGAAGCGAAACGGAGTTTTGGTCTGTTGACCCTAGGCCGGAAGTATGACAACGTCACACGCGCCCGAACCTTTAGTAAGTAGTTCAGGCTTTGGTTGTTTGGTAATTACGTTAAAACAATAATTCTCAAAGCAATAAGACATTTTCATTAATCAACATTCCTGGAGAAACGTCAGTTTTCTCCTCTTTGCACGGAGAATGGATTTTGTATTGTGAATTTATGATATATTTTTAGGTTGTAGATGGCTTTAAGCGAGCGATAAATGACATTATCAGTTATACAGCGGTGAAAGTCTTGCTGGGTGATTCGTGTTATACGATTAAACAACCCCTCGCCCTTCAAGGAGTTTAAGAATAGCACCAATATAGCAGACTCTTAGCTCACGGAGACAGTATCATTTACACACACACACACACATGTATGTACTACAACTACATTATGTCCAATTCTGAGCCATGGCGTGCTGTCACAGCGCATTCAATTCTACATTATATGCATAATTGTGCTTTGTTTCCCGAATGATAAGGGCGTTAATTTCCAATACCTCTCTCTCAGTCAAAATTAACGTTTTTTTTTTTTTTTTTAATGTTTCGTTCGTTCATCGGAGGTAATAGCAAACGTTGGCAACGTGCTAAACCGTCATTTAACCTGAGTTGCCATATAGTGGTATCTTTTGCTATTGTACTATGAGAAACTGCTGAGTTTGGACCCACTCCATTATAATTTTGTGAATTAAATTTTGATACCCAATACTGCAGATTTTTCTTATAGTTAAGATAAATATCTGGTTAGCGCATGTGGGAAGATTTCAGTTTAGAAACGGCACTTTTGCCACGCATCAGTCAAATAATTGCTCGCCGGATGGGGTGTATATATTTTTTTGTTTTTTATTGAAAAACGTTTCATGTGATAATTAAATCCGAAGTGCCAAGATGGTCATTGGTTCTTTATCTCCTTGGTATTGATACGATTGAAGATATTGTTTTGGTAAATACCATTATATATTTTGAAAGAATAATACTGCGTGACCGCTATGATAAAAGCCAATAAATTATCCTGTTTACGGGAATTATACTTAGGGGAGATAACATATTTAAACATTGTCTCTAAGTCTCTCGTTTAGTTACATTAAACAAAATTAGTCTGAGATAGTCCTGTAAATGAGCAGCTCTGGGTGCTAATCGGAAAGCTTTAAAGAATCAAGAAATGTTTCGTGAGATTTAATCAAAAAATGTAAATGGAGACATTTTTCTTATCGGTTTGGCAAATTTTATATTTGACAATAATTATCAATGTATTAAATAGGGCAGAATAGACCGTAGTATCCAGAGTGAAAAAGACGAGGAAAATGCCATAGTTGCCAGTTAATGTGTTTAGAACGAATGGGTAGGTAAGGAGAATGATTCGGTGCGTACCGACCTGAGTGGAGTGCACGTTACACAAATCATTGACAGGAGAATAAAACAGACATTAGGAAGAATGTGATACCTGAAATACCCACATAGCTTTTACGAGGAATACTACCCTGAACGCTGATGCAATCAGGAGTGTATCCGCCGCGTTTGGTAGTGCTGCGAGTTCGGCTGTCGGTGTTTGTTTTAATTTTGATTGTACTTTTTATTGTTGAACCCTTTGTATGGAGTGAACATATAGGTGTTATATATGTATATGTATATGTATATATATATACATATATATATATACATATATATTATGTATATGTATATGTACATAAAAAATCATAATGTATAGTAGAATATTTCAAAATAGGCAAAACGTTAAAGGCCGCGTGGTTATCCTTCCGCATAAGCCGTACTGAAATATTTTTTCTGATTTACAGCCATGTGACTTGGAACGTGTTGCTTAAGTTTAACATTGTTTAGATTATGAGTTGTGTATACATACATTTACATACAGATAAAATAGATAGACAGATAGGTGTCATACCGATTTCATTCTTCTTGATAATGACGCAAAATGAATACAATACCTTCCTAATTCAGCTGTGATGTGATTGGCTTGGATTATTGCCAGCGCTGGCACGTGTGGTGTGCTTGCATGCAATGTTTGTTTTCCAGTTGTCCGAGGCCAGTAAGAGTTGTAATAACTGTATAAGATTTGTGCCGTGACCGACTACAATAAGATCCTTTTATCTGTGTGTTGGAGCAACGCACCTTCTTGACCTTGAACAACTAACAGGCGTTGATGCCTTGTAGGCTGTTGGGATATCTCCTGACTTGCAGTCACACTTGCAGTCACACTTCTGTGGGCATTCACGAGTCTTTGTCTCGGTTCTTTTTTTTTTTTTTTTTTTTTTTTTTTACTTCATTCTTTTTGCGGTACAGCTTTCTCTTGTGCGTACAGTGTTGCTAGTCTCACAAACATTTTGCATTTCTGCATTGCAGAGATTCTCTCTCTCTCTCTCTCTCTCTCTCTCTCTCTCTCTCTCGTGAAATAAATGGGTCTACTGATTTTCTTCTTCCATTTTTCCTTTTCCTATTTGACATCGTTGACTTCGAGCTTTGAGCACCATCGTGGCTGAGTGCCTTTCCAAATATCCTCTTTCGCTTGAAGTGTTATCTGCTGGGTTGCATTGTTGCTCTTTTGCCTCTTTTGCGGCCTAGGGGATGATCCGTCTATCTCAACACACACAAGTTCAGATGACAAGAGAAAATGCAGGCGCGACTCCGCTGAAATAAATTGTTGAAAGTCAGTCAGTCTATCTGACCGAATCGTATGACAGGATACATTAAGGAAAGATCTTATTTTGGTTATGTATGCATATATATATATATATATATATATATGGATATATATATATATATATATAAAAGTTTGTATATGCATTTATACACAAACTGTATTACCCACATACACATGCACACTCATATATGTATATACATGTATATATATATATATATATATATATATATATATATATATAGATATATGTATGTATGTATGTATGTATGTATGTATGTATGTACACACACACACACACACACATATATATATACATATATATATATATATATATGTGTGTGTGTGTGTGTGTGTGTGTGTGTGTGTATTAGTGAAATAAGAAAGGAAAACAAGTGGGATAGTCCCGACCAAGCATTGTTGGATCGTTGCCTTGCTCGTGTTTTTTGTTTTGTTTTTTTGTTTCTTCCTGTTGTGTAGCTTCGTCACCAAGCAATTTTGGTTTCAGTTTGTGGCTAAATTTGTTGCCCAGCGTAGTTCCTTGTGCACAGTGCCACTAATGAGTCGTATTATACCCCAGGGTAATGGTTAATTTATTTATTTATTGATTGTCATTTTACCTTCAATTATTTATTTATTGTAATATTACCTTCACTTTGAAACGGGAGAGCAATCGAGACAGGCCAACGTAGCTGATAGCACGTGCATTTTGTCCTCGGTAACCCTGGCAGTCATAGCAAGTACTTTTATCGGGTGCTTGGATACAACACCTTTTGCCTGTGGAGATTAGATAACGAGTTCCACTCCCAGTTCAAGGGTGAGGAGTTCATGTCTGATAAAGAGTGATTGGTGCCATGCATTTTCATTGCCAGTTTTTATCTAAATGGCTATGCCGGGAGATAAGGGGTTAATCTCGTATGCACCGACGTAAAGAGAGAGAGAGAGAGAGAGAGAGAGAGAGAGAGAGAGAGAATGTTCACCTTTATTTATTTATTAGCTTTTTCTTTGTTACCCTATTTTGTTTTAATGCGTCCATAGACTGCAGATGATTATGATAAATCTACTTTGGACATTACACCTCAATGATTAAATGTTACTGATACATTACTCTTAAGAAAATGGTTCCTGTTTTATTAATATTTTATTTGGTCTAATCGATCTAGCTGCGCTGTTTATAAATCTCATGACTTACTACTTTGTGACGAGTATGACGCAAGTCCGCTACAGAGTGAGTTCGATTTGCGGGCTGTTGGCCCTTTGCACTTTCCTAGACTCCAGCAGCTGTAAGTATTCATTGACACCTGGGTCAGCTGGTGGGCGGTATGTCATGATCGAACCCACGGACCTAGTTAACAACGGAAGTCGAGCTCTGGTGGGTTGAGGTGTGCTGTAGCCAACCTTCAAATGGAATTGGGGAGGAAGAGGTTACTAATTCCTTGTTGGACGAGTAGGTTGCGTGCTCGCTTTCCGATACGGTAGTCGCGAGTTCGATTCCCCGCTCTGCCAACACAGAACCAGAGGAATGTATTTCTGGTGATTAGAAATTCATTTCTCGATATATGTGGTTCGGATCCCACAGTAAGCTATAGGTCCCGTTGCTAGGTAAACCAGTTGGTTCCTAGCCACGTAAAAATGTCTAATCCTTCGGGCCAGCCCTAGGAGAGCTGTTCATCAACTCAGTGGTCTGGTTAAACTAATATATACTTTTTTTGAGCGGTTTCTTCCTTTAGTCAGCTGAATCTCTTTCAGTCTTTACTGTTGTCGTATGCTTATCTAAGACCCGCATTCCCTGTTCCTTATATAATTCCTTGGCATGAAACGCACCTCTCTTCGATAACTGCTGCCTCCTTCGAAAGGAACGACTTGATGTGTACTGCGCTCTTGCTGTAACTTTGGCATTCGTATTGCATCGTGGGCCGTGTAAGGGGCAGTGCCGTCAGTGCACCTTACGAGGTGCACTGTAGGCATTAATAAAGGTTCATTGCAGTTTTCCTTCGCCCCTTAACTGTAACCCCTTTCATTCCTTTTACTGTACCTCCATTCATGTTATCTTTCTTTCACCCTGCTCTCCACCCTCCCCTAACAACTATTTCATAGTGCAACTGCTTTGAGGTTCTCCTCCTGTTACACGCCTGAAACTCTCAATTTCCTTGCCATTGCTGAATGACCTATAGGTCCCAGTGCTTAGCCTTTGGCTTAAACTCTATATTCCATTTCTTTTTTTTTATTACATGTGCCTTGCTTTCTGTCCTCAGTTATATATTTCCAGCTGTTTTTTGTTACTCTCTAGGCATTTTAAATACAATGAAGCGAAGACAGTACTTGAATTCTTAAAAGGCAAAAGTTACAGCGCTGTGGTGTTTGGAATTTGGCACAAAAGTTAAGTACATCTTAGTTTAAATTGACCACAGCTGGTGAACATCTCTCCTAGGGCTGGCCCGAAGGATTAGCAACGGGACTTACAGCTTATTGTGGGATCCGAACCACATTATTTCGAGAAATTAATTTCTAATTATGAGAAATAAATTCCTCTGATGTCTCGTTGGCAGAGCGCGGGATTTTGGCGCAGATGGTCTGGCTGTGTAACTGAGTGTGCGAGATCGTTTTAAACTGTACGTTTGGTTCTTGTCTTCGTTCTCCCTTTTGTCTTTTTCAGTATGTGCTTCGTTTTCACATTTTACGTGTGCAAGTATGTACTTCCTTTTCAATTGCATGAAAACATAACTTGATATTACTCTGAAACGGAGTAAATCTCTCTCTCTCTCTCTCTCTCTCTCTCTCTCTCTCTCTCTCTCTCTCTCTCTCTCTCTCTCTCTCTCTCCCCTGCGACGCTTGATTTTACACTAAGGCTGTTGTAAAAATATGAATATTATTGTCTCGCAACTGATTTTAACGGTTAATCGACGAAGTAAGCACGTTTAGTTTTCTGTTTCTGAGGCTAGAGGGCTGCAAATTGTTATTTTGATATTCCACCCTCCAATCATCAAACATACCAAATTGCAACCTCAGTAGTTTTCATTTCATTTAAGATTAGTTATCCATGGACCGTGCATCTGGTAGCGCTTCCGGGAGCCATGGGACGTACCCTCACTTTACCGCACCAGATGAGCAACTAGAGAGCTGCCGGTCATAGTTGATGGTTATATACAGTATTATACGTTACACATAAATCTAGATTGCGCGTAAGTTTATTTTTACTGAAATGGTGTGGAAACGCGTAGCTTACTCTGTGAGAGAGAGAGAGAGAGAGAGAGAGAGAGAGAGAGAGAGAGAGAGAGAGAGAGAGGACAAGGAACTTATAATGCCGGAAGAGTAGGAGCATTTGCATTTTACTTAATTATCATCCCGGTGACACAGTGCATGCACGTGTGCTGAGGTAAAGCAGTGGTTAGCGGCAAGTGCCGACTGGGTGGTCGATCAGACGATTTCTTGTTGAGAAGACGAGAGGCTGACTGGTAGTTGCTTGTCAGGTGTGACTGTAGATCGTGATCATTTCCTGTATGGTCTGTGTGTCATTCTGTATAGAGTCATCCCTGAGTGTGCACGAGGCTCCCGCCTGTTGATTGGCAACTCATTGACGTCAATCGAACACCTGTTCTGAAAGCAAGTGTCACTCTTCACAGATGCAACGACAAGGTCATTCTTGGATCCTGCATAGACCGACGTCGAACACCTTTCAGCTCCTTGTTAGTAAGTCCGCCGCTACGGCTTGATAAGCCGATCCCCCGTGTCAGTGAGAATTCTCATCTGAAGTAGGAGAGCGAAGTAGCTTCTGGGCCCAAGACGGCGGATCCTGAAGGGAAGGCATCGTGTGAGATGAGACCTGCGTCGTTGCGAGACCTTGACCACGAACTGTCTTGGTCATGCTGACATCTGTGAATATATTATTTTAAGGAGGGACACGGCCATTTCAGTGTCACTGTTGCGATTCTTTGTCTTTTCATAATTAGCGTTTCTGTCATCTTACATATGTATGTCAAGATGTGTGTATAAATATTATAAAAGTTCTGCTGTCGCCGATACATATGTGATTTTGGTATTCTTTCAAACCCTAAGCCTCACATACCTACCCATTTAAAATCGAATTCATTATACCTTGGAAATAACGTACACCCATTACACCCATACCTTCTTGTATCCAAAATGTCTAGTGTATAAAACTCGAAAGGCAAGGGTTCGAATCCTGCTCGGGCAGATGCACATATAATTCACTTTGGGTGCAAGTTCTTCCCAAAGTATAAAACTCGATATTCAGTGGGTATTTGAGGCTTTCATATTCATGTGTACACACTTCATTGCCTTTAGCTGTACTATTTATGGAGGATGTTTTTACTTTGGTCCTGTTGTTATTGTTTTGTCAGTGCTGCTGACTGATGGTGGAGTTGCGGTTTTCTCAAGTGTGATTGTCGTCAGGAAGTGTCACTGTTTATTTATATTTTAATGAATTTCGTTGTAAAGGACCCTTTCCTTCTATTTTTGAATTTGGAGTGTTTTTTTTTCTTTTTGTATGATAATTAATGGTCTATGTTTCGGTAAAGATTTCATGTATGTTACAAGTGGTGTTTCTCTTGTAATTTCATGCTATTTCTCTCCTGTCATTTGAACTCCATACGAAGTACTGAAACAATCCCTCCAATGTGACCCACGCCTTACGCTCCTAAGGCGTAATGTAAATTTGTTAAGGATAGTCTTCGGATGAGGTTACTAGCTTCATGACCGAGCGAGAGGTCCCCTGAGCATACGCGCCGAGCGAGACCATCAAGTCTCCATGGTTGGATCCTTCAAGTACGAATAAACCTATTGTAGTTCTTGTTCGTAGAGCTGGAGAGAATTCGTGTGAAGAACGTGTAATTCAGGAATAGCCCAAACTATGGAACGTCAGTGTCTATTAAATAAACATATCTCGAACAGAGTACAAGTCTCGCCAGTTTTGAATCCAATGGAAACGAAGTCGTGAATGGTTGATTACATCGCTCGTCCATTCTAAGACTGTCTGTTGAATGGAACGATGAGATAAAGAGGAAGAAGGAGAAAAAAATTTAAAATGAGTGCTAGGGTACGTTAGAATAATTATGAGTTAACACACCGTGTACAAGTGGGACGGTGATAAATGGATTTGGGGGATTGACCTTGAATTATAGGTTATCATTTTTCAAAATGCTCTCACACAAACACTCAGATCCTGATAGATAAGGAGGTAGATTTAATCAGTCTTCGATGAATTTGGCAATGAATGTTGCGTTGCATGTCTCGAAAACCACCCTATATTATGTATGATGCACACTTTGAACCAGCACCTCAGTGGCGTGGTCGGTATGGTGTTGGTGTGATACCTCGGTGGCCGCGAGTTCGATTCTTAGGCATTCCATTGAGAGGTGAGAGATCTGTATTTCTGGTGATAGAAGTTCACTCTCGACGTGGTTCGGAAGTCACGTAAAGCCGTTGGTCCCGTTGCTGAATAACCACGGGTCCCATGCAACGTAAAAACACCATACAAACAAACAAGCAAACAAACACTTTTGACCTAGTAAGGAAACACAGCATAAAGGAGTTGGATTGCGGAATGAAAGGGATCAGTACACACAGAATATTTATCGGTGCACATGTTATCTTTCCTGGCAAAGCAGGTGGTCATGACGTCACAGCGTGTTGGAATGCTGAGTTGCCGCCGTTGCAGTGGGTTAGGTCAGGAAAGGGAGTATCTTCCTGATAGGGAAATGACTCTGGACTTTGGCAGCTTTCCTTCTTCCTTTCAAGTGTCTGATGCAGTTTTTCGAGGCCCTTTTGTTATTTGTCTGGTCTTTTTAATCTTATCAGGCGGTGGACGCTGATCAGTCACTTTTCGTTCGGTTGCTTTCGGAAGAAGTCCCTCGTGATCTCTGTGCCCTCTGTCGTTTTGCCAGTACATGTTGAACCCAGGCTTATGTTTCGCCAGTGCAGATATATTACACTTTTTGCCTGCTCTCTCTCTCTCTTCTCTCTCTCTCTCTCTCTCTCTCTCTCTCTCTCTTGTGGTGTGTGTGGGCATCGAATGATCTGTTCTGTGAAATAGGCACATAATTGTTAGACTATTGGTTGTAGCTGGATTTAGATAACGAGAGAGAGAGAGAGAGAGAGAGAGAGAGAGAGAGAGAGAGAGAGAGAGAGAGAGCACACACACACACACACACAGTAGAGGTTTCTCTCTCTCTCACACACACTCACACAGTAGAGGTCTCTCTCTCTCTCACACACACACTCACACAGTAGAGGTCTCTCTCTCACACACACTCACAGTAAGAGGTCTCTCTCTCACACACACATCACACAGTAGAGGTCTCTCGCTCTCCCACACCACACACAGTAGAGGTCTCTCTCTCTCACACACACACTCACACAGTAGAGGTCTCTCTCTCTCACACACACACTCACACAGTAGAGGTCTCTCTCTCTCACACACACACTCACACAGTAGAGGTCTCTCTCTCTCACACCACTCACAGAGAGGTCTCTCTCTCTCACACACACTCACACAGTAGAGGTCTCTCTCTCTCACACACACACTCACACAGTAGAGGTTACATACCTCATTGCTCTCTAGAGAGAGGCTAAAAAGTATGAGATGTTTTGGTGAAATCAGTATTTGGGGCAACTGTCATTGGTGCTTGGATCCACGTGCACACCAGGATGCTACAGTAATCATATCTGAATTTGATAACGCCCCTACTCCCTCCTCCATTACCTCTGCAACCTCCTTACCCTCTCCCATCCCAGTACCCCCCCCCCCTCTTATTTTGTTGCCAAAGCCTCGCGATACAGAGAACTTTGATATGGCCATAGTGAAAGCACAAGCATTTCCATCGGATACCAGTCCACACGCACTGGAGGAAGAGTGCAGTCCACACTAGTGCCTTTCCCTGCCCAGTAGAAGATTGGTGGCGTCTCTCCTCGAGGTTTTCTGAGCCCTAGGGACACTTTCTCAATGGTAGCGCGACTTTCATCCCCTTGTCGTAAGTTTGAAGTCTTGTTCTGGGTATCCAAGAACCCGGAACCTTTATTACCCTTATGGGAGTTCCCGTAGCAATCTCTCTTGGAGGTGAGTAGACGTGATCTCACTTGAAGCGAATTCTGCGCTTGTGTGGTTCCTTGTGAGGTGCATGGTGAGGTTTATTTGAAAAGTGATATCTTGCATTGTAAATGTTTCTGTATGCATTAATATATATATATATATATACATACTATATATATATATATATATATATATATAGATATATATATATATATATATATATACACATATACATATACCAACATTTTAGATATGTATATTATTATATACGGTTTCTATTGTATACACATAAATGTGTATGTAAAATTTACATATATATAGATTATATATATAAATGTATATATATATGCATATGTATAAATATGTTTATATATAATTTATATAAGTGTAAATTTTACATATATGTATATAACACATATATGTGTGTCAGATTTGCATATATATGAATTATATATATTTACAAACCATTTATATATATATATATATATATATATATGTGTGTGTGTTGTGAACCTTGTATAGTATACTGTAATATGTCATATGGAAATTGCAAAGTCATTCGAGCAGAGAAGCAGTTGCTTTACGCCGGCTTATCAAAATTCAGTTGATTTTCCTCTTCGTTATCATTCTTATCTGCCCTCTCAGTACTCTGGGGATTTCAAAATTTATCTATTATTTTTTTTTATTGACTAGCTAAATGTATATCTTTTTCATTGTTTGACTTAAAACTCAACCCTTTTTTTCTCTCTCTCTTTTTTTTTTGTCTGTCCTCCTTGGCTTCCTCTCCGTCATGAGTCAGCTTTTTGGTTGATTTGATTTTTGCATCCATCTCAAATTTATTTAGTACTCTTATATAAAAAAACACAAAAACGCACACACATCCATAAAGCTTTTATCGCTGTTGTTTTTCCTTAGATTCAGGACGTTTTGTTACGTCTAGCAGTCCTGGCAACAGGCTTGTTGTTAACGTCTGCTGGCCTTGTCTCAACACTGAAATGTTTTATTATTATTATTATTATTATTATTATTGAAAGTTACAAAATAATGAATGAATTAAGTAGGCAAGTCTATAGAGAAGACGTGTTTGAAACATTTGATGGTTTGACTGGTGTGCTGAATTTTGATTGGCCGTCGGGTGATGTCACAGTGACATCCTAAGGGGATACCCAGGCCACTTAGTCCTCTAGCTGCCTCCATTGGACAGACCAAGAGAGAAGATCGCAATACCTCCTGAAGCCGATACAGCAACATCATTTGAAGGCTAATCAAAATTCAGCACACCAGTCAACACCTTAACTAACCCACTCGTCTGATATATACACTCGTACACCTGTGTAACATGTATTATTATTATATTCACGTGTATTATTATTATATTTACATGAACATTCTTATGCCACAAACTAAAGCGCCAAGAACTTGTCTGATAACCTTCGACCTTTCGGGTTGCCTAGAGCAGTGGTTCTTGAACTTTTTATTGCCACGACCCCCTTACATCAATGAGTAAAATTCCCTCCCACATTTAAAGGAAAATAAAGAAAAAACGAAAGAGAAGAGGTTTCGAGGGATAGGGAGTGAGGTCAATAATTACAAGACATGATGGTAAGCCCAACGGGTCTACCTGAAGTAGTATACTAGGAAACTAACGTTATGAGGCGATACTTTTGCATTTTCTCATAACCTTCTGAATATTAGTTCCTTACTCTTGTGAAGAGAATAACGAATATAATTGGAGAATTTTAAACTGTTCACTAGGACTCGCACCTCCCCTGGAAATTAGTGACCCCCCCCCCCCCCCCACCCCCCGTTTAAGAACCCCTCTGTGCCAGCACAAGAAGGGTTTAATTTAAAACAACAAAACTTTCGACCTTGTCGAAAGACCTCATATATTTCGCTGTGTGTTCCTCTGTGAATGCAAGCAGTAAGACACGTGCGTGGAATGTCAATAAGAGTTGAGTAGTTATGACGCGTAATACTGGTTTTTGGCAGCTTGGTGGCAAAACACGTGGGTTTAGTTTGACTTGCTCTCAGCGTGGACTGTTATGCGTCCGAGATATATATAGATATATTATATATATATATAGATTATATATGATATATATATATATTATTATTATTATATTAATATTATATGTTATATATTATGAGAGAGAGAGAGAGAGAGAAGGGGGGAAGGGATTTGTCATACCTTGGTTAAACCACTGCATGACACATTATATTCATGGCCGTATGCTAGTAACAGTTATCAGTATGCTTTCTGTGAATGGAATATTGAAATGAGTTCTTCTGTTAGTGCTGTGGATGTAATTTTATAGTTTGTTTTGCGTAGTACTTTTATTTTGTATTTTTCGTGGATATTTCTTCAGAAAGAGTTGCTAACGTGACCGCCTTGTACATTCGATTGCTCTTGGGGGTCGTTTACTTTCGTGACGAATAGCTTGTGGAATATTAGTGAAACGTTGCTTTTGTCAGCAGTGAGTTGTACGTGCATTCAGGTGCGTGTGGCCGTAGTTCTATTTCTAGCATCGAATTGTTATCACCCTCTATGCGGTTTTTCATAAATGTCTGTGAATGTACATATTGCATGAGCTGTGGATGTCTGCATATTTCTGCAAATGGACATTGTTCTTAATCTTGGCGGTTTATCTTGTGAGACTCCGGTAAAATGACTTCATGGAGCTCCATTTGTTGATGTTGCATTACAGAAAGTGGAGTTTTGATAGTTCATTTATCCAACGCATTTTAAGTTATTTAGAGAAGAGGGAACGTTGAATGATTGAGAAATGAGTACGGCAGTGAGACCTTCTAAAATGCCGAAATATTTTTAGACACTCGTACAAAATGCAAGCTCCTACAAAATGTCATGCTTAATTGTCATTAAAAAGAAAATGAGAAGTGTCAGTAATAGATGAGCATAGGCAGTTCAGCATACAGATGGCATCCAGAACAGACTCGACTGTAGATTAGTGTAGATTTGGAAGGCCCAGTAAAATCTCTTCCTATAAGAAGCACCTTCGTTCGTGACTGGACGACACCCCCCCCCCTCCCCTTCTTTTTTTAATGCCCTGCTTTTAGATGTTACAAATATTTGGCCACAAGGAGTGTTCTTTAATGTCCTTGTTGCACACAATTTGACTGAGCCAGGCAATATTACAGAGCTATGCAGGGATAAGAGGTAACAGATGGTGAAGCAATATGCTAGTGAGGATTTTGTGACGATTTGCGATATTTGTCTGGATACAGACGATGTTTACTAAAGGAATGACTGATTTTCCTCTTCGTCGTTTGACAAACTGTCTGTCCTTAAGCTTCTCGTGTGATCTATTCTGAAAGCATGAGGTGAGCGGTGCTTTTATAGTTATTGTTTTGCTATATATCTGTCGTGCTGTTGCAGGTACGATGGTCAACTGGAAAGGGATTTGTAACATTTGGGCTCCTTGCATAGCAAAAGTTGTGGCAAACTGTGAACAGCCATCAGGAGTACCATTATCTGCTTTTACTCGACAGGGTCAGAGGTCAACGGGACTGTACTTGCAGATTGAAAGGAGAGTACATAGTGATCTGTAGCTATCTTTTTTTGTCAAGGAATTCATTGATAACGTTGCGGTCATGTAAACATTTATTTGACGTGTGCAGCCACAAGGACTGTATAGAAGAGAGAGATTTACTGCCAGTAAAAGGTAAATCTAATGCAACGATGTGATTGGCTTGTTTGTGGTTTGCGATTGTTTTAGATAGAAATGATTTACGTTTGTTTGGAACGAGCAAAACATCACCATCAGATGAGTGAGCAAGACGTGGATCAGACTGGGTCACGATCATACTCGAATAGCAGAGATTTCTGCAGGTGTGTGTGGGCGTCAATCAACAGAATTATCGCTCACCCCTCTGAGTGAGAAAAGCGGAATTGGGACGGGGAGTCGGTGTCCCGGGGGCGGGGAAAGGAGCCAACAGAGGGAATACACGTGGAAAACGCCAGCATTGGAAATGAGGTTATGATAGGGGAATATTATGGGAATGACGTTTATATGTTACCGTAAACATGTGAAATCAGGGGTGTCACGAAATCCCCAAGGAATATGTGAAATCGTCAGTTCGTTTAGGAACATGATCCCGAGGGCTAGTACTAAACACTGCGAAACAGTGGTTCGTGTCTACTCTGCTTCGTTGCTCATGAATCACTGTTGTGTTTCGTGTGAATCGTGTCTTCCGTTCCAGTTCCGCCGTGCTTAGTACTAGTCCACTGGGATCAAATGTTCCTAAGCGAATTGGTCATTTCACGTATTCCTTAGGGATGTGAAATACCTGGATTTCACGTATTTACTGTAACATATATAACACAGAGATTTTTGTTTCTCCATTAGAAATCATGCTCTCCTCCACGTACGTCCGGCAGCGTCAGCCACCTGTATCGGAGACAGAGACCAGAGCCAGACAGAAGCGTGCCACTCGGCCCCCCCCCCCCCCCCCACTCTCAGACGAGAATTCCCGTCCGGATGGGTGGGAGTGGGGGGACGGGGAAGACCCCCTCGCGCACTTCACTCCCTCCAACTACGTCATCAGTTGCCTTCGAGAAGTTTCTGTGCTTGCCATCTTGCCTCGTACAACTGATGATGAAATCATGATACTTCGTTATGCTGGCAAGAACAAAGTCGGTTTGGCAGCTTTGGCTGACATGTCACTCACTGTGAACCAATAGTTTTATTACGAAGCATAAAGGTATAATGTAAATGTGTGTTTTTGTATAATGAATATTTTGGGTGTACAGTCACTGCTTTGTCTGGGCGCAAATGTAACCGATCGAATATACACGGAGATATGGTCCTATGGAGTATGAATCATCACGTGCAATTGTGAATGAAATTACTATATGACCGATATCTCACATGAACAAAAAGCACTGTTGGCATTTGTCTACCCAACGTACCTGCTTATAAACTAGTGATATGAACGGTGTTTCGTGCCATAAGAAACTTGTGAAGAACCTTGGCTCTCGACCTGAAAAACAGACGTGGATTTGACGCTCCAATTACGAGTTGGTGGTCTTTGTAAATCTCAGATGAAGGAAAAAGACTGCTTCTAAGTTGTTGATGGCTGATTATGCACGACCTTGAGGTGCTCTCGACATCGTTCGACTTAGCAGGAATATGATTCTTGCAGACGAAAACTTCTTCCATTCGATAGCGAGAGTAAAGTAACGTTTCTTATTGAGACCACCAGATATTACTATTAATTTGCTTTTGGTGAGTATGGGGAAATATTGAATTATAATAGCATTTCAGATAGGAAATAACAGACCAGAACAGAAAACCATGTAATATATTTATTGTAGTATATATTATATATTATATATATATATATATATATATATATAATATATATATATAATTATATGTATAATATATATATATTATATATATATATTATATATATTTATATTATAATATATATATATATATATATATATCTGGATATATATATATCTAATTCTTAGGAGTAATTTCGTGAGATCCTATTGTGTTTCTGTTGATCTGAGCAGTGAATTTGTAATATTGGTAGTTGGGCGTATGTCGTGGGATGAGACCAGATGGTCTTGCATCTTCTTTCCAAAAGGCTTCGTTCGCTGGAACTTACCTCTGCACGGGAAAGACGTAAGGTGTGAAAGGAAACTGAACAACACGTATACATAAAGACAACCAGCCTTGCATGCAAGCTTATTTCGTGAATGCAACCTGTTGGAGTTTTCATGATTCATGTAAGTAAATGTAGTCGACGCGGGCCCTCTTCAAAATAGTAAGATTATTCAATGGGGATTTGGGTATCGTGTATTTTAAGAAGTAGTTGTAGTAGTAGGAAGAGGAGACGAAGCAGCCCTTGATGTTATAATTGTAGTTATATTGCTCATTACAGACCATTATTATTATTTTAGTAACATTGCTCATCACAGAACGTTAACAATGCTTTGTCAAGACCCGAAAAATGATTGGTTTTATACTGACATAATTAATAGCGCTAAATATTCTGTTGGTGGAATGCACGTTCATTAACACTGCTTTCATGGGGTCACTTCGCAGGCCGAATGCTCGCTTATGATAACTTTTGGTGACATTAAAGTTTTAGAAAGTAAATGGTGTTTGAATATCTTTGGGAAGCGATGGGTGGTATTTTCTGTCACTCACTCTCTCTCTCTCTCTCTCTCTACCTGGTACTTGGACTGCTGATGATCTGGTCGAAATTTGACGTAACTTTCAGAGACCTCCTGGCTGTTGGACACAATGTTTTGCTTTAATCCCTGTACTGAAAAAATAGAATCTATTTAAATTCGGGGCATTTCTAGTGGTGGGTGTGTCTATGAAATTAATCGAAAAGACTGATATTTGTTAAACTGTGTCAGTAGTTCCCCGTCTTCCGTGCTGGGCAGGCAAGTTAAGAGCACGAAATTAGGCCCCCAAATCCAAAGGTCACACCCCAGTATGCTGGCTAAGATTTATATGAAGCTCACTGCTGAACCTAGTTGGGGGATAGTCCCATCAGTACTAAAGGTCGTTTGCAGCTTGCTTTCGGCCCCTAGCTGCAATCCCTTTCGTTTCTTTGACTCTACCTCCTTTCATGTTCTACTTCCATCTTTCGCTCCATCCTGCCCTAACAATATTGCTTCATAGTACAACTGCGAGGTTTTCCTCCTGTTACACCTCTCAAACCTTTTGACTGTCAACTTCCGTTTCAGCGCTGAATGACCTCATAGGTCCCAGTGCTTGGCCTTGGCTTACATTCTATATTCAGTTCAATTCACTCACAGCTGGAAAACCAGTTCGGCCCATTTTCCTTCAAAAGAATGACTCAGATGACTGTAGAATGTTTTTTGACATATTTGAAAATGGCAACCGTCAGCATTCGGTACTTGTAGAAATACGGGAATCGTGAGAATACCTCATAACAGGCTCGACACACAGCCGGTTATGTAAGAATAAAGGTAACTGCGGAAGGTCAGCTGAGGGACGTGTCACCACCATGGAAGGCGTTATGCAGTAACCATGCAGCCACAGTTGGTTATCTGTGTTGGGAGTCGAGGACATTTGGATGTCCGTCTGATTTTCTCCAAGGTCTAAAGACCTTGATTTTATCAATATAACCTGAGTCAGGAAAAGGAGGACTAAGCATTGAAACGGTCCTCGTCAGTGAGAAGGATTTGACAACTAAAATGAATAAGTCTACGGATTCTACACCGAAGAGAGGCCTCACGGATCCATTTCAAGCATCATCAGTTGGGATGGGTAAATTTGGCATCGCATTATGACGGTATCCAGAGTCTTGTCATCTCTCCGGTATACTGTGCAACAAAAAGATTATTATCATTTTTTTTTTTGTATAATGGTACGAAAGTGAAGCCTTGCTTAGCCGTCACGCTGGTACGAACACACCCCCCATTAATTTAACCGCAACACTGGCTTCCTAGTACGAAGTTTGTTAAGATGCTTATGTAGATCAGAGCCCCCTGCCCGTGCAGAGTATTCTCTATTTGAGTTTTTAAAAGTACCTGTTTCAAAAGATTATACGTATATTACAGTTTACAGATCAATATTGCTGATGCATTTCTCAGAATAGGCCAAAAAACTTTTAGCTTGCTTACCGAACACCTCTTTATTGAACAAAAAAAAAAGGAAAAAAAAAAAACGACAAGACTACAAAAACCAGAAAGAGTAAAAAGGATATAATAAAAAAAGAGAAGAGAGAACGTGACAATTTTATGGCGGCTAAAAGTCTCGCACGTTGCAACGATGACTGCTCCATAGTTTGACCTTAAAGGTA
>NC_087208.1:22816263-22896263 GCF_015104395.2 Macrobrachium nipponense
GTAGAAGACCGCTTGAATCAGGATCACTGGATCTGTGTTTCTTGGGAGTCCTCCGGTGGCGGTGAGCCCCGAAGGAAACGGCCTTCGCCAATTAGGGACAAGGAGACTATGTTGGTCTTGTCTTGTTCCTCCTTCCTTCCTTCTTGTCTTTTCTTGCGCTCTAGAGTAGGCGTTGCTTGCAGTTTTCTCCCATCCCCCACCCTTCCTCTCTCTCTTTCTCCAATAATTGGATCTGCATTCACTGTAGGTTCTTATTTACTGTGTAGCATAGTTTATTTGCGTCCTATTTACGTAATGCCTATACCTGAATGTCCAGGATGATTTTGGATGTTTAAAGAGATCTCAAGATCATTATTCTTATGGTTATCATTGTATTCTTGCTATTAAACTATCAAGTATGTTTTTTTTTATTTAAAGCATTTCAGATCATGTTTTTTTATTTAACTCATTTCAGATCAGTTCTGAAATATCTATTGGCATGCCTTCGTGCTATAAATGACGACAGTTACCGTTTTAGAAAATGAAACTAATTATTTACGGTACACTTAATGAAATTGGTATAAATTTGTAGCTTTTTACGTAGTGGCTGGCACGAATCGTAATAAACTGATTTTACCATTGTGAACAATGTTTATTGTAGTGATGCCTGATTGCAATACGTACATATTTACACACACACACACACACACATATATATATAATATATATATATATATATATATATATATATATATATACATACATACATACATACACTATATTAATCTGATTTCGCCGAATATTTTTCTTATCCTTGTTAAAGTAGAAAATTTGGCTTCCACTATCTCATGTCGGTGTTTTTGCTACAACTTACTGAATTCGTATAGAAATGCCACGAAACTTTTTATTCTGACAAGAGACACTCTGCTACATAGCCTAGCAAAAAAATATATTGTTAAGCAGATATTTTTGATTGAGAGTTTCTTGAAAATGTTTAGATTTATACTCGTATGCGCAACAACTGACATAAATATATTTTATTTCCGAGATAGAGCGAATTGGATATTAAAAGACATTTGTAGCTTAATGTGTATATATAATACGTATATATATATATATATATATATTATATATATATATATATAGTAGTATATAGTACATATATACTATATATATATATATAAATATAAACGTATATATGAATGTCTTTTTAATGCAATACAACAGTATAATATGAAGATAAAAGGCCCATAAAACACACTATTTTAACGTTCCAACCATATATTTCTAGCACCTCCTTCTGTGCTCCTGATCACTGGTAAAACATGGACATAGGATGTCTTACAAGAGTATATATCAAAAACCTATGTAGGTGTGGCAGTAAGTCTCTGTTGGTGACCCAAGAAGGGTGGAAATTAAACTATTCCCTGGAGATTTTCAGACGGGAGTTAATGAGGCCAGTTATCACCAGGAAATAGTTTAATTTCCACCTTCTTGGGTCACCAACAGAGACTTATTGCCTCACCTACATATGTTTTTTGTATACTCTTGTAAGACATCCTATGTCCATACTTTACCAGTGATCAGGAGTACAGAAGGAAGTGCTTGAAATTATTAGTTGCAACGTTAAAATAGTGTTTTATGGGCCTTTTATCTTTATCTTTTTATATATATATATATATATATATATATATATATATATATATATATAATATGTTAAGCCAACTCCTTTATGGAAGTAAAGTGTGAGTGTTGAATGATTTGGAATGAGGAAAAAACACAAGCCTGAGGGCGATGAAGGGCGAGGAATGTACAGACGAGTACCATCGCGACATGAAGTACCTAGTAGGTGTTTTCATGTGGAAAGAAAGGGGAGGAATGGCTCGGTGAAAAGTGTAATTAGAAAGACCAGGAGGAGGGGTGGTGGGAAGAGAGGAAGACCTAGAAACTACTGCACATGTTTTATGAGATGCAAGATAAGGGTGAGAGAGTCGCCTTGAGCGTATGGTTGTGTGAGGCATTGAGATTAGCCTTAGCTACGTCTGAGCAAGGAAGCAGCTTCTATGGGAGAAGTTTTCTGCACAAGTGATTCAGCTACAGTTTAGCAGTTCAATTATAAATATGGCAGCGACTGGAGTGTTGCTTTTTCATGCGGAGCCATTATCTAGCTTTTCAAACAGCTTAATGTTTGAAAGAAATTTTAATATATATATTATATATATATATATATATATATATATATATATATATTATATATGAATCTTAAATGGCCCGTAGCTGCCTTCAGATTCGTCCACCCCCCTTATTATATATATATATATATATATATATATATATATATATATATATATATATATATAATAATATATATATATTATATTATATATATATATATATATATAATATATATGATATATTTATATATATATATATATATATATATATATATATATATATTATAAAAGCGAATACCACAGGGAAAAAATAGCAGATCGTTGTTGGCCATGTCTTACTGAACGCTCAGTAAGATATGGCCAAACAGAACTCGGCTATTTTTAACCATGTAAATAATTATAATCACAGAATAAACCGGAATATGTCACGCGTAATTTATAGCAGCAATTGTCGGTTCAAAAGCAAGATAGCAGAATCAGCACTGATTAAATCAAAGAATACCATAAACCTCTCAAAAAGAGCCTGGGATTCAAATATGATTGATAAAATCTTCCTCCAGCCAGCGTTTAAGACGATTGAGAAGAAGCTATCAACAGGAGTGACGTAGCTTCCTACTTCTGGAACTTTCCCTCAACTACATACCCTCATCAGTGTAGAAAATAGCACTGTTCTCCACTTAATAATCTATTACCTGTCAGTCGAGGAAGACAGACCTTCGATATATAACGCTGTGATTTCTACCCTTTTGGTGTTTGTATGAGCTTCTATATATATATATATATTATATATATAATATATATATATATATATGATTTATATATATACACACGTATATATATTATGCAAATACACAATGCTATTGCATTTATGAAGTACTACTTTTGAATTTAGCAGTGAATGCTTGGTGCGTCTTGGCCGTTTAAATTCTGTTGTGGAAGCGAGCTTTCAAACAATATGAACCTTGGAACAAGTTTGGCAAAGCGAGCATCGGCGCGGCGCCTGCGCTGTTTTGTTCTTATTTGACACTGTCGTCTTTAAGAGTTGTTTAGTTCTGGTAGAAGGACGTCTTCACGGGTATTGGTCCCGTTGTAGGGGTACATGTGTGGAAGTGAGAGAGAGAGAGAGTGAGAAGAAATTGAGGAAGATTGAAGGTGAGTTGGCTTGAGAGGAAGGGAGGGGAAGAGGGGGTTTGGGGCTGCCTGCCTCACGTGAGTTTTGGCCTCGGGTGGGAGTTATGCACGTGAGGGAGAGAGAAAGAGAGTGAGAGAGGGGTTTGTTTTGGGGTAAGGGGGTGTTGGCTGCCTCTATTTCTTCCACATTTCACATAAGATGGCAGGAAAGATGGCAGGACGCTCTAAAGTAATTATTTGAGTAAGGTCACACGCAGCTAGTGTTACCCACATGCAGAGAATGCACCTGATGCAACATTGCAGTAGCATCACCGTGAGATTGTCTGAACAGCAAAAGCTCTCCGACTCTCACGGTTAGGCCGAGAGGAATCGAGATGTTAATGATCTCTCATTTGACCGTGTGCGACCGATACTTGAGTACAACGTAGAAATAATCCTATTTTATTCATTCTGTGCCAGCAGGTATTGACCCGCCTCTCTCTCTCTCTCTCTCTCTCTCTCTCTCTCTCTCTCTCTCTCTCTCTCTCTCTCTCACATTTAGCGCGCACTTCCTTCCTTTCCGAAACCCCATGCATCACGGGCATTGCTACTAAGCAATTCCTTACCTTCGTAAACGTCATCAAGCAGGGCTACTTCGTACAACAGAACCTCGTGGAGTCTTTTCACGTGTCTATGGTGTATCGGGCGGCGCTGTCATACAGTTGTATAAATGTAGATGAGTCGGTTTATTCGCGTTGTATTTTTTTCCTCTTTTTTTTCGTTCTCTTTTACTTTTCGGTGTCCACGATTTCTTGGATTCGTGTTTGAGAGAGAGAGAGAGAGAGAGAATGGTTTTAGTGATTAATTGCATACCAAAGTAATTAGATTCTGAATCATTGTTAATTCATGGCCCTTTTTTTGTCCCTACTCGGATGAATGAGAGTATGGGTCGATGGTCTGAGGAGGACCACGGTAGGGGCGGTACCCTTAGTGGGGGGGGGGGGTGTTTGGAGGGGGGAAAGGGTATTCGTCTTAGTCTAATCAGATACGTTGAGAGTCACAAGCTGTTTGCTATAGGTAGTATGATTTGAGGAAATGTCATTTGCAGCACGTGCATCCGGTATTGATTAATCTGATTTATCTTGTTGCCATTTCTTTAGCATCGGAACTGTTGTTCGGGTGAATCTCGGTGTCTATTCAGTTCAGCATTCTTTGAAAGTTCTTTCATTTGGGCTTTCGTTCATATAACAACAATTATGATTAGAATGGCATTGACCACGAATCGCTGTCGTTGATTCTGTAGCGAATATTATAGTATCGAAATGAAGTGCTTTCCAGATATGATTATTATTATTATTATTATTTCTTTTTGAAATGCCTCTTTTTTTTATTCTTCTTCTGCGGCTCTTTTACATTTTGATTGTTTTTTTTTTTTGTGTTTTTTTACCTCTTCACAAGATATTTCGGAAGGTTGTATATGAATGCCAATGAAGGTTTGTGGATTGGTTAACTTTGTGACGAAAGAATTTTTATTATTATTATTATTATTATTATTATTATTATTATTATTATTATTATTATTATTATTATTATTATTATTATTCAGAACATGAACCTTACTGAAATGGGACAGGCCCACAGGGCCCATTGACTCGAAATTCAAGCTTCCAAAGAATATGTTGTTCATTTAAAAGGAATTACAGAAGATAGTAGGAAATACAAAAAGAACAATTCTGTGATTACAAAAAAAAGAAAAGAAATAGAAAAATAAACGAACAAATTGATAAGTGGATAGATAAAAACGTTATTATCTATAAACAATACGAAGAGGATTGTTATTTGTTGGCTTGGCTCAGAAAATGCCATCATCAATTATTGTGATTAATTCATGGCAGACATGCTCAGATGTAGACGGAAGAGTGATTAATTCATGGCTAACATGCCCAGGTGTAGACAAAAGATGGATTTATTCATGGCAAACATGCCCAGGTGTACACGTAAGAGTGATTAATTCATGGCAAACATGCCCAGGTGTAGACGAAAGATGGATTTATTCATGGCAAACATGCCCAGGTGTACACGTAAGAGTGATTAATTCATGGCAAACATGCCCAGGTGTAGACGAAAGATGGATTTATTCATGACAAACATGCCCAGGTGTAGACGAAAGAGAGATTTATTCATGGCAAACATGCCCAGGTGTAGACGGAAGAGAGATTTATTCATGGCAAACATGCCCAGGTGTAGACGAAAGATGGATTTATTCATGGCAAACATGCCCAGGTGTAGACGGAAGAGAGATTTATTCATGGCAACATTCCCAGGTGTAGACGGAAGAGAGATTTATTCATGGCAACATTCCCAGGTGTAGACGGAAGAGAGATTTATTCATGGCAACATTCCCAGGTGTAGACTGGAAAGAGAAGATTTTATTCATGGCAAGATTCCCAGGTTGTAGACCCGGAAAGGTGATTTAATTTCATGGCAAAGATGGCCTTGTAGCCTGTAAAGAAGATTTTATTCATGGCAAACATGCCCAGGTGTAGACGGAAGAGAGATTTATTCATGGCAAACATGCCCAGGTGTAGACGGAAGAGAGATTTATTCATGGCAAACATTGCCCATCAGGGTGTAAGACGGAAGAGAGATTTATTCATGGCAAACATGCCCAGGTGTAGACGGAAGAGAGATTTATTCATGGCAACATTCCCAGGTGTAGACGGAAGAGAGATTTATTCATGGCAAACATGCCCAGGTGTAGACGGAAGAGAGATTTATTCATGGCAAACATTCCCAGGTGTAGACGGAAGAGATATTTTTTTATTCCATGGCAAACATTGCCCAGGTGTAGACGGACGAAGAGGATTTATTCATGGCAACATTATAGGTAGGGTAGACGGAAAGAGAGATTTATTCCATGCAAACAATGCCAGGTGTTAGAATCGGAAGAGAAGATTTTATCCTCATGGCAAACATGCCCAGGTGTAGACGGAAGAGAGATTTATCCATGGCAAACATACCCAGGTGTAGACGGAAGAGAGATTTATCCATGGCAAACATTCCCAGGTGTAGACGGAAGAGAGATTTATTCATGGCAAACATACCCAGGTGTAGACGGAAGAGAGATTTATCCATGGCAAACATTCCCAGGTGTAGACGGAAGAGAGATTTACCCATGGCAAACATGCCCAGGTGTAGACGGAAGAGAGATTTATTCTTGGCAAACATGTTCACATGTAGACGCAAGAGCACTTTGTCTTAATTAATGACATGCATGCCGATGAACAAGTTTTCATCGCATGGCGAATGTTTTTCTTCTTGAATACAATTGTAGGCTGCTGTCAGTTCACCCTAATGATCAGTGGCTCCCCTTCCAGTACCAATGCTGTCAGTTCATTTAATAATGCAGCCCAAAAATACCGTTACCTGTTTGTGTTTGCTGTCGGTGTAAGGTGATCTTTTCGTCCTTATGCGTCTGGCGTAGTGTTTGAAATAGAAGGCAAACTATTTCAATATTATATGCACACAAGTTTCGTCGAGAGAGAGAGAGAGAGAGAGAGAGAGAGAGAGAGAGAGAGAGAGAGAGAGAGAGAGAGAGAGAGCGAGCCATTCACATGCAAATTCCTTGTGAATCTGGCAAAAGGGATTGGTCAGCTTATTCAACGAGGATGGCTATGATAGCACTAGTCAGTGCTTATGAGGCGTTTATCCTTCGTATGCTTTGATGACTTTGGTTTGATTTTCGTCTTTAGTGCAAATTTCCCACGTATTACCGAGCTGTGGACTACTGTAAGAGCAGTATCACGAGCCGGCATAAAGCTTGCTTAATGTAAAACAGCTACAGGTAATTTCAGTTCTATCAGTTTCGATTCCTGTCCTTTAACCTGGATTGGGGTCAAGTTCACATGTGATATATTGCCATTTCCTGCATTGTTGGCATGTGTCAAGCGAGGGAGTACGTTACATACCCCATCTGTAATGGCGTAGAAAGTGTTAAGTTAAACTACTGTCAGACAATTATGGCCGTTTGTTTTGATTTGATCGTGCCACAGTAAAGTCCACCGTACGTAGATGGGTCGCCTGGAAAGCTATTAGTAATGTTCATAATATCCCAAACCACTTTCTCTAATGAAGTCGATCTTACATGTCTTATAGGCGTATTCAGCTTGTGAAGTTTGTTTGGTACGATTAGTGCTCTGCTGAGGCGTTTTGTGCTCCGTGAACCAGTGAATAGTTTTGCAGTTGTTGCTCTATTACTTGCCTTGCGTGCGTAACGTTTGTGGGAAATGTAGCTGAAATTTGGCAAGGCGTAAAATCCCCACTATTCTCTCTCTCCTCTCTCTCTCTCTCTCTCTCTCTCTCTCGTAACGAAACAAATGCATTTTTGTTAACGTCCAGTTGGCCAGAGAGAGAGAGAGAGAGAGAGAGAGAGAGAGAGAGAGTTGGGTAAGACTCACATTTGCGTGTGTGCTCTGTGCTCGAGGGTAATATGTCTTTCTCTCTTGTACACATATGCAAAACATATAGAATAATCCCTTATTCTCTATACATTGCACATATGTAGACGCAAATGTGTACATAAACATACATACGGAGTTGTGTCGCTTACCATGATAAACTGTCAGAGTATGCAATAAAGACAGTATTATCGTTAAAAACAGAAGTACTTAATACTTTGATATACATATGAATCTGATATTTGTTTAACCTAATAAAAGATACTATATGTAGAAGTAAATAACTATGATGAGGTATGACTAACACATCACTACGAATATAATAATGATTAAGGGAAGTTGGGGAATTTCCCTTTCAGAAAGACCCACTTTGATGTCATTTCTAATTGATGACTTGCAATAGGCGCAGAAATGACAAATACCCAGTAATGACTCCTCGTTTTTGATGAACGCATCACTTTTTGGATTCCTTTTTTGGTAAAAATCTCTAATAATGTCCTGTCTTCCCTTGTGCGTCCTAGTGTTCTTACCCATGATCTGCAGACCAGGATTGCCTCCCACCCTCGAAGGCTGTCGTTTCCTTTTACAAGGCTAAGATGTAGAGGATATGAAGATAACAGTCACTGCCAGGTAGACCCCTTGTTCAGAATTCGTAAAGCACCAGCCATCCCCTGAGGAACAGTATTGCAAGACCTAAATTTCATAATCCATTCTTTCTGCGCGACAAATTCGCCTCCAAACACTACTCCACTTCTTCGCCAACGACGTCATTTTCCCCACCTCTTTTGTATGATCTATTATATATTTCTTACATTTCCTGCCAGTTCTTCTCAACACCTGCGGTGCATCCTTACAAGCTCAGCTTTTTGGTTTTTTGTAAAAGAAAACTAGAGATGGCTTTGTCTGTCTGTCCGCACTTTTTTCGTTCCGCCTTAGATTTTAAAAAACTTTTAAGGCTAGAGGGCTGCAAATGGTTCATGTTGACCATCCACCCTCCAATTATCAAACACACCAGTTGCAGCCCTCTAACCTCCGTAGTTTTGATTCTAATTAACGTTAAAGTTAGCCATGACCGAGCTTTTCGAAACGCTATAGGACAGAGCACGACCGGGCCGTGGCTGAAAGTTTCACGAGCTGCGGCTCATTCAGCATTATACGCTGTACAGAAAACTCGATCGGTGTCATCGAGTATTCTGTACAGTGTATACTGTTTTCATTTGCATTCAACGACTTTCATATTATCACACCCAAACTGATGTTCGTTTCTCCATTCCTTGTGGACTCTGTCTGACCATTTAGTATTAACCTTACTCTCGCCAATATTCATGTTCAGTGTCCACCTCTTCCTCTCACACACACTCACAAGTGCGAGCACTTTGTCGGTTCATTCATATCTCCATTGAACGCGAGTACGACAGAAAAAAAGAAAAGAAAAGAGAAGTGAGAGCTGAAGCTTGGGTTATGAACACGTGAGGCACTAAACGGAGTCCAAAGTGATTTCCTCTTGTCCCCGGTAGGAGATCGGCAGTCATTTTCGGGTCGAAGTTCATGAGATGAACACACACACACCCACACAGAATGGATTTTATAATTTGTGTCAAAAGTGAAGAGGTATTGAACTACTTACTATATGCCACATTGATTGCGCCGTACGAAGATAAGGAATGTATATAGTATATATAAATATATACGTGGAATCTATGGTCACTTTTTTACCAAATACATAAGCAACTGTAATGGCCACAATGCCCTTTTAACTTCTTGAATTCTTTGCTCATTTTTGGATACGCTTGTTACTACAAAGCCTGAAGATCCAAGTTCAAAGAAATTTTAGAAGAAATTGTGATGTCCTGTACCGGGAAACGAACCCAGGTCCCATAATCACGAAGTCACGTTGGCGATCTGTCTACGAGAAGTTGAGAGGGCATTGTGGCTATTGAAGTTATATATACATACATATATATATATATATATATATATATATATATATATATATGAATAGTCTGTGTGTTTATGCAGAAAAGAAGAGAAAATCCTACCGCCCCCAACTCAAACTTGTCTCTGAAACTCCGGGTGACAAGATCGAATGAATGAAGGCAGGAAAGGTGTCAATGAGAGACCTGGAAATTCCAGGCAGGTAATTTCCCATCATTTCCGCCAAAGTTGAATGAAGTTAAATGACTTTGTAGACTTCAAAAGGGACCTGCCGTATTTTTCTTTACTGGTGACCCTCATCGTAGTGATGGATTTTTTAAGGAGACGATTATAGATCTAGAATTTTTATTTTTGAGCATTAGCTGTCTTTGGGAACGTTGTAACTTAATTACCTATCATCGTTGCATCTTCCAGCGCTCTAGTTGTTATCTTATGAAATGCCCAGACAAGGTTGTTGGGTACCTAGTCACCTTCATTTATAAAGTGTATTAAGCCGCTTCCTTCCTTGGAAGCGCACAAGCTCTGTTTAGAAATTCAGTTTTTTTTTTATCTATATATGCACTAATATCCTTAGAAATTATATAAGTATAAGTACTTGTAAATGCGTAGACCATAAACTTGCAGCATCCTTGTAGAACCCTTAGAAATGACGGGATTGCCCTACTTATTTATAGGTAAAGCGAAGAGATACGAACTAGAAGGGTGAGCTATTGGTGTGTGTGTGTGTGTGTGTGTGTGCGCGTGCGTGTGTTGTGACGTGCAGTACTTTCCATAATTGAAGAATGAATGCTGTCGTCTTTGGTCGATTCTGATCAGTTTGCCGAGAGGATTATCAATATGAATGATCTGTTTTGTTCTTTGATAACAGGATGGTACTAGCTAGTCCCTCAGAGATGAAGGAAGAGGGTGGGTGGATCAATGAGAGAGGGCGAGGCCAGTTGTAATTTCAGTTAACTGCATGACTAGGCCTTATTGTTTCAGCAGTTTTGTCACACTGTCAAAGCAGTACGCTATCTTAAGGGCATTACGTCAAAATAACGTTGTTGTTAGGTAACATCGGTAGTCGACAAGTAACAGCTTTCCTTGTATTTTAACGGCGTCGATGACCATAGTTGGTGGGACGCCAGCTGATATACCTCACTCAGAGGGTTTTGTTCCGACCCTCGGGACGGCACGGAACTAACCAGTGGTCGGATGTTTTCGTTTCAGCCTCTTTCCCATTCCAGTCTTTTTTACTGCACCAATACACTGATGATAGGCAGGTAGTCTTGGAAGGCTACTGTGGTCATTAAATGGAATGGAAGACGACCTTTTCACTGAAGAACATAATAGTAGTGTAGTGCTCTTGTGGTTCCTCTTGGTGACACTGTTTTCGATCAAAATCACAGTAAAGACTGAAATTTGGTGATTTACGTGATCCGACGCAAAAGTAGAGGAACAGATGTAGTTTGTGATCTTTCTTAGATAGTGACCAATAATGTTTTTGGGAGTTCGTTGTCCGGGACTAATATTTCTCTGGGGTCATTATCTCTATGATATACAGTCTTGTGTTCATGTTTCACGATCATCCCCAACGGGCTTGTGTGCAACACGCCGCCGCAAAGTTCATTGCTCATTGTTATGTTTGAAAGACCTGTCGCTCTCACGAATTCGGTTACCGGCATTTATGATATAATTATTACTATTAAGAGGTCATTATTGTGTCGTGGATTCCACTATAACTGTTTTCTGTATTTGTATATGGCTATGATTGTGAATAAAGATGATTATTAGCTAAAATTTCAAAATCTCATGAGAAAGAAACATTTATGAGATTAGCGTCAGTCTTGTCGATGTTGTTATCTGTAACTTATATATTTTCTTTTCTGTGCCACTGTAATCGTAGTGTATGACGGTAGTGTACGTGTACGTGAAGTGGAATAATAGCCCGAGAGAGAGAGAGCGTGTGTAACTGAATTTTTTATTCGTATTAAAACTTAACCTCCAAAAGAGACCAGCTCTCTCTCTCTCTCTCTCTCTCTCTCTCTCTCTCTCTCTCTCTCTCTCTCTGAAGGAATGTGACATGCTGGAAGGTCTTTGTAATCTTAGTCGTCTCAAACTTTATGAATGGATATCATAAATGTTCCAGAGCAAAAGGAAAAAGGGAAAAAAAAAGAAGCAAAGGGCTGGTTGTATGAAATAAATAGCCGCCATCATTTCGCTTCAGGAACTGTATGAATTGAAGATGCCAACATGACGCAAGATTCATAATGACTGTGAACCCAAGGTAATGGCAATGGCCCTATATTTTCTCACCTCTGCTGTCATTAAGGTAGGGTTTAATTTGAGTGCGCGCGATAATTTCTACCGGTCTAAAGTGGTATGATGTGACGGTAAACAAACAAACGCAGTAATCTTAGCAAGGTTTACCTCCCATTTGCCACGGGGGGATACATTTCCACTAGCAATAACCAGAGGTCTTTGCGGTCTTGGGTTATGAGCGTGTGAATTTGTCCTCAACTCGTGGATGACGTCACGATTCATTCATCGCCGCTTCTGGGAATTTAAAGTAGGAGGCAAGATGGAAAATATAAGACTTTTCAGATTCCACTCACTGAAAAGTCAGAGGTCTTGTGATTGTGGAGTTTGTCAAGGTATGGTATTATGTCCTTGGTCTGATATTTTGATGAGTGTGTGTATTTCTTTAGATTCAAGTAGATGCACATGTTTTCTCTAGATTCAAACAGGTGGGTCTGTTTTCTTGTTTCTACTTTATTTGAATGGTCATCTGTTATTTTGTCTGAGGGAGATTCCAGACCCAGAAGATACTTGCCGAATTGCTCCTTGGTCCCTAAGTCGTACTCTCAGTAATCCCCCGGAATTTTGATGGCTGTTTGCCAGGCTACGTTTGTGGCCACAGAAGCCTCAAAGGAATTCCAGATTTAACTTTGGGTGTTCTGAATCATTATCATTATTTTAAATGCTCTTGTTACGCGCGCGCTGGAACCCGGTGCAGCTCTCTCCGCTACCCTTCCGATCCCCTTCCTACCTGGGACGGAAAAACAAGTTTGCAGGAGGACTGTGAATGTCTCCCCTACCCTCTCGTTCCCTTACCCACACCGATTACCGGGTCGGATAAATCAGTTTACAAGGGATGGTGGCAGAGTTTATTACTACAGATATTAAGGTATGCATATGAAAGAATTATAATTGCCTTTAATTTACAAAGCAAGGTTCCAAAGAAGTGGGAAATGGAACTATTGGGTGAAAAGAATAAGCCTGCAAAACAACGCTAAGTAGATTGGTGGGATAGTCACCCAAATCCTTCCATAGTTATTGAATTAGACTTTTTCGAGTTCATTGGCTTCTGGTGATGAAGATATCGCAGAGTAAAGGCTAAATAAAGCAATCTCGTAAGCATGGATGTCCTTTCATGATTACTTGTAGAAGATTTTCGTTATTGTGTGCTTACTGTAATTATATATATATATATATATATATATAAAATATATATATACTATATTATATAGATATATATATATACTTATCGTTCCCTTCTTTTTTTTATTGTAGTTGTCTTACGCCATGCTATACGACGTGCTGCCTAATATTGACTATTGCCGGTTTGTATTGCCGCTGATTGGAAAGTAGGCCGATTGTAGGCCGTATGAAACACAGGGGATAAACACCGACTAAACCTCTAAATGAGTGCTTATCGTAAGCCTGTCCGAGTAAAGTGACACACTTCGAGTCGTTACTCTCGTACAGAATAGGTACACCTATGTATATATATAGCCACGCCACTTCCTAGTGGTGTAATTGCTGTCAGGTGTGGATGTCAAGAAGCGAATCGCCCTATTGGAAGAGGGTATGGCTCACGTAAGACGACTGATGAGTATGAATTTGATTACCCCTGATGGCATATACGTCATGAAACTTGTGACGTCAGATACCACGTGTGACGTCAGAAATGACGTCAGCGTCTTATGATTTGGGCAGACTGGAATTGCATTTGTAGTCAGAGATCCGACTTCCTGGTTTACGTCGCCCGATTGAATTTATTAGTAACGGTGATTCTGTTAGGGGCATCTGCCGACGATCCCTCCCGGAGGATCTTAGAAATAAGCGGAAGTGTGAGTTGGGTTCTTTGGTTGGCCTCTCTCTCTCTCTCTCTCTCTCTCTCTCTCTCTCTCTCTCTCTCTCTCTCTCTCTCTGTGGGTCATTTCGTAAGCCCCGATCTTCTGACGTCATCGCCAACCTTTTCTTGACTTTGCTTTTGAGTTCTGGAAGTTCTATTTATTCTTTCACGTTCGATTGTGAAATCCCAACTAGACCTAATTTGTATATAGAATTGTTCACCATTTTCCCCGATGGCTGATGCTGGTATTCCGCTCGCGAGAGTTTTTGTCCTGTCAGGGATTTGGTGTCAATAAATGGGAATACCTTGATTCTGCCTCTTACCTGGTATTTAGCGGTGATGGTAAGATTTATAAAAGCGAAACATTAAAATAAGTGATAAAGAGAACACTAGAAATATAATAGGCGATTTAAAAAATATATCCACCTCTTAGTTCGTTTCGCCCTTCATGTTATCCTTGCTGCCTTTACGCGGTGTACTTATGACGTCCATTCAAGCACGAATACTCTGGTTTGTCATCCACGTTGTGCCCGTCGGTTAGGACTCAGTGTGAGGGATGCAGGAAGGACGTCACTTTGTTGGTTGGACTTGGTCGTCATTGCGTTGCCTTCCTTCCGCTTTGATCTTTCGGGAGACACTAAGTACTGCAAGTTTCCCTTGAACTTCCAGTAAAAACAAAGTGAAGATCCCCATAAATATACCTCAGATTTCATTTCTTGCTATTTGCACGACCCCTCTTTCTCTGAATCCTTCTAGGGTCGCTGGCTGCGGTCATTTGGTGTCGAATCCTGTTTTTCGGTGCTTGGTTATTGAAGGTGCCACTCTCAGTATTTTAACACAGGGTCATAACCATCATTGGGCCGGGCCAGTGTCACTCTAGCCTAATTGACATAGCCGAGGGTCAGCGTTCCTTTGCTTGTTGCGTATTTCTGGTGATAAGAGGTTCACTCTCGACGTGGTTCGGAAGTCACGTAAAGCCGTTGCTTCCGTTGCTGAATAACCGCTGGTTCCATGCAACGTAAAAACACCATACAAACAAAAAACAAATTCCTTTGCTTGTTGTGTTGGTCTATCAAAGAGTTTTTGAATTTTAGCTGTGTTTCTTATATCCATTGCTGTTAGTTATGTGTATTATGTGTATTGTTTATTAAATTAACTTTTTTCGTCTTCATAGCTCTTCGTCTTCCTCTGCAATGGGTAATCTATTCTCGTTTCAAAAGGGATTATTCTTCGGACTTGTTCCTGAGGATGCACGGAAAGCTCATCGTGGCTCAAAGAAACAAGGTATGCCCGAAATTGGTCATGGAATGAAAATCCTCCAAACTTGACACCAAATAGTCAGTAATGATGCCAAGCTTGAGCTCATCCCTGTGTTCTCTTGTGCACGGAGCCTCATCGAACTTCAGTTGTCCACCGGCTTGGAAAAGATCTCGGTTAACAGTGCAAAGTTAAGCGGTAGGGATGCCGAAGAGAGACAGAGAACTCTTATATTTACACCTGTTACAGATGTCCTAGTATATAGACACATTGAACAGGTGTTCCAGTTTTGGTTGCGTATGTGCACTTCGATGGCCTACTTCAGAAAAACGTGTCTGAAGGAAGTTGACGGTTGAGAAAAATGTCCGTGACGTCTATAACGTCTCGTGTGTGGCCTTTTTGTGTGTATGTGTCTAATGGTTTGCGGTTGAAAAGAGAGTCATTTATTACCTGATATTCATAAACTGGACGTCGTCAGCAAACCTTACGATTGAAGATGAGGGAAGTATAGTAATGGGTCCAAATAACTCGCATTTTATCATTAGGGGGCAGCGACTGTAGAGGGAAATATCTTATTTTTTGTTCAACTTTCAATACTTTTCTTCGAGTGTGGTATTCCCAACACCCTTTTCTCCAACCCCCCCCCCCCCCCCCCCCCCCCTTGTTATGACCATGCCGTGATACCCAGAGGAGGAGCAGCTGCAGATACGATATCTTTTTCTTCTTCTTTCTTCTTCTTCTTTTTTTTTTTTTTTTTTTTTTTTTTTTTTTTTTTTTTTCTAATCTTCACATTGATTGGTGGCAGGGTGACTTTAGTCTGTACTCGGTTCTTGTTAAACATAAACGATGTTCAATTGGCCAAAGGTTTGAGTCTGAAAAGTTACGGCATCCTTCTAAAGGGGTTTATGTGTTGGCATTGATGCATAAACGTGTACCTATACATATATAATTTGTGTAAAAAAATATATGTATGAGTGTGTGTGTACATATATATATATATATATATATATATATATATATATATATAATATAATATATATATAAGATATGTAATTAGAATAGCCACAATGCCCTCTGAACTTCTCGAATTCCTCGCGCGTTTTTGGATACGCTTTTCACTACAAAGACCAAAGATCCAGGTGCAAGAAATATGAAGGAATTATGATGTCCAGTAGCGGGAAACGAACCCGGGTTACCATAATCACGACGAGGTCACGTGGTCAGGTCGGCAACGTGACCTCGTAGTGATTATGGTAACCCGGGTTAGTTTCCTCTACCCAACATCATCATAATTCCTTCATATTTTTTGCATTTGTATCTTAGGTCTTTGTAGTGAAAATTGTATCCAAAAAAGCGTGAAGAATTCGAAAATGAAGAGGGCATTGAGGCTATCACAATTACATATGTACTGGTAAAAATTACCAGTAGGATCTACACACACACACACACACACACACACACACAAACACACACATCTAATATCTATCTAATCTATCCTATCTATTCTATCTATCTAATTCTATCTTATCTATCCTATCTTTTCTCTATAAATAAATAATATAACATATATATATATATATTCTATAATAATATCTATATATATATAATAATATTATATATAACTTGATCACGAAGTATATAAAACGTGATTCTATGTATAGATAAAGGTGGCATCACCTTTATATACAAATTATTATATATATAATATAATATATATATATATATTTATATAAAGATATATTTATATAAAGAGAGAGAGAGAGAGAGAGAGAGAGAGAGAGAATACTTTCCTATCTAAACTTCTATGCATATCATCCAAGTCAGTGTCTGGCCTTTTATCTGTAGATAAATTGATTACGGTGAACATTATCACCTTTGGCGCGGGGAATATTGCCCTTTCCGTCAGCAAGAGATAAGGTCACGTGGAGTGGAAGGCAAAGCAGGTGGTAGTGACTAAGAAGGGCTGTCGAAAGAACGCTTATGGTGGTAGTCGTTGTAGGTTACGAGAATACGACAATTTTCTCTTGATCGATTCTGTTCTGGTATCAGCAGTTCTAATCGATGTTTCGCTGCGAATGGCATTTTGTCAGGAGCGGATGAGTTGCTGGTTACTAGCCAGTGCTACCTTGAATTGTCAACGAACAGCCTTGCCGCTTTGTGGAAATGACGTCATATTTGCCGAAAAATAAAGTCTACGGTGTTATAAACCCACACTGTTCCGAAATCATGTCCTCAGACCCAGTTGATTTTCGTTATATAATTAAGTCCTTACAAAGCGATTGTGGAATAAAACAAAGATTGGTTTAAAAGCATAATGCCATATATATAAATTTAAATAGTTAAACTTACATACAAGCTGTTATTAGCTTAAGTATTTGAGATTTAGCTACTGAGAAAAATTTTTCCTCAATCTCCTTGCCTGAAGTTAGCTAGTCAGTCGTTACCTGTGCTCGTCCGGGACAGAGTCGGTCACTTGAGGAGCATTTTGTGCAGTCGAGCGAGCAAGCGAGCGAGGTTGTAGGGGAAACAGATCGGCAGAATTTTGAGGTTGACTCGTCCCTCCTGACGCAGAGCGGGAGCGAAGAAAATATGAAATTGGGAAGAACAGAGACGTGGCAGTGGGGAAAACTGAAGAAGCGAAATGGGATTACAAAAGGAATAAAATGAAATGCCAGAAAAAAAGAAACATATTAAAGGCGAAGCTAAATATGGGGTTAAGAGGCGCAGAATTTAGTGAAAAATCGGCCACACAAGCAGGAGCGATCGAACGATTTGGTGTTGTAAAGAGCATTAGGGAGGAATAGAGATTCGATTATGAAATATGATACCGGGTAAAATGCGTAAACAATACTGTCAATCCTGCTGTATTAGCTGCTGCTTGAAAGGTACTTGGGTCTTATCCAACTGGTTGGATCATATCTAGAGAGAGAGAGAGAGAAAGAGAAAAAGTTAAGTGTATCTTAGTTTAACCAGACCACTGAGCTGACCAACAGCTCTCCTAGGGCTGGCCCGAAGGATTAGATATTTTTACCTGGCCAGGAACCAATTGGTCACCTAGCAACGGGACCTACAGCGTATTGTGGGATCCGAACCACATTATATCGAAAGATGAATTTCTATCACCAGAAATAAATTCCGCCGATTCCACGTTGACCGAGCCGAGAATAGAACTTTGGTCCACCGGATTGGTAGCCGAGCGCGAAAACCACTCGTCCAACGAGGAACTGAGAGAGAGAGAGAGAGAGAGAGAGAGAGAGAGAGAGAGAGAGATGAAACCTACTCATATGGAATAAGTCCAACAAAGCTTCCAACTTTATATGGTGTTTATTAGGAAGAAGTAAGACGAGGTGAAGGGAAATAGAGAAAGAAGAGACCACATTAATTAATTAACAAAGATGAAAATTCTGGTAGATAGCCTATTTAAAATATAGAGGTTGAGATAAAGTCTTTCATGTCGATGCAAGAAAAAATTTTCCTTTATAGTAATTGCAACATTAAATCTAGCAACAGTATTTTGATCGAGCCCTTGATCATCAGAAAAGAAATACTGTTGTTGATTAATCTTTTTTTTTTCCCATTTGGGCATATTGTGCCAGTTCTTTTCTAAAAATGGTAATTAGCCCTCTTCATTTTATTAATTGCTCACCCCACTATATATGTAATATTTGTGTTTTGTGTAGTTGTATATATATATATGATATATATATATATATATATATATATATATATATATATATCTATATATATATATATCTATATATCTATATATATATATATGTGTGTGTGTGTGTGTGTGTGTGTGTGCGCGTGTGCGCTTGTGTATGTGTTTTGCAATTCCTCCTCAATCTGCCTGTCCGCACGTGCACCAGGGAATAGTGACTCCATATGTAACCGAAACAGCACGTGACCATATCCGTAGGGGGGCTAGTGCCGTCAGTGCACCTCATTCGGTGCAATGTAGGCATTACTTAAGGTTCTTTGCAGCAGCCCTTCGGCCCCTAGCTGCAACTACTTTCATTCCTCTAGCTGAACCTCCGTTCATATTCTCTTTCTTTCATCTTACTGTCCACACTCTGCTAACAATTGTTTCATAGTGCAAAACACCTTTCAAACCTTTTACTGTCAATTTCCGCGTCAGCGCTGAATCGCCTTAGTTGCCCCAGTGCTTGACATAATGCCAAAAAATCTATATAAAATCAAAAAGCACGTGACCATGAAAATATTACTTGGAAGCCTTCTCCAGTTTCTTATTGTAAGGCCTCGGTGCTATTTTCGTTTCATTTACACGTAACGAAAAGAGAGGGAGATTTACTGACTGGTCTCGTGCAAGACTTGTAGCAAACGTTAATGAGTGCGAAGCGTTTACGCTGATAATGTTGCCACTGAGAACATGTGTTTACCCGGGCACGCTCTACCTCCGTTGCTCTCTCTCTCTCTCTCTCTCTCTCTCGTGGGAAGTTTTATATCTCACTGCTTTTGAGTAGATGTGGTCTCCCGATATTGGATCACTGTTTTGTTCGTTTCGCTCCGTTGGCAAATAAACTTCAACCTCGAGTTGTATTATAAGGAATCTGATTTTATTTGTTCAAATAATTGAATACTTGATACAACGAATTGATATATGAAGAAGCAAAAGGAAATTCATCCAGCTTTGAATTCAGAACATTTGCCTTTATCCCATATCCGCTCACGAGTAGAAAATGCCACTGAGTCAAGGCAGTGTAGCTACTCTATGGGCAGTTGAAAAAAAAAAAGGATGGACAGAACGGGAAGCTATTAAAACTCTCCGGAAAGCGACTGGATCAGTTGTTCAGTAATCTATAAATAAATATAAGGTTGCGGGAAACGTGCTTTTTTTTTGGTAAGGGCTCTGAAGTTATTGACAGCCGCTACCCGCTAGGTTATTTGATTTCGGGAATAAATAATGTACATACATTACTGTTTATCTCTTTAGGTCTTATTGTTTGCAAGTCTGGGTTGCTCAAATTTGTTACACTGAGCTTTTATTCGTAGGTCGTAAAGGTTATTAAAACGAATCTGCTGCAGCAAGTTTTATCTCTGTTCATTTTTATGAGCCTCAGTTTGTTTGATGTTTCATA
Organism: Macrobrachium nipponense; assembly: GCF_015104395.2. Classification (NCBI taxonomy): domain Eukaryota; kingdom Metazoa; phylum Arthropoda; class Malacostraca; order Decapoda; family Palaemonidae; genus Macrobrachium; species Macrobrachium nipponense. The sequence goes on from NC_087208.1 coordinate 22,836,392, forward strand.
AGGTAGCGGCCCTTTTCCGTGACCCGAGTCTTTTCTAGTCGTGAATAGGTACATAATTGTTGGCCCTTAAAAATAACAACTAGTGCAGGTTATGCATTTTTAGTTTTCTGTAAAAGAAATCTATTGTGACGGCTTTGTCTGTCCGTCCGCACTTTTTCTCTCCGCCCTCGGATCTTAAAAACTACTGAGGCTAGAAGGCTGCAAATGTGTACATACATACCTAGATCCTCCAATCATCAAACGTATCAAATAGCAGCCCCCTAGCCTCAGGAGTTTTTTTTTTCTTTTTCTTTTTTTAAAGCCTCATGGACAACTACTCACACGGCAATATACACTTCAGAAAACTCGATTGCGCTGAAGAACCATCGGTGAATTTATTTTGTTGTTGCAGGCGCTCTCTTCCTTTTATGCGACAAGCTTAGCCTTCGCGGGTATCCGGAGTTCGAAATTATAGGTATATTTTGTGGCACTGGGTTTCCCTTCTAAGCAAAATATCCTTGTTTACGGCCTCTTAAAAACATAAACTGATAGCGTCGTACAGCTTGGCGATACCACATTGCTTAGAGCCTGCTTTCCTCTCTTCGATGCCCAGTGGGTTAAAGAGAATCAGAATGCCTCTTCAGAGTACCCATTTGATTATTTTTGTTCATCTGGCAGTTTCATCCTATTTTCAGTTTACACCTTTTACTTCCTTTTTTCAGCTCATTTTGGGAAAGTTTTGCCTAGATAAGTTGCCTTCATTAGCTGCTGCCTCTGTAAGAAAGTTTGCGAATAATAATAATAATAATAATAATAATAATAATAATAATAATAATAATAATAATTATATGGAACACTGAGTCTGGAGTTTAGGAAAAGATAAAAAATGTTTTTAAAAAATCTGTAAGTAATTTGCGTGTAAGAACGCTGCATGTGAATTTTAATGGTGTCCCCCCCCCCCCCCTTTCTCTCTCTCTCTCTCCCTCTCTCTCTCGTCTCTCCTCCTCCGATCTCTCTATCTCTCCCATCGCCTACTCTCTCTCTCTATCTCTCTCTCTCTCTCTCTCTCTCTCTCTCCGGAAGAAGGTTGCGTGAAGCACGTTGTGGCCTTGAGATATATATATTTTTTTTTTCATCGTCGGGCTCTTGGATGGTGACTAACCCTTCTTGTACTACACCTTCCCTTTCAGTCAGTACCCTTCTGTAAATCCCTCTGTCGTCTCCGAATATTCAAATATTAATGTAACTTGCTTTCAGTATCTTTAGACTCGCATAGGAGCAGTTGTAATGCATTCAGTAGTGTTACAGATTTTTTTTTCTTGTTTGTTTTCACTTTTTTTTGGGAAAAGAAAGCCAAGCATGGTCACCCAGAATTGCGGGGTGACGATGACGATATGAGAGGCATCCGAAGCTTAGTAGGTGAGGGAGCCACGCCTTTCTCTCTCTCTCTCTCTCTCAATGCAACGGTAGCGTTTCATGTTACGACGCCAGTGGATTAAGGGACCAAAACCTGTTCTCACGCAACTATGGGCCATTCCTTATTTCATACGTCTGTTCCAGACAACTTTGTTAGCCTCCTAGATAGTATATGCAGGGAGAAATGTATCACCAAGTTGTGCCTCCTCGATACCATACGTAGGAAGAAATATATCACCTAGTTGCACTGGAGTGATTTCACGATTTCCTTATTACGGATATTAGCAGTCATAATCTCTTCGAGATATAATTTTTGAGGGTTGATTCTTCTGACGAATGTATTGCTCCACAATGAAAAGGAATTCTTGGCGTTTGCACTCCCCAATTCCGCTATGCTCCGAGATCCTGGCCGATAACGACGTGGGACCCTCTAGGGCTAGGCTTATTTTACGAATATTGATAGTCTCTGTGAGTGTATAAATGTAGAGTATTTGTCTTGAATGAATGGAAAGTCCGGACTTATTTAACTAAATAAGTATTCCAATTAAAAGGTCAGAAATTCAAACAGCCTTAGCGTACTACCCGGGACACGTGAGTCTGAAGCTTATTAATGGGAGAAGTTCAATGGGTGGAGCCAAATCGTGGTGTCGTAACGCAAGGGGGCGGAGTCATTGTCTCCAAAGCGAGTAGGATGAATTTCTATTGATGAACTAATTGGCCAATACAACAGTATTTATGCAATCAAACTCCATAATGATCTCATATTAGTGCATTTTTTGTGTTTTTCATGATCATTAACACTTACTGAAAATTTTAATGTGTCGTGTGCTCCATAAGCCCCGCCCACCTTGCGCAGAAGACGTGCCAGGCCTCGTGATACATCGATAAAGCATGTGAAACTTTGCTCACGTGTGTCGTAACACCATATTCCATGTGTTTGTGGTAGTTAAAAAACCGAGCCCTGGAACTTTTCGTCGTATTGGGGGTTGAAGGCTTTTAAGTAGAAGGCCGTTAGCTTTCCAGGTAGATTTGGACCCGTTATATTTAGGCTGCGGTGAGGCCGTCTGTCCTTAGATCTGACCTACTTTCTTCCTCCTTTCCCTCAGCCAGACACAGGAGCCAATGCTAAAAAATTGCAATAGTCATTACGAATACGTGACCGTCATGACTTGTCATGAACCCCCCCCCCCCCTCTCTCTCTCTCTCTCTCTCTCTCTCTCTGTTGGGGGGGGGGGCATACTTTATCATAATGCCAGTAAACGGTAGCAGAATAGTAACACCCAATACTAAGTTCGAACATTTTTCGTAAAAGTATTATATGCTAAATCTAGAATATGATGTCATAATAGGAAGGACTTTTGGAAACTTGCCATTATAGCGTGGTGAGTAACGTGCTGTAGGGCTTTGAAGATAGCTGTACTTTCTCTGTAAAATTGATGTTGACGTGTGGGTGTACTGTGGGGCAGGTTGATTTAGGTGGCTGCCAAATCTGCGTTCGTGTACCGTCGCGTCGGCTTGGTACCACTGTAGCTCCGGTTTTCTAACTTGAAGGTATGAGGTCTTCAAGGTTATTATGCAACGGCGAGGGATAACTGATTTATACTGCAGTTTGCTGTTGTTAATATGTAAACTAATCGACAAAAACTAAATAGTAACCCAGTTATATATATTATATATATATATATATGTATGTGTGGGTGTGTACAGGTGTGTGTGTGTGTGCAGTTGTATGTATGTATGTATGCACGTGTATATATATATATGTTTATATACACTAATTTATATATCGCTACATTATATAAAATCACAGTGACAGTTCTTCCTTTCTGAAAAAAAGACAGAAAGAAAAAAAACCGACAAAGGTTGGCTGACTAGTATGACAATGTAGCACACCTATCCTAGGTGAATAACTCGAGTAAGTGGAAACGTCCAAGGCAAAACGTTAGTTGTAGGTTACATACAATGGTGAGTGATGTCATTCAAGTGCGAGGTGTCAGGCCACCTTGATTTCCAGATGCTTGTTCCAGTAGGATAGCGTTCATGTACTGTACGCCCTTGCGGTTCCCTCATGTGGCACGGACTGGATGAGGGCGTAAGGTCATCGGCCCTTGCACCAAAATTATAATCACTTATGCGAGGGATGTTTTTTTCTCGCGATGAAGAGAACCCCGTAAAAGGAACACAGATAAGGACTCGATAACGAAGAAATTGTCATACTATGTTGCATCAGAGAGAGACAGGTAAATCTTGTGCGCCTTTCCAGTTCTTAAAGAAACCTTGCGAAGATTTCAGAACTATTTTTATTCTGGGTCAGATGTCGTTTTTACGTACTTATGTCCTTTTTCCTCCTGCCGTCCTGATCTGAGGTCACTTTGCTCTCCGGCACACACACACACACACACACACACACACACACACACACACACACACACACACACACACATATATATATATATATATATATATATATATATATATATATATATATGCGCGCTCATTTATTTATTTTTTTATTTACACACACAAAATAGATTCCAGCGTCTACTGGGTTCATTTTCTGGAAAATCTTTTGGACCTGAGTTGACCTGAGTTTGTGGATCCCAAACTTGATATATTTCCGGTGCCATGTGAGGATTGTTAGTGGCACCCAAAGTCAGACAATGCTACAAATGCCTTTATGCTCGTGCGGCTAATTTAGCTTGGTTTTTAGAAATTCAGGAAAAAAATTTATTGTTTTCCTTTTGAATAATCATTATTACAGCTAGCCTACTACTGCGGAAGACCCAAATGATGGTTCGTTCAGTGTCCGTACATGAGTGCATTAAATTGCAGATTGCAATAACCTGCTGGACATAGTCACCTTTGTGCACTGTATGAAAATCGTTGTTTTAAGCACTGCTTTGGATTTAAAGAATGAAGGTTTGTTGGGGTGAAGGACATCCTTAGCCCCACTACTTCACTCTCTCTTTCAAGATTTTCCATTCAAATAAATTCCTTTTTCTGCTCCACGACACAGTAAACCTGCAACACCTTGACTTTCCCAGAAACATGAAAGTAAGGCTTTCGATCATTCCCTTTGAAACGACGCCGGGCCACGCACCTTCATTGCCCTCATATTTCTCATAAAATCTCCTCCCATTCGCTTTTTCTCTTAAAGGTATTACAAGTACAGAAGTTTGCGGGTTCGAATTGAGATTAAAACACTCTTCTGTTTCGTTGCTCTAAGATGTCTGATGGCTTCATTTTCATTCATCTCGCTTACTAGAGGCACATGAGGTTAGTTTTATTGTAAAACTAGTTACTGTTGATGATACTCTGAACACTGTTATGGCAGTTAGAAGACTCGGACCGCCCTTATCAGAGCATGGAAAATAATCTGAAGAAAGATCGTATGAGGTTTCCCTTTAGTATTGTCCCATGTAACACCGGGATAAATGTGCATTTAAATTTTTTCCAGTGCATATTTCCCCACCTACCTTTGAAATAAGTTAGCAATGAGGTAAAATGGGGAACTAGTAAACTGTGTGAACATTGGAAGTGTTATCAACGAGAGCTGAATATAAGTAATAGGAAAATGTCTATTCAAATTTGTGAATAGTTGTATGCCCAGACGTGGAAAGTCTGATATGCCGTGGATGAAAATCACTTTCGCCAATTGAAATTATTGGTTGGTGTCGCCAAGTAAGCCGGAAGATGCATTAGCAATTCCCTGGTAGACATTAGAGGTGCCTCACACTGAGGGACCTGGGGCCATCCGAACGAGCTGTAAGATTGTAATACTATAAGTGGCGAGTGTCTTTAAGGTTGTTCGGTCCAGAATTGGAAAATCTTGGAAGTTTGTTCAACTTGGAAAAGTCATGATCGCGCTGTTGCACAGGAACAAGGAAGTCAAGAGCCCAGAGCACCCACCCAAGATATGGCTCCCAGGGAGAAACATCCGATGACTCAGCAGGTAGGAGTGTGACCCTCCCTCCGTCCCTCCCCAGTCCATATACTACTTTGCTCACAGGGACAGTGAGGTCGTGTTGACTGTCAACCTTGAAGTTGACAAATTTATCTAAAAAGCCGCGAAAAGGGCTTGAACTCCGGAACACCGCGCTGACAAAACCAACTCTTGGGAGTTGATACATTTCGCTGTATAGAGTAGGCAGGGCGGAGGAAAGTGTCGGGGTAGGGACTTCATCCCAGAAGACGTGCTAAGAACAGGAAAGGTAACTTCTTCTGAAGTCACTCCTTGTCAGGAAAAAGGCGTATAAGTGATATATATATAATCCTTAATCATTGGAAGGTGACGGTAAATCGGCCACAGATAACATCTATTTTAAGCTTCCTAAAGGCCTACTTCATACTTTCTTTTTATTATAAGTGATATCTGTTATTCCAGCCATTATTGCTCCTAATAAACTTCCAATAATGGGTTCCGACAATCCGTTTTCTTCCGAAAGTTATTCATGAATACTCTATCCATCCGCCTATTTATCCCATATATATATATAAATATATATATATATATTATTATAATTTATAAATAAATTATATTATATATATCTATATATATATATATATATATATATATATATATATATATGATATATATATATATATATATATATATTATATATATATATATATATATATATATCTAATAAAAGGAGCCCATAAAAACACCAAAATATAGAGAAAAAGTACTATATTTCAGAGACTGCTGTCTCCCTCTTCAGGTAGATGAATGTGAGAAAAGTTTACAGAAAAGGTGGTATTTATACCAAGAGGTCCATCCACAAACAAGCCATTTTAAGTCACCCCCGCTGATAATCTTCCTTTAATCTTCTTAAGGGTTGGTTGAATAAAGACGTTGTCGATCGTGTCCGAAATCCATGCTCCTTTTGAGATGTTCATTACCTGCCTCTCTTTTATTAAGGCCGATTCCATCATTTGACTCTTGTACCGGCAGTTGCTGCTATAAATTACACGTGACAAATTCCAGTTTATTCTATGGTTATGTTCATTTATATGGTTGAAAATAGCCGAGTTCTGTTGTCCATACCTAACTGACCGTTTGTGTTGTATTAATCTCTGGGGAAGGGATTTACCTGTAAATCCGATGTAAGATTGGTCACAGTCCTGGCATGGGATTTCGTATACCCCAGAGTCCTTTGGAGATGTCTTTTGTTGGACGTTAATCAGGGATTTGGCTAAGGTGTTTGGGTAAGTAAATACAAAAGGGTTCGATTTTCCCAGGGGGAATTATTATTTTATTGTTGGGTGTATCTCTGGTCTTGTCTTTAGGGGGTCGGTAGAAAATTACGTTTGCTTTGTGAATTGCTTTCTCAATTATATGGTCAGGGTATTTTAAAGACGAAAGTTGCTTGCGAATTAGTTCAAATTCTTTTTCCAGGAATTCTGGGGAACAAATTCGTAAGGCTCTTAAGAACAAGTTACTAGCTACACCTATCTTGATAGTAACGTCATGATAGCTAAAGTAGTGAATGTATGAAAGTGAGAACGTTGGTTTTCTGTATATGGTAAATTTGTATTCTGTCGTATCTCTGATTATTAAAACATCAAGAAAAGGAATTTTGTTGTCTGTTTCCCATTCAACTTTAAATTTGATGCTGGGCACTAATGTGTTTAATTTCGAGAGGAATTCATTGAAATTGCCCCACCTATTATCCCAAAATGTTAGGATATCATCCACGTATCTCATCCACAGCATGTTTTTGGGTTTTATCGCATTTATTACTGTAGTTTCAAAGTATTCCATGTACAGATTGGCTAGAACAGGACTTAAAGGACTACCCATACTACACCCGAATTTTTGCTTGTAGAATGATTCCCCGAATGAAAATACGTTATTAGATGCACATAATTCAACTAGCTTTATTATTTTGTCAAGCGCCAATGGGAAATGATCTGAATAGGGGGATAATTTTACCCTTAAAAACTGAAGAACGTCCTGTACTGGTACTTAAGTGAACAGGGAATCTACGTCAAGGCTTAAAAGTTTTATGTTGTGAAGTGGTATATGTGCTTCTCTGAATTTGTGACAAAAATCTTCCGAATGTTTAATGTGACTGGGAGAAAAAGTGCCTAAAAAGGGGAAAGGAGGCCAGCTAACCATTTAGAAATTTTGTAATTGAAAGCACCGGCACATGAAACGATGGGTCTGAATGGAAGATTGTCTTTGTGAGTTTTGGGAAGGCCATAAAAATAGGGTAATTTAGGATTAATTACTTTAAATTTCTCTAATAGTTCAATACTCTGGAAAAAGAATTTGAACTAATTCGCAAGCAACTTTCGTCTTTAAAATACCCTGACCATATAATTGAGAAAGCAATTCACAAAGCAAACGTAATTTTCTACCGACCCCCTAAAGACAAGACCAGAGATACACCCAACAATGAAATAATAATTCCCCACCTGGACACGATTAAGAGAATAACCAACCCCCTGGGAAAATCGAACCCTTTTGTATTTACTTACCCAAACACCTTAGCCAAATCCCTGATTAACGTCCAACAAAAGACATCTCCAAAGGACTCTGGGGTATACGAAATCCCATGCCAGGACTGTGACCAATCTTACATCGGATTTACAGGTAAATCCCTTCCCCAGAGATTAATACAACACAAACGGTCAGTTAGGTATGGACAACAGAACTCGGCTATTTTCAACCATATAAATGAACATAACCATAGAATAAACTGGAATTTGTCACGTGTAATTTATAGCAGCAACTGCCGGTACAAGAGTCAAATGATGGAATCGGCCTTAATAAAAGAGAGGCAGGTAATGAACATCTCAAAAGGAGCATGGATTTCGGACACGATCGACAACGTCTTTATTCAACCAACCCTTAAGAAGATTAAAGGAAGATTATCAGCGGGGGGTGACTTAAAATGGCTTGTTTGTGGATGGACCTCTTGGTATAAATACCACCTTTTCTGTAAACTTTTCTCATTCATCTACCTGAAGAGGGAGACAGCAGTCTCTGAAATATAGTACTTTTTCTCTATATTTTGGTGTTTTTATGGGCTCCTTTTATTAGATGGAATTCTGTTGTTACAGAACATTTTTACTAGTCATATATATATATATATATATATATATATATATATATATATATATATATATATATATATATGGATAAATAGGCGGACGGATAGAGTATTCATGAATAACTTTCGGAAGAAAACGGATTGTCGGAACCCATTATTGGAAGTTTATTAAGAGCAATGATGGTAGGAATAATGGAATCACATATAATAAAAAGAAAGTGTGATGTAGGCCTTTAGGAAGCTTATAATAGATGTTATCTGCGGCCGATTTACCGTCACCTTCCAAAGATTAGGGTTGCGCTCGTGGAATATGGATGTTGATCATGCAGCGGCCAGAATTCTAAATAACCAAATAAGGCATAAGTTTCTGGAATGCTGATGTTTCCTATCGAATCCCCTGATCAACCTTCAACTCTGCTCTCATTGTACGTTCTTTTCTCATTTCCTGGTCTTCGCTTTCGTTGAAACGCAAATTTCCGATATTCTTGCCTTGACTTAGCTTTGGTATGAAGGTATTTGGAACGTTCTATTTCTCCTTCTATGGGTTACTTCCGTTTCTGTGATTTGACGTTTGATATTCTTTCATACCCGTGAAGTTTTGGTTTTTAGTTTTCTGTAAAAGAAAGTTAATGAGGTGAGAGTTGGCTATTTGCCTGTCCGTCCGACCTTTCCCTTTCTGCCCTAAGGTCAAATTGACTGAGGCTAGAGGGCTGGAAATTTGTATGTTGATCATCCACCCTCCGGTCATCAAACATACCAGATAGCAGCTCTCTAACCTCAGTACTTTTTTATTCTATTTAAGGTTAAAGTTAGCTATGATCGTGCGTCTGGCACCCAAAAACACCGGCCACCTCCGAACTGTAGCTGAAGATTTCGTGGGCCGTAGCTGAGTTTCATGGGTCGTGGCTAAGAGTTTCATACAGCATTATACGCTGTGCAGAAAACTCGATTTTTCACTTGTTTCATGGTTAGAAAATCTAGATTGAGATGGTATGGGCAGTTTGTAAGCAAGTTGATATGGATTTTGATAGTAAGAATGTTTGATGAGAAAATAGTGGTGAGAACCTGGTGGATGGAACCTGTTAGGGTAGAAGGTCAACATGGAGGCAAAGGATTAGATGGGGTAAAAAAGTCAGGGAGGATTTGCAGATGGAGGGTTTAGTGAAGTCAGTTCCTTTCGGTAGGAGCAGTTGGAGATGTCTTATCAGGACAACCGACCCCTTAGCAGAGGGATAGCAGGGGCGATGAAGAAAAGAACTTCCACAGTTGGAAGAGTTGCGAGGCTTTTCTGAAGGCAGACATGGAGTTGCAAGTACTGTTTGTTTCATCTCCCTCAACAGGACGAGAAGTGTACCAGACTCAGGACTCCGTGAATACCTTTCATATTTTATTGGTTCATTTTCTCTTATGCTAAATGTAGGTCAATGCGAGTTCGTTGTTATTTGAAAACTAGGATACCCATAAGGTCAAATATAAAGGTGATAGTGAGGTCATGTCGATTTGACAAATCCCGTCCCCAGGGGTGTCGCATATGGCCCCAGACCTTGAAATCCAGTTCCTTCATTGCGAACACTTGTTTTGTGAACGCTGTTCGGTGTTGGACGATGCAAAGTCTCAAACGTGGAGTTCAGTACTTCGAGATTGTAGTTGTTGCACTCGAAAGCAGTAAGCGTATTAGTAAACATCGTCTTTGCGTATATAAAGAGCATGATTATTGTTTTTTGTTTTATGAAAATGATAAGAGATGGAGAATGAAATTTTGTGTGTGGGGGGGGGGTAGGGGGTGGGGAAGGGTGGGATTGTTTTGAGATGAGATGCGATCATGCGTGCATTGTGGGTAAAGGTGAAAGAGGATTTAGGTAATTCCTCAGCTTATCTTAGACGCGTTAGATTTTGAGTCGAATTGTAGATTGAACGTCCACAGTAAATTCGCAGTAGTATGGATCCAAGGTTAACTGTATTCTTCGTGGTTGGGCTGAGGATACTGTCGTAGGCATCTTCATAACCGGAATTGAATACGTAATAGTTGCTGTAATCGTTCGTGTGATTCGTTCCCTCCCTAGGAACGATCAAGGTGCTGTACCGAGTATGAATAACCGCAGGAATTTCTTAGGTAATATGACTCGTTTTTTGTAGTTGAGAAATTGGCACACGATGTGTTTATGGAATACGCTATTACTATTTTTGTCAAAAAGTGTGAGCATGCCCATAGCACAAACAGCAAACGTAACATACACAGAATCGTGTGTGCGGTGAAAGAGTCGATGTTAAACAATTTGATTCGAACTGACACCGACATTCCTGCCGTAATGCAGTATTGTACGTGATTGCAATCCACCATTTGACCTGTCGAAAAACTCTGAGAATTTGGCCTTGAAAGTGATTCCGCTGTACCTTGTGAAAGAGGTCAGGGTTAAGAATATGTGGAGAAAATAATCACCAGTATTAATAATAATAATAATGATACCTTTCTAAATAGGCCAAGGTTAAAAATATGTGGAGGAAATAATAATAATAATAATGATAATAATAATAATAATAATAATAATATAATAATAATAATAATAATAATAATAATAATAATAATAATAATAATAATACCTCTCGACATAGTCAAATAGTAATAAGTGGACAAAAATGAGTATGCAAACATACGCAACAAAGGAGGTCAGACAAGGTTAGAATAGAGCATGACTGGGCAAAACAGCAATGCCACCTGTCTGAACTAACAAATGTCGAACCTCAGTCGCTTACCCTTAGCTCTTTCGCTTCAAGGGAGGCGTATGATTAGCCAGTGTGTGTTCTAAGGATTAGGTTCCGCTCTAGATGCTCTTAGAATTCGGGGAAATTAACCATTAAAAAGAAAGAAAGAAAAAAATACCTCTAACGTGGCATTCACTTCCCGTAGAGTCTCTCTCTCTTTTTCTCTCTCATATAACACACATGAAATTAGAAAAGAAAAGGTAACAGAGACATTAAAGCCTATGTGTATTTACGCAGCACCAAAGGCTTCATGGTACTTTGGTGGACTCCTCTCTTTAGTCTCATTTCTCCTCGGGTACTGTTTTTTTTTCCCCTGTTCGTAAAGTGATTTTCTTCGGTGCTTTTTTGTGTCAAAATTTTCAACTGATTTTCTTCCTGTTTTTTTTTCTTTTTAACTAATTGTCTTCGATGGTTTTTGTCAACTTGTTTCTCTTCCTTATTTCAGCTCGTTTTTTCCTTTCCGTCAGCAGTTTGACTTTTCCCCTCCCGGACATTTCCTCTACGAAGTAGTACAAGATGTCGTCGTCACTTGTCAGTTCCCAAAGATGCGGAATGCCTCTTGCTCTCGGCTGCACGTGTCACATGCGGGGCTTAGTCTGCATGAGGCCTGTTTATAATGATTGAGGCAGCTTCCTTGGTTGTTTAATGCGAAATTGACATGCAACAGGTGCTGCTATTTTCAGTCTTTATTTATTATGTGAAAATTTGTGCGTATGCCAGAAACTTATCATGTGCGTCGAGAGGACCAACAAGGCTGAGAGTTCTTTAGAAAAGGTTGTTAGAAATACTTTGGTCCCTTTCGATTTGCCTTCAGTTGAAGTTGGTTAATGAGATGTCTTTATTTCTTGACAGCTAGCAATTGGTTTTTTGACTTGCTCGTGCTTAGTAAGAAATATCTTTATGTTCACTGAATATAAATGATCAAGTTTGGTGACATTTTTGGAATTAATTTTTCCCATCAGTACCGCAGCTGAAAGCTCCAACAGTCTTTAAAGCTCTTTGGCTATTCTGGCCAGATGCTTCCGGGTTCGAATCCCATCTAGGCTACTTTAGTCCCTGGGAACTTCAAGCCGGGAGCCCCGTCCTTTGAATGGGATTGTTTGAAGGGCTTATTGTGACAGGCGCTCAGTGCAGCACAAAATCCCAGTTGAATGACAGTGTTAAGGTAATCACTCTGCCTGGCGTTTTGTTCTTTCGTTCAGATTATGTTGATGCTTTGTGTATGCGTCTATGGTGGTTAGTGACACTCAGGGTCTTCTTTACGTACATGTGCACGTGTGAGTAGTTTATTTTTTTTTCATAATGATTGGAAATTATGTTGCCATATTCTAACAGCTTTTACTCTTGTTATTTTCAGGACTTTCTATGATGTGCAGTAGTCATTGGGGAAATGTCTGCTTCCGAGAATGCAGTAATTGTAAGGCGGGCGGCAGCAGCAGCTGATGCCTCTTACTACTTCCAAACAGCAGAAGAAGAAGAAAGTTCGTTTTAGTTTGGAGTTGTCAAGTTCAGAGAAAAAAGGTGAGACATTTTCCCCTGACCTTCTCGGGTGTCAAGGATTATTACTAGTAGTATGTATGTTATATCGAGGTAATATATTCAGTATGGTAATAAAACTGTCTGCGGGTGTAGATTTGCTTCTCTCTCTCTCTCTCTCTCTCTCTCTCTCTCTCTCTCTCTCTCTCTCTCTCCTCTCTCTCTCAGAATATGACTATTTCGAGAGGGTGATGATTTTTCGTATATCACATTGCTGGAGTTTATTCGGTTATCGCATTGAAGAATGTTACGAATGAGTTTACGAAATATCGTTTATAGAAACAGTAGCACTGAGTTAAGGTACCTTTGCTCACTCTTCCTTGGTTGCGACATAATTCACCTCTTCATGGAACACATCATTTTACGCTCACCCTAGAACTGGGGTTGTCAAGCCAGGTTAACTGACAAAGGTGTTTATCCGATTTAATAATTTGCAGTTATGTTTGCGTTGTGAACACCATGAAAGTTATAGGGAGTCACACGATCTATAAGAGAGATTTATAGTTTTTGGAGTGTTATTTTAAGACACCCCCAAGATGCCAGTAAAGACTTGCGGCTTTCATTCAGCTTCTGAAATTTTGTGGACACGGACCTTTTTCTTCTGTGGCCTTTGGCCTGTGACATATTAGAGTACAGGTTACTTGAATGGTTCCAATTAAATCTGTCAGACAGGGAAACTTGGAAAGTTCCTCCTCTCGCTCTCGTCTCAATCTCGATCTCCATCATCTCTCTCCTCTCGTCTCTCTCTCTCTCTCTCTCTCTCTCTCTCTCTACATACACAGAGTATTTGATGCAAATGTGTGGATGTTCCGCAGAGATACAGGTGAATGAAACGGTGTGACCTGGTTGTCTCGAGGGAGTCCTACAATAGGTGGCGATGCGATCTGGCACAGAGGCACCTCCTCCTCCTCCTCCTCCTTGTCTCTTGTCCATGCGTCGCCCAGGTGTCACGTATTACGAAACGTTGGGACTTTTTCTACGGACATAAGCCTAACCCAACATCCCACAACTTCTTCAGTGTCAATGGAATGTCTCTTCTGTCTTTCGAGTCGTCAGGGTACTACGTGTCCTTTTTAGTAACAGTGGAAGTATCGAAAAGTAGGAACTCTCTTTAGTGACGTCTGTATTGTGCAGTTGGAACAACGACTAAGGAAATTTGTAGACCAAGGGGATTTGCGCACTTACTTGCCACTGTACTTCAATTTTTCTTTCTTTCTTTGCCGAGATCTCGGCCGTTGTCCCTTTCGTACCCTGCTGGCAGTAGACTGTTTCCTCCCGTTACGAAAATTGCTTCTTGCACAGTAATCCTAATACTATGGTGCTTGTCACTGACGCCCTGACATCGATATGGAAAGGCGACACATTGATATTGAGATCACGGGTGGAGATGAAGCTCGAAGAGAGATTTATATTGAGATCTCAAGGGGAATAGTGCCGTTAGTACTACTTCACGTTCTGTACATGTGCTTTGCTGTAGGATGTTGCAGCATTCCTTTGGCCCCTTGCCCTATCCAATCCATCTTTGAGCCTCTCCCTTCACCCCCATTCCCTCTTCCTTCCTTCCTTCCTTTCTTTCATCTTGTTGTGTAATGCCTTTGCTGACTATTACTTCTAAGTGCATCCGCGGGGTTTTGTCCCAGTTACACCTTTAGATCATTGTGCTTCATTTCTCTTCGTTTCTGAAGCTCTTTATATCGCTGTTCAATCACTTCAACTCCGAAAGTGCCTCATTGGTTGGCGTGACAGGCCAAATATCATAATTTCAATCCAGTCTATATTGAGGGGGGGGGGGGGCGGGGGGGGGGGGGATGGGCTGGGGATCCTTTAGCACAGTCATTACATAGATTTGCAAGGAGACTAGAACCTTTTGGAGGAGCTGTGAGGCACAGAAAGGTCACTCTGACCTAGAGGGATTTTGAAGAATAGAAATGTCGCTTTGATATGGAGGGTATGTGAGGAATAGAGAGGTCACTGATCTGGAGGGGTTATGAGAAATAGAAAGGTCACTCTAATCTGGAATGGTTATGAGGACCAGAAAGATTACTCTGCTCTGTAAGGGCTTTGAGGAATAAAAGGGTCACTGATCTGGAGGGCATTGAGGAATAGAAAGGTCACTCTGATCGGGAGGAGCTATGGGTAATAGAAAGGTCACTGTGATCTAGAGCAGCTATGAGGAATAGAAAGGTGTCACTGATCGTGAGGGGTTGTGAGGAATAGAAAGGTCACTCTGATTTGGAGGTGTTGTAAGGAATAGAAAGGTCACTCTGGTCTGGAGGGACTATGGAAAATAGAAAGGTCACTCAGATCTGGAGGGGTTGTGACAAAAATGAGCACCTGTTGTTTACACTTTAAAAAAAAAGTTAAGTATATCTTAGTTCTACCACACCACTGAGCTGATTTACAGCTCTCCTGGGGCTGGCCCGAAGGATTAGATATATTTGCGTGGCTAGGAACCAGTTGGTCACCTAGCATCGGGACCTACAGCTTATTGTGGGATCCGAACCACACTATATCGAGAAATGAATTTCTATCACCAGAAATAAATTTCTCTGATTCTGCGTTGGCCGAGTCGGGATTCGAACTTCGGACCACCGTATTGGCAGCCGAGCGCCAAAACCACTCGTCCAGCGAGGAACTTTACACTGGTTCAAAAACGTAGAATTAAAATTACCCATCATTTTTTAAACTAATTGTACAAATAAGATGGCACTGATGAGGGGAATTCACAAGTCGTATGATAATCGTATCAATATATGCAGCAAGTCTACTCGAATTATAAGAGGCAATATAATTTCGTGTGTCTGTTTTTAGTCAATAGTACAAGATATGCCACACGTTCGCAATATCACGTATCCAATGTACACGGTTTTTCAGTGTACTTGATTAAGCGTCGGTATATGTAAATAAGTGCCTATTTTATATGTTATTCATTTACTTTTTAAGAACTTCATTTTATAAGTTATATTAACTCAACATTTGTAGCACTTGCTTCACCAAAATGACTTTGTCAGCATCTCCCCTGAGGGGCAGTGTCAGAATTTCTGTTCCGCTTTGGACGAATGGAAACACCAGTCTTAACATAATCCCGAAATATCTATGACGAAAGGAATTCTATTTAAGCTGGATGTTGATCGAGTCTTTTCTGTTAACAAGGATGTTCTTGTCTATTGCAATATGTTTGATTGTGGTTCTTATGTTCGATTAGAAGTCTAAGTCCCTATTTCTGGGAGCGGGCTGTCGATATATCTGGAAGGAGACCAAAAGTGGCTTGAAATGTGCCAGCTGGTAAATTTGGAATGAATTGATCGGTCGGCCATCGTGCGAACACGCTCTTTCACACGTGGTGCAGTGTTCTATTCTTGAACGGACGAGTGGCCTTGTACCCTAAAATCCAGGGGGCCTCTTTTGACCTCTGGAATGAAATTTGTACCTTGTGAATAGTCGACTATAGTGGGTTAACGTTAGGTTTTAGACAAAGAGAGAGAAATGGCAAGGGCAAAATTTTACACGTCAAAACGGGAGAGCTTCGACCAGTTAATCCTCAGCCCACGTGGGTGAAACCATCGCTAAGATAGTCTAATACCTTTTGTGTCGCCATAACGGCCTCAACTTTTCCAGTCATAAAAGGCTTGCGGGTCTTTAGCTACGCCCAAAAGCCAAGATGGGGACGAGAGTTAGGGGGATTGCCAGTCTTCTGACATAATGCTTTATGTCATCATGTTTCTATTCATGGACGCACAAAATGAAAGCCTTCCAAAAATACCTTGCTAAACTGGATATGACCAATTTTATCCCGTGGTCGGAGGAGACGCTCTCGACGATTCATTTGGAGGGTTTCCAGGAAGGGACCAGCGTTATGTATTTGGGCAAATGGATTTGCTAGGGATTATCTCTCTGCTACCCCTGGTTTAAGAGGATTCCAGATTTGACTTGTTGTTGTTGTTGCCGTTGTTTTTATTGCAGATCTTTGGAATGTACAAGATCTTTGTTCTCGTTTTGGGTGCGATGGCGCCGCGTGTACCTGTCGCCGGCGACAGATCCACATGACTCTATGTACTGTGTTGGCATCGCATCGTGCTTTATTGAATTCGAGAGGAAACAAAGTCGTGTTTCGAGGACGGCAGTGAAACTTTTAGAAACACTCAATGTCCAATAACGCAGTGTTGGATTTTCAATTTTCCAGAGGATGGATGGAGGTACAAGTAAACTGGAACAAGTACTTCCGTAAAGTACTAGTCTCTTTCTTTGAGGAAGCTATGAGAGACTGATCACATCTTGCAATGCATTGCTTTCCTTCCTCTGATGTCTATGACCGGCGTCAAGCATCGCCAGCATGTCACTATCCTCACCTTTCATCCCATCACTGTGTTTTGGTCCTGAGGAAATCGAGAGAGTGTGAGAGGAGGAGGAGGAGGAGGAGGAGGAGGAGGCGTTGTTGTGAAACAATTCATACCCTTTTCCTTCTTTCTTCCTTTTTCGGTTAATGCATTCATGGGTGGCCTTTGTTGTTACTGTGCCTTTGTGCGTGCATGCGTTGGTTTGCATGTGTGACCGTGCGCGAAGGCATTGAGTAGGAAGGAATGGTAGTTGTGCGAGGACCACAATATCAGGAACATCTTTTGTAGCGCCCTGAGTGCGCGCCTCCTGCGCCATGGATATAACTCTCACCATCCAGTGAATGTGGCCGACCTCCTGCGTGATATTTTTGCGGTTGTTTTTCCCCTCCTAACACTGTACTCGCTGTGCCATGGATGAGGAATGTCCTTCGAGGAAAATGAAGTCGAGGATCTCCGCTTTCTCTCGGAAAGCGGAGGAAGTTCTGGTAATTGTCACTTTGCTTCGATCATTGTTTTAGCGAGTGGTTGTGTGAATGCGCCAACTCGGGTTCGGCTTTCTTGAGAGCTCCTGCCAGTTTCTGTGCGTAGTACTACAAGCCTCAAGTTTCCTCGAGGTCGCTTTGCTTATGACGGGATGAAAGGTCAAGCGACTGAATGGGTGGTTTTCAAGATTGCCCAAGGAGGGCTTTTGTTGTACATGGAATGGAATGGAATGGGAACCGTTTAAAGTGTCACACTTGAAGGTTCAGGAGAAGCGGAAAATACTTCTCAGGTTATGTATTTCAGCATTGAAATATATATGTGATGGACTGTATTGACTTCAAGGGCGGAATCTTTGTTTTAGTGGTCGGGCGAATTAAAGCAACCCTTAGAATTATTTGTTATTTTGATATGGCACTACTTTTTTTCATTAAGGAAGTTTGGTAAGTAACTCCTTACTTTTTAAGTAGAAGCATGACTTCAAGGGTTCATGATGGCTTTTACTGTATTTTTATTGTAAAGTAGCAGAGACTGTTGAGAAAATGTTCTTTTTCAAATAATGAAAATGTGTTGTGAATGCGTGTTTGTGTTGTGGTATAGATTAATTAAGCTAGCCTTGTGCTGGCACGGGCTCTTGCTGTAGGGCAGCTCGTGAAAGTTGTGAATGCCAGAGTCTGTGTTGTGAGATGAAAGGGAAACTTGGGAGCGAAGGTATTATTTATATGCGAGCGATAAACGACTCGAGTTGAATCATTGCAGGTCTCTCTAGGAATTGTTGACGGTAATGTTAGAATGAGAAACAGACAGAAACTGTAATATAGAAATTGTATCATGGGTGGCCAAAGTTGGAATGTGCTGGGTTGAATCTCATTGTTGATAAGTGAGTTTTGAGTATGAGCTTTGACTTGTAGGTGAGCGCTGTGTAGTTGGGTTGTGAGTGCAATAATGCGTGCGGCTGGAGAAGTCAGTGGTGGGGGCGAGGGCCAAGAGGAGGAGAGAGGAGGAGGAGTGGTCTGTGGGAGATGTGGGCGTCAGTGCAACGCCGCGTCAGAATGTGTTCAAGTGGTCTGGACGTGTGCTGATAGTGAGAACAGGGAGAGTGATCAGAAGAAATGTTCGTGAATCAGATGTATTTTGGTGCAAGAAAGAAGTGGAAGCCGAGAAACCTGTGGATCGATGCAGTGCAAGTAGTGTTGTCATAATGGTGAGAACATCCAGGAAGCATGAAGGTGGGTGCAAGGAGATTTCACTTATGTTCACTATCATTATTTTCCATTGAATGTCTTCATTCTTGAGCTTCATATTGAGCAGAACTTTCACATGCGACGAGAAAAGACCGCCAACAGAAGGTAGATAAGTTGTGAGAACAACACTCTTACAACCCTGTGACAGGGAATTAACTTTGCCTTGTGTACATATATATGAATGCCAAGGTAGTAGATGGTCACATCATCACAAAGACAAGAAGGCGGGGAAGTAAAGTACGCCAGAAAACGTTCATGTAAAGACTTTATTGCAACGATTCAACGCTCCAGGCTTCATTTTCATGCTATCAACGAACACAAAATAAAACCGTGAAAATATAACAATACATACATAGTACATTTTAAAGACGTGAAGGTTAAACTTATATGCAGTTTATAAAATTAATCTAAAATTACATCGCAAAATAAAAAAAAATCCGCTAAGGAACTTCTAAGAAGCAAAAGGTAAAATAAAATACACTAAGATTAAGGATATATATATATATATATATATATATGTGTGTGTGTGTGTGTGTGTGTGTGTGTGTGTGTGTATACATACAGTAAACTCGCGAAGAGGACCAACCTTAAGGTATGTTGGGAGGAAAAGATTGACAAGGAAACGGGAGAGAAGACGGGGAGGAGGCGGGGGGGGCTCAAGAGAGGTAGAGAGAATTGGAGACAAACTGTTTGTTGCAGGGTAAAATAAGATGCTTAATGAATAATGACTCGGTAATAACCAGAAGTTGTTGGTTAGATGTCCCGCTTATAGTTTCAAAGAAAACCTTCGCCGGATTGGATACCAACTTTTTTAGTCATTGTTTTCATAATTTTAAGCCGAATTCCATAATGACCTTCCCTCCTCGAGCTTATTCCTTGACCTCTAGCTGGCAGACATTAATTACACCAGGAATTGACATCTCTCCAGCGATATTTGAACCATAACTGTTATGCATTAAATTTGCTTTGGAAATCCGTTGCCAAATTTTTAAATAACATTGTTATTCCCCCGTCACGCTGTAGTACCTGGTGCCCCAAAGACGCCTTTTCTATGCCAGTTTGCCATTCATTCATTGCAATGAATTTTTCAAAGATCTCAGTCAACTTATCTCTAGTCATTTTCCAGCTTTAAAAGGTAACATTGTCCCTAGAAGCCCTTTAACTAGCTATAAGGTCGCTTGTTCAATTTTAAAGACCGTGTGCATCCACTGATGACGTCTGGTGTGGTTTTCAAGTTTATAACAGGTAACTAAGGTAACTTAGCGCCTCTGGCGTGATAGGTATGGTCTTGACCTGCCACATCGGTGGCTGCGAGTTCCGATTCTCGGTCATTCCATTGAGGGGTGAGAGATGTGTGTGTCTGGTGACATGTTCACTCTCGACGTGGTTCGGAAGTCACGTAAAGCCGTTGCTCCCGTTGCTGAATAACCACTGGTTCCATGCAACGTAAAAACACCATACAAACAAACAAACCAAGGTTACTCAAGGTCCTAATTGACATCCATAATGCTGTCAGTTACAGAACAGGGAACCAACTTTCATCTCCTGAGCTCTCTAACATCGGAGAACTTAACCAAGAAATGCAAACATGAAATCCAATATAAGGACTTTGAGATTATAGGCAGGGCATCTACCCAACAACTTTTGGCCATTACCGAGTCATTAAGCATCTTGTTCCCCCTTAAACAAAGTCTGTCTCCCTTTCTCTACCTTTCTTGAGCACCCCTCCCCCCACACCTACGTCTTTCTCTTGTTCCTTGTCAGTCTTCTCCTAACATCTCTTATGGTTGGTCCTCTTTACGAAATTACTGTTTATATATATATATATATATATATATATATATATATATATATATATATATTATTTATCATATGTATGATATATATATAATATATTATATATATATATATATATATATATAATATATATATATATATATATATATATATATATATATATATATATTCATCATCAAAAGTATATATAATTTACCTGGCGGGTTTTTATATATATATATATTTTGCGATGTAATTTTAACTAATTTTAAATTGTATATAATTTTAACCTTCACTTCTTTGAAATGTAATATATGTATTTTTACATTTTCACGGTTTCATTTTGTGTTCATTTATAGCCTCTCTGATAGCCGTTTCGGTAGCGTCACTGTCCGATCCTGATTTCGTTCCCCGTCCAACTGGACGGTGGTTCGATCCCATGGGGGTACGAAATTATTATCAACTAAAAAATTCCCCCTCGGTACATATATGAAAATATATCAATTCCGAGGTAGAGCGAATTAGATATTAAAGGACATTTGTAGCTCGAATGATTTATATGAATCATGGTGATGTGATAAATATTCATAACAAGGCTGCGTGGGTCAAACGCTCGAATCGGCTAGCATGGTGGAGGGGGTTCCATATCGATTCTAATTA
Source organism: Macrobrachium nipponense (assembly GCF_015104395.2). NCBI lineage: Eukaryota > Metazoa > Arthropoda > Malacostraca > Decapoda > Palaemonidae > Macrobrachium > Macrobrachium nipponense. The sequence goes on from NC_087208.1 coordinate 22,857,641, forward strand.
CAAATACAACGAGATCGACGTTGATTTGTAATGGTCAGAATCGATATAAACCTTTAGCCTCTCTGATAGCCGTTTCGGTAGTGTCACTGTCCGATCCTGATTTCGTTCCCCGTCCAACTGGACGGTGGTTCGATCCCATGGGGGTACGAAATTATTATCAACTAAAAAATTCCCCCTCGGTACATATATGAAAATATATCAATTCCGAGGTAGAGCGAATTAGATATTAAAGGACATTTGTAGCTCGAATGATATATATATATATATATATATATATATATATATATATATATATATGGGTTGAGTTTTTTAAATATTTAGGGACAGTGATATCCAAGACAGGTCTCTCGAGTTGGAATCGCGTCAGTCAAACAGTTCACTGTTTAAATAATTAGTGGAAATTGAATAGGTTGAAATTGCATGCGAAAGTAAGGTCATGCAGAAATCGAGGACGATCTGTATTACTGTGCGCGGTCATCAATCTGGTATGATAAAGAAGCCATACGATTCTGTCAAGTTTAGAATAAAGCTTTAAGGTAAAGTTAAGTTTATCTTAGTTTGACCAGATCACTGAGCTGATTGACAGCTCTCCTAGGGCTGGTTGAAGGATTAGATATTTTCACGTGGCTAGGAACCAATTGGTTACCTAGCAACGGGATCTGCAGCTTGTTGTGAGACCCGAACCACATTAAATCGAGATATGATTTTGTAATCACCAGAAATACATTCCTCTGATTCCACGTTGACAGAACAGGGAATCGAACTCGCGACTACCGAATCAGTAGGCAAGCATGTTAGCCACTCGTCCAGCGAGGAACTTAGCTCTTACGTATATATGAAGGTTCAGACGGAAGGTAGAGTGAGAACTGAGGCCACGAGGGAAATGGCAGAGGTTCCAAAATTATGTGGTTGAGATAATGATAGAAGGGAGGTGGAGATGGTTTGGTCTTATCCTTCGCATAGTGTGGAAGATATAGCACCAGCTAAGCATCCGAAGAGTGGGAACTCCCAGAAGTACTTGGGGCTCAGTGGTGTGCTTGGTTAGGTCTTGGCCTGCCACCTTGTTGACCGCGAGTTCAATTCTCGGGCATTCCAGTGAGGGGCGAGAGATGTGTATTTCTAGTGATAGAAGTTCACTCTCGACGTGGTTCGGAAGTCACGTAAAGCCGTTGGTCCCGTTGCTGAATAACCACTGGTTCCGTGCAATGTGAAAGGAACAGAAATACTTGGATGACAACTATGAAAAGAGAGGCTGCAAATGAGGGAAGACTTGAGGGACAATTTCACAGACGCCCATTGCATTACGTGGATGGTGTTGGATATGATCATATATGTGAGCATGTTGGCGGACAAACAGGTTTGCAGGAGGATTGCAGATGTCTTTCCTACCCCCCAATTCCCCTGCCTACCCCGCCCCACCCAGGTGGACAAACCAAATAGGCGGGGGTGGGTGGCCGTGTTACGTCTCCCTTACTGTCACCCAGGGAAGGACCAACAAGATATATATATATATATATATATATATATATATATATATATATATATGTATATTTATGTATTTATTTATTATATACACATAATACAGGCATACATACATACATATTCAAAAACATTAAGCCACAAATGTTTAATGTCCAATTCGCTCTACCTGGGAAATAATACCGAAGATGAATTGTAGTTGTTAAGTGGGTATATATATTTTAGTTTTAAAGAAAGTTGAACTCCGCAAGTTTTTATGTATTGAACGTGTGACCCTTTTGATCGGGAAGATAATTGGCATTCTGTTGTTTTGGCTTCAAGAAATGCAAGATGGAGGGCTCTGTCTAAGTGGACGCTTTTGTAGTGTTGTTGCTCAGCCCTTTTTATAGAGGAGATAGAGCACGGTTGTTGTGCATTGAAATCAGTACGTCAGTCTGTTTCCTTTAATATCCCTGCATTGAGGCTGTTATTGGTAGCCAGGAAGGGGTTTCTTCTGGTTTTAGTGCTGCCCTTTTTGACTCTTAAACACTGGAAAGATTTATTCATGGTAAATTTGTTTCGCAATTTTATCGTCGTGTGGCATTCCTTCGGTGAGGTGATCTTATTCATTTGATTAGTGGGTGCTACTCAGCAGCTCTTGAGAGAATGGTGTTCGTGCGTCATCAATGATTGAGTTAAAACCTGGGTATTCTTCATCAGCACTTTATCCACTAGCCGTTGCATTATATTCCCCGGCTTTGCATTTGTTTTGAAGACCATAATATCCAAAGCACCTGTAAGTAAAGGTGAGATGCAAGTAGGTTGCTTAAATATGAAAAGGCGATGGATGCGAAAAAGGGAGCAAAAGTGCCCAAATCTTTTGTAAAATGTAAGAAACGGTAGACGTATTTACATGATGGCAGTTCTCGCCATCCAGCCTTTCTTAGAATTAGAAAAAAAGATCGAGGAGCTTGAGTGAAAGTATTTGTTCTTGTCAAAGTCAGTCCAGGCATTTGTACTAACCATAGAAAAAAGCTAAGAAAGTGTTCATTTGTTTTTTGTTTTTTTATTATGTGAGAATGGTGTTAACAGACCAGTACCTAATCTCATCGAAAAAATGTAGTGATTCTAACGTTTGAAGCTTCTGAGTGATGAATCCGCTGCATATTGCTAAGGTTCTTGGGAAATGAAATAAACGTTTATTATTAATCTCTTGTTGGACGTCCGAGTACCAAAAACTTCTTTGAACACCTTAAGGGAAACGAGTGCCATCAATGAAATAGGAAACGTCTTTACTGTGGAGTCCTTAGCTCCTTTTTTGAGCAATCAGTGAGATAACCTCTAGGAAAATTCGTCTTCGTGCTGCTTATGAGATGTTAGTGTGATTTTGGTATGAGTGGGTCAATGTTACGTAGTAGCAGAACGGTTTAGATTAAATGTTAATTTAAATATTTTTATTTCGGGCGATATTCATTGGGTCTTTTAATGCAGTATTATGCTCTCAGGATATGTCTTTTGATTCACAAATTTACTCAGAGTGTCGTATGAAAATAATTGTATTATATTGTAGTAAGTATGCATGTACGGTGTGATATAATATCTACGAATTATGCCGTTACATGAAATCGAAAAATCGTCCGGTGAAGAAAGAGTGTGTGTGTGCAGTAAAGAGACGTTGACTTGAGAAATAAAAGTTTGAATTGCATTATTCTTTTGGCTCACGTGTCGCGGCAGAGATCCTTTGGTGGAGAGGCGAGCGAGCACCAGGAACACGGCAGGAAGGTGGCTGGCGCGGGAGATCTTCATTCTCGAGTTTTTGCTGGGGGTAATTCTAGGATCCTCCAGGGCACATGGGGGGGTGGGGGTGACCCTTCTTGGTCCGGCCTCGCCTTCCCATTGTTCTCCTCAGGATCCATGCGTGCGATGAGACCGACGATGAGAAGCGAAACATTCTCTCTCTCTCTCTCTCTCTCTCTCTCTCTCTCTCTCTCTCTCTCTCTCTCATATGGCAGCTTTGATGACCTTTTTTTTTTATACATGGACGTAACATCCGTTACTTTTTAATTGCAAAGGGAAACTTTCTCCTGTCATCGGTAAACGATTTCACACTTGAGTCAGTAGCTAGTGACTTCGAAGCCTGGTTAAGGAATCTTTGATCATGAGACTTTTCTCTGGAATGACATACAGATCTGTGACTGTTGGTAGTTCCAGCATTTTGGTAATCGTCCCTGAGAGAGAGAGAGAGAGAGAGAGAGAGAGAGAGAGGAGAAGAGAGAGACGAGCTTCATTTCGCCGTCAAAACTAGACTCATGGTGTCCTAATCATACCCCAATAGAAAATGGTTGGGCCTCGACCAGGTAGGCCTAGTGCTCTCCCTGCTCATTTGGAAGCAAGGAAGAGGTTCTTTGGCGGTAATCGTTGGGAAGTTAACAATATGCTTTTATATTGTTATTTGTTTTGGTGTTAATTGTAGTAGTACTGGGGAGGTAGAAAATTTCGAAGATATTTAAAATTGTTTAAAATTTTGTGTTTTCGTGTAATTCATTTATTTCTCAGAATTCCTCTTTTCAGGGTTCACTATTGCAGGTTCTTTTTTTTCAGAATATTTATGTGTATTCAGTGACACTTTATTTTCATCATTAAACATAATAGCGAGAGAGAGAGAGAGAGAGGAGAGAGAGAGAGAGAGAGAGAGAGAGAGAGAGAGCTAACCTGTCCTGTGCTTGGCTTGACAGGTAAAGTTTCATAAAGTCAAATCTAATTGTACCTTCTCCTCCTCCTCCTCCATTTCCCAGGTATTGACACTTGTTATGGTAAGGGGAATGTAGTGACCAAAGGTATTATGATTTTCTTGATCTTTTTGACCTTGAGAAACGGAACCAACTAGAAGGTAAAGATAATGAATTACTGTTCAATTTCAGGATTGGTTTTGTCGGAGTTTTAAAATACTCTGCGAAGGTCAGAAACTGACTCCGCTTGTGTCCGACCAGTTGGAAAGTTGGGCGTCCGGTGTGTGTAGTCTGACTTGATGGGTTTGCAGGACAAGTGCCCAAGCAAAAACCCTTGTACTTTCTCAGAGAGTTTTTTTTTCTTTGTTAATGAATTAACTTGGAACTGAATGTGCCGTACCTGGGAAATATCACTTCAGTAATGAGAAGAAGATCTTGCATATTGACTTGATGCAGTCACTGCTAGATATTATTTTGTGGTTTTGAAAGATTGAACGTTAGAGGAATTCTTGAGGTTCCTTGACGGAGTGTAAAAAAGAGAAAGAAAGAGAGAAAATAAAGGGCTTAGGAAGTCTTTCCTTTCTCTCTTCTTCCCAAAGGCTTCAAAAGCCTCTGTTCAGGAGTATGCAAACTACCAGTGCGCCAAAATGCAAATGGATTACAGAATGTCTTCAAACGCCATCATGTCGCCAAGGTACTTCATGTTCTTTGTGTCTTTACATTATTGAAACGACGGGTCCTGGGGATATGCATGTTTAAGGCCGCCACTAACGCTCAGTTATACTTGCGCAGTTATGCCTGTGCATGCGAAATTGAATGTCAGTTGGTTCAGTTTTGCCTGCACAGGACGAATGTGCAAGCACAACTGCGTAGTAGGTATGACTGAACGTTAGTGGCGGCCTTAAGGCTGGGTTCGTTTTGTAAAGGTGTTCTAAAGATGCTCCGTCTTATGTTTGAGTCTCATTTTCACTAATCGAAGTGAATAATGGGTTTGTCGCTGCTTATTTTTTTTGCTTTTGTTTTATTGCGTTTCCGCACTTGTTTGTTATGTATATTATATATATTTATGGTTTGCGTCTGTTGAGATTATAAGCGTCTTATATACTTACTTGTCCTTTAGCTCTGTAATGCGCTACGCTTCATGTTCAGGTCTTGAGATTATTCATGTCCTCGTCAAGTAATCATGAGCTGTTATCTGTAGAGAAATATGTACGCAGATTTTCCTGTCAGATGGATCATGTTTCAGGAACTCGTTGCCTTTTGTGTACGTCTAAGTATATACTGTAAGTGTACGTTAACGGAATTGATTTCTACCCATTTTCCTTTCAGGTTCATAAGTGTTTTCAAAGGAGGCACATTAACAGGTAATGTTGCAATCAAGTATCTGTAAGCTGGTTCAGGTACAGTTTTGGAACTTGAATGTTCTTTTGAAATATAGACACGAATGTGTTTATCCCAGTTACTATTGAAGAAAACAATTGTATTTATGACTAATGATGATTGGATAAACTTGGACATTCCCTGGTTGATCCTCCCCAGCGTCATTGTTACCCTGTGCAATAAGGTTTGGCGGGGAAATTTCTCGTCAGCGGAAGGACCCTTAAGGCCAGACCGTGGAAGTGGAAGTGGAGGGGGGGGGGGGGGGGTGGGGGGGGGGGGTGTTGTGTTTGGGGGCCGTTGTGACATCCTGACAGAGAAGAGCTCGAAGCACCGAGTGGAGTTAGTTCACCGGAGATCTAACCTCCTCAAGGGAAAATCAAAGATAACAAGTCAAAAATGCGCCGAAGTTTCCTCGGCGCAATCGAGTGTTCTGTACAGCGTATAATCAAGGCCACTGGAAATAGAAACTTTCAGCCGGCCGTGGTGGCCTGTGTTGTTTGTGTTGCCAGAAGATCAAGGCTAACGTTGACCTTAAATAAAATGACAAGTACTGAGGCTAGAGGGCTGCAATTTGTTATGTTTGATGATAGGAGGGTGGATGATCAACATACCAATTTGCAGCCCTCTAGCCTCTGCAGGTTTTAAAATCTGAGGGCGGACAGAAAAATTGCCGACGGACAGACAAAGCCATCTCAATCATTTTCGTTTACAGAACATTAAAAACATGAATCGTGGTGTCGAAGGCAAAGTAGGATTCCTCTCAATATGTTGCTCCCTCTCAATCAAGACTTTTTATCATCTCAATAGTGTATCACTTGATTAAATTACCGATAATTTATCAACGACCCCCCCCCCCCCACCCCCCTTCCCTCTTTCAAGTCGTGCAGCACGCCCGTCTACAATGGGAGGGAAACGATAATCTTGGTGACCTCTTAGAAGTTAGTTGTTAGATCTTTCCTGGAAATGACAACAGTCATTCCCCTGACTTGACAAATCCGCGCGAAAATCCGTATGATGCCTGGTTTGAATATTCGTGTGCTAGTGTACTTCTTCCTATAAATTTGAAAGACCCAATAAATTTTTAAAATTGCTGTATATTATACTAAGTATGTAATTTGATCGCGTTAACAGCTATGGTAGATTCACATCAACCGAGCATTTGATGTTTAGGCCAGTCCCCTACGACGCTCCTGATTGCCTGTTGAAAAGCCATTCACAGGGCAGGTAACTCTCAAGTCTCTCTCTAGAGTTCACATAGGCAGGATGTATGTTCCATCTCTCCTGAAAGACGTATACTTCAGGAGAGGTGGAACATAGATCCTACCCATGTGAACTTTCGAGAGAGACTGAAAGTTTCCATCCCTATCGTTGGCCTATCAACAGCCAATCAGAGGTGTCGTAAGGGACTGGCCTAGACATCAAATGCACGGTTGATGTGAAACTACTATAGTACATTATGTTGCTTGTATTATCTTAGGAGTAAAAATTTTGTGATAGGGAGTTCAATCCATATAGACTATGTTACTAATTATACATACATACATATCAGTTGTATTACAAACAGGAAAAATGACACATGTTATGCTCAACCGTCGTCCGCCAAGGGACCTCTTGGCAGACGAAACGGTGGAGCGATTTTTAACAATTCACATTTTCACATCCCCTATGTGGAGTGCAGTTGAAAGATATTTCTTCGAGTATGTGAATATCACACACGCACATACAAACTATGTATATATATATATATATATATAGTATATATATATATATATATATATATATATACACACACATACATACATATATATTATTACATACATACATATACATACATACATACATACATATATATATATATGTTATATATATATAAATATATATATATATACTATATATATATATATATGTATATATATATAATTTCATTAAGTTACAAATGTCATTTAATATCCAATCCACTCTACCTCGGAATTAATATATTTTCATATATGTTAACTGAAGGGGTTTTTTTTTTTTTGTTGATATAATTTCGTCCTCTCGTAGACTCGAACCAACGCACAGAGGAGAAGTCAGGTGTTCAGTGCTGTTACCGACTCTGTCAACAAGTAAGGTATTAGTTGATATCGATTCCGACCTTACAAATCACTGTCGAACTCGGGTATTATTATCAACTACAAAATTCCCCTTCTGTTAACATACTAGATGAAAATTTATAAATTCCGAGGTAGAGCTAATTGGGTATTAGAGGACATTCGTAGCTTAATGCATGTATGTGAATTCGGTGATGATCACCCACAGGTGTGGGTAGGAGGGTATTGATGAATAACCTGAAATCATGCCTGATGCTATTTAGTATATATAGTTACCTGTTGAGGTCACACCTTCACTTCCTTTGGCAATGTTGAATATTTTACCATTCACATGAGCTCTGAGGAATGCAGGTCTATTGTGTTGTTCTTATGCTCATTGCACGCAGTTGCAAAACAACGGAGGTGTGGTATGCGTCACAGAAAACTCTCGCAATTTCGGAAGTGGACTCTCCTCGTGTCCTGCACACGGCGTTGGATGCGTCCTGCGCTCTTTCTTCAACCTACCTACCGCTTCGGGGTCATCTTTCTCCATCATGTTCCAGTGTTTTGCCCTGGTTGTAGCTGCATTTAGTATGGTGTGTGTGGCGTTTGGTTGCTTCTCGTCTGTGGAGTCTGTCTTTGTTCATGGTTTAGTTTTTCGTGCCATCTTCCAGGGATTTCTGTGGCGGTTGCGGTGCGATGGTTATAGTATGAATTTTGTGTTACTATCTTGTTTCGCTTGTGTGTGTGTGTAAGTGTGTGTGTTAAAATAGACACTGACCTTCCTGAAAGCTGATTGTAGGTTATTGTTTAAGTAGGCATAGATGTACTACTTCGCTTCCGGGAAGAGAACGTTGCTGAAGAAAGCCTTCAGAAAGTTTTTAATCAGACATTGGCTGTCTTATGGTCGTCATTATTTTCAGGAAGGACAGAGGGTCTGTCCAAATGATTGACTGAATGTGGTCATAGGCTTTGTCTCAGCATCGTTTGACTGCAAAAGCTGAAAGGTGGTGCCAGCAGAACCTAGATATTTAGGTATTTTCCGCCAATAGCATCCTTACACTTTTAAAACATAAATAGTCTCTCAGACTTGTAACGCTCCCATTTTGTTTTTCTCTCCTGATTGATAACACACCTGTGCCCCGTAATATCTGTATGACCCAAAGAGGGTGTCGTTTTTTGTGAAATGAGGTTATGCCGAGTCTCGCACCCTTGGAAAGATAACCATCTCTTGTTCCACAGTTCATAAACATTTATGTGTACCTGGGTGTATGTGTGTATGTGTGTGTGCATGTGCGTGTGTGTGGGTGGTGGTTTGGTCTCTGTCGATTGTTTGTTAAGAACAGGGAGCATATATACGTGTCAGGTTTATGTCAGAGAAATATTTTCGTTGAACTGTCTTCATTTCAGGCTTCGATCTGGTTTGGCTTTGAGTTGACCTCAGCTTTTCCCTTTGATTTGATTTGAGATGTCGCGGGGTGACGTCTCCCCTGTAGCGATAAAAAAGCCACTGGCTCTGGATCATGATCACTTACTGCGGCAGTGTGGCGTCTGTGATGGGAGGTTAAAACGGACATTCTTTGGAAGATTGAATTTCAGGTGAATGGCCCATGTGAGATTGTTCCTTTTGAATAGGTTTCCTCTTTCACTTCTGGGCGTTGGCTCTCGTTCCTTCCCTTCTGCCTTCACTTCTTGGCGTTGGCTGCTGTTCCTTCCCTTCGGCTTATACTTCTGGGCATTAGCTCTTGTTCCTTCCCTTCCGCTTTCACTCCTGGGTGTTGGCTCTTGTTCCTTCCCTTCAGCTTTCACTCCTGGGTGTTGGCTGTCGTTCCTTCCCTTCCGCTTTCCCTTGTGGGTGTTGGCTGCCGTTCTTTCCCTTCCACTTTTCATCGTGGGCGTTGGCTGCTGTTCCTTTCCTACCGCTTTCACTTCTGTGCATTGGCTCCTGTTCCTTCCCTTCCGCTTTCACTTATGGGTGTTGGGTCCCATTCCTTCCATTCCGCTTTCACTTTTTGGCGTTGGCTCCTTTTCCTTCCCTTCTGCTTTCACATCTGACCTTCCACATTGGCTCCCATTACTTCCCTTCCAATTTCACTTCTGGGTGTTGGCTGCCGTTCCTTCCCTTCCGCTTTCCCTTGTGGGCGTTGGCTGCTGTTCCTTCTCTATCGCTATAACTTCTGGGCATTGGCTCCCATTCCTTCCCTTCCACATTGGCTTCTGTTCCTTCCCTTCTGCCTTCACTTCTGAGTGCTGACTCCCATTCCTTCCCTTCTGCTTTCATTTATGGTGTTGGCTGCCATTCCCTCGCTTCCGCTCTCCTTTCTGGGCATTTGCTCCTGTTTCTTCCCTTCTGCTTTCACTTCTGGATGATGACTTCCGCCGTTCCTTCCCTTCCACATTGGCTGCCGTTCCTTCCCTTCCCACTTCTGGGTGTTGGCTCCCATTCCTTCTCTTCCACATGGGCTGCCGTTCCTTCCTTTCCACTTTCACTTCTGGGCATTGGCTCCTGTTCCTTCCCTTCCCTTCCCTTTCACTTCTGGGCGTTGGCTGCCGTTCCTTCATTTCTGGGCATTGGCTACCATTCCTTCCCTTCTGCTTTCACTTCTGGGAATTGGCTGCCGTTCCTTCCCTTCTGCTTTCACTTCTGGGCATTGGCTGCCGTTCCTTCCCTTCCGCTTTCACTTCTGGGCTTTGGCTACCGTTCCTTCCCTTCTGCTTTCACTTCTGGGCATTGGCTGCCGTTCCTTCCCTTCTGCTTTCACTTCTGGGCATTGGCTGCCATTCCTTCCCTTCTGCTTTCACTTCTGGGCGTTGGCTGCCATTCCTTCCCTTCTGCTTTCACTTCTGGGCATTGGCGGCCATCTTCCTTCTTCTGCTTTCACTTTCTGGGCATGCTGCCGTTCCTTCCCTTCTGCTTTCACTTCTGGGAATTGGCTCCATTGGTTCCCTTCGCTTTCACTTCTGGGCCCATTGGCTGCCATTTCACTTCTGCTTGCAATTCTGGGCCATTGATGCCATTCCCTTCCCTTCCGCTTTCATTCTTGGCATTGGGCTGCCGTTCCTTCCCTTCTCTTTTCATTCTGGGTATGGCCTCTCCGGTTCCTTCCCTCCGCTTTCACTTCGGGGTGGCGTTGTTCCTCCCTTCTGCTTTCATTGTTGGGTATTGGCTCTCGTTCCTTCCCTTTGCTTTCACTTCGGGCCATGGGCTGCCATTCCTTCCCTTCCTTTGCTCACTCTGGGAATTGGCCTGCATTCCTTCCCTTCTGCTTTCACTTCGGGGCGTAACTGCCAGTTCCTTCCCTCTGCTTTTCCACTTCGGGCATTGGTACCATTCCCTTCCTTCTGTCTTTCACTGCTGGGCATTGGCTGCCATTCCTTCCCTTCTGCTTTCACTTCTGGGCATTGGCTGCCATTCCTTCCCTTCTGCTTTCACTTCTGGGCATTGGCTGCCATTCCTTCCCTTCTGCTTTCACTTCTGGGCGTTAACTGCCATTCCTTCCCTTCTGCTTTCACTTCTGGGCATTGGCTACCATTCCTTCCCTTCTGCTTTCACTTCTGGGCATTGGCTGCCATTCCTTCCCTTCTGCTTTCACTTCTGGGCATTGGCTGCCATTCCTTCCCTTCCGCTTTCACTTCTGGGCGTTGGCTGCCGTTCCTTCCCTTCTGCTTTCACTTCTGGGTATTGGCTGCCATTCCTTCCCTTCTGCTTTCACTTCTGGGCATTGGCTGCCATTCCTTCCCTTCCGCTTTCACTTCTGGGCGTTGGCTGCCATTCCTTCCCTTCTGCCTTTCACCTGCTGGCATTGGCTGCCATTTCCTTCCCTTCTTGCTTTCACTTCTGGGCATTGGCTGCCATTCCTTTCCCTTCCGCTTTCACTTTCTGGGCGTTTGGCTGCCGTTCCTTCCCTTCTGCTTTCACTTCTGGGTCATTGGTCTTGCCCATTCCTTCCCCTTCTGGCTTTCACTTCTGGGCATTGGCCTGCCATTCCTTATCCCGCTTCTTGCTTTCACTTCTGGGCATTGGCTGCCAATTCCCTTGTCCCTTCTGCTTTCACTTCTGGGTCTGGGCGTCCCTTCTGCTTTCACACCTTCAGGGTAATTGGCTGCCGTTCCTTCCCTTCTGCTTTCACTTCTGGGCATTGGCTGCCATTCCTTCCCTTCCGCTTTCACTTCTGGGCATTTGGCTGCCCATTTCCTTCCCTTCTGTTTTTTTCTTTTCACTTCTGGGCATGGCTGCCATTTCTTTCCCTTCTGCTTTCACTTCTGGCGTTGGCTGCCGTTTCCTTCCCTTTCTGCTTTTCCCCAAAAAAAAACCCTTTTTTTTTTTTGTTGTTTTTTTTTCCTGGGTATTGGCTCTCGTTGCCTTCCCTTCCGCTTTCCCCACTTCTGGTCCGTTGGCTGCCGGGGAGGGTTCCTTCCCTTCTGCTTTTCCACTTCTGGGTATTGGCTCCTCGTTCCTTCCCGTTCTGCTTTCACTTCTGGGCATTGGCTGCCATTTCCTTCCCTTCTGCGTTTCCACTTCTGGGCATTGGCTGCTCATTTCCTTCCCCATTCTGCTTTTCATCTTCTGGTGCATTGGCCTGCCGTTCCTTCCCTTCCTGGGCTTTCACTTCTTGGGCATTGGCTGCCATTTCCTTTCCCTTCTGCTTTCACTTCTGGGGCACTCATTCGGCTGCCATTCCGTTCCCTTCTGCTTTCAACTTCTGATCGTTGGCTGCCATTCCTTCCCTTTGCTTTCACTTCCCTTGGGTATTGGCTGCCATTTCATCCCTTCGCTTTCACTTCTTGGGTGTATGGCCTCGTCCTCCCCTCTGCATTCTAACTTCCGGGCATTGGCCAGCATTCCTTCCCACTTCCTGCTTTCATTCCGGGCATTGGCTGGGCCATCCTTCCACGGGTTCTGCCTTCACTTCCTGGGCCCATTGGCTGCCTTACTTCAACTTACGATCTTCACTTCTGGGCGTGACTTCCCATTCCTTCCCTTCTGGCTTCTCACTTCCGGGCATTGGACTTACCATTACTTACCTTTGCTTTCAATTCTGGGCATTGGCTGCCGTTCATCCCTTATCTGCTTTCACTTCTGGGTATTGGCCTCCCGTTCCTTACCCTTCGCTTTCACTTCTGGGCATTGGCTGCCAGCATTCCCTTCTGCTTTCACTTCTAGGCATTGGTGCCACTATCACTTATGCTTTCACTTCTGGGATTGGATGGCGTCCTTCCCTTCCCGCTCTCACTTCGGGTATTGGCCGCCATTCCTTCCCTTCTGCTTTCACTTATGGCATGTGCTGCATTCATTCACTTCTGCTTTCAATTATGGGCATTGGCTGCATTCCTTACCTTCTGCTTCACCTCTGGCTTCTAGGTATTGGCTCTCGTTCCTTCCCTTCTGCTTTCAAATTGGGAATGCTACCATTCCTTCCCTTCTGCTTTCAATTATGGGATTGGACACGCCTTTCCTTCCTTCCGCTTCACTCTGGTCATTGGCTTGCCATTCTTCCCTTCCGCTTTTCACTTCTGGGCGTTGGCTGCCGTTCCTTCCTCGCTTTCACTTCTGGTATTGGCTCTCGTTCCTTCCTTCGGCTATCACCTTAGGATATGGCTGCCCTTCCTTCCCTTTGCTTTCACTTCTGGGCAAATGGCTGCCATTCGCTTCCTTACGCTTCACTTCGGGGCATTGGCTGCCATCTTCCCTCTGCTTTCACTTGCTGGGCTAGGCTGCCATTCCTTACCTCCGCTTCATTCTGGCATGGCTGCCATTCCTTCCTTTGCTTTCACTTCTGGCATTGGCTTGCCATTACATTCCATTCCGCTTTCACTTCGGGCATTGGCTGCCATTCCTTCCATTCTGCTTCCACTTCTGGGCATGGCTGCCATCTTCCTTCCGCTTTCACTTATGGGCATTGGCTGCCGTTCCTTCCCTTACGCTTCACTTCTGGGTGTTGACTCCAGTCCTTCCCTTCTGCTTTCACTTCTGGGCATTGGATGCCATGCTTCCCTTCTGCTTTCACTCGGGCATGGCTTGCCGTTCCTTCCCTTCTGATTTCACTTCGGGGTATTGGCTCTCGTCTCCCTTCTGCTTTTCACTTCTGGGCATTTGGCTGCCATTTCCTTCCCTTCTGCTTCTCACTTCTAGGCATTGGCTGCCATCCTACCTTCTGCTTTCACTTCTGGGGAATTGGATGCCGTTCCTGCCTTCGCTTTCACTTTGGGGATTGGCTGCTCATTCCTCCCTTATGCTTTCACTTCTGGCATTGGGCCTGCCATTCCTTCCTTCTGCTTTCACTTCTGCTGGCATTGGCGCCGTTCATTCCCTTTCTGCTTTACTTCTGGGCATTTGGTCTGCCATTCCTTCCCTTTCTGCTTTCACCTTTGGCATTGGGGCTGCCGTTTCTGGTCCCTTCTGCCTTTTCACTTCTTGGTATTGGCCCTTCCTCGTTTCCTTTCCTTCTGCTTCACTTCATGGTGGCATTGGCTTGCCATTCCTTCCCTTTCCTCCTTTCAACTTCTAGGGCGTTGGCTTGGCCGTTTCCTTCCCTTCTGCTTTCCCTTCTGGGCATTTGGATGGGCGTCCTTCCCTTCTGGCTTTCACTTCTGGGTTTGGCCTTCCCATTCCTTGTTCCTTGCTTTCACTTCTGGGTATTGGGCTGCCATTCCTTCCCTTCTGCTTTTCACTTATTCTGGGCATTGGCTGCCGCCATTCCTTCCCTTCCTGCTTTCACTTCTGGGTCATTGGCTGTCCGTTCCTTCCCTTCTTGGCTTTCACTTACTGGGCATTGGCTGCCATTCCTTCCCCTTCCGCTTTCACTTCGGGCGTTGGGCTGCCGTTCCTTCCTTATTTTTGGGTCTGCCTTCACTTCTGGGTTATTGGCCTTCTTGTTCCTTCCCCTTCTGCTTTCACTTTCTGGGTATTGGCTGCATTCCTTCCCTCTGGCTTTCACTCTGGGCCATTGGCTTTGCCCATTCCTGCCCTTCCGGCTTCACTTTCTTGGGCATGGGCGCCATGGCCCTTCCCTTCTGCCTTCTCACTTTGGGCATTGGCCTTGCCATCCTTCCCTTCGGCTTTTCAACGTTCTGGGCATTAGGCTGCCATTCCTTCCCTTCTGCTTTCACTTCTGGGCATTGGCTGCCATTCCTTCCCTTCCGCTTTCACTTCTGGGCATTGGCTGCCATTCCTTCCCTTCTGCTTTCACTTCTGGGCATTGGCTGCCATTCCTTCCCTTCCGCTTTCACTTCTGGGCATTGGGTCCCATTCCTTCCCTTTTCTGCTTTCCACACTCTTGGGCTTTATTGGGCTTGGCCCATTCCTTCCGCTTTCGGGCTTTCACTTCTGGGCATTGGCTGCCATTCCTTCCCTTCTGCTTTCACTTCTGGGCATTGGCTGCCATTCCTTCCCTTCTGCTTTCACTTCTGGGCATTGGCTGCCATTCCTTCCCTTCTGCTTTCACTTCTGGGCATTGGCTGCATTCCTTCCTTTCTTGCTTTTTTTTTCACTTCTGGGCTTTCTTGGCTGCCATTCCTTCCCCTCCGCTTCACTTCTGGCATGCTTGCCCCGTTCCTTCCCTTCTGCTTTCACTTCTGGGTATTGGCTCTCGTTCCTTCCCTTCTGCTTTCACTTCTGGGTATTGGCTGCCGTTCCTTCCCTTCCGCTTTCACTTCTGGGAGTTGTATATTGTTCCTGCCCTTCCGCTTTTACTTCTGGGCTATGGCTCCCTTTCCTTCCCTTCTGTATTGGCTCCTGTTCTTTCTCTTCCGCATTGGCTTCTGTTCCTTCCCTTCCACTTTCACTTCTGGGCGTTGGCTTCCGTTCCTTCCCTTCCGCATTGGCTTCTGTTCCTTCCCTTCCATTTTCACTTCTGGGCGTTGGCTTCCGTTCCTTCCCTTCCGCATTGGCTTCTGTACCTTCCCTTCTGCCTTCACTTCAAGGCGTTGGCTCCCATTCCTTCCCTTCTGCTTTCCCTTGTGGGCGTTGGCTGCTGTTCCTTCCCTTCCGCATTCACTTCTGGGCGCTGGCTCACGTTCCTTCTCTTCCACATTGGCTTCTGTTCCTTCACTTCCGCCTTCACTTGTGGGCGTTGGCTGCCGTTCCTTCCCTTCTGCTTTCACTTCAAGGAATTGGCTCCCATTCTTTCCCTTCCGCTTTCACTTCTGGGCATTGGGTCCCATTTATTCCCTTCAGCATTGGCTCCCGTTTCTTCCCCTCTGCTTCCATTTCGGGCGTTTTCTGCCGTTCCTTCCCCTCCACTTTCACTTCTGGGCATTTGCTCCTGTTCCTTCCCTTTCACATCTTAATATTGCTTCACGTGTTGTTTTTTGTTTCTTCCCTCCTCGTTTCAGTCCTTGGTATTGTCATCATTTATTATTGTTAGTTGTTTTATCCTTGCTACTCTCAGTGCTTAGCATTTTCTCGTATTGATTCTCTTCTGCTTTCAGAACTTGATCTGTGCTCCTGATTCTTCCCCATCCACTTGGTGGGTTTGGTAGTGTCACCAGTTTCTATAGAGTGTGGAATTTTCCTTTGTTTAGGTTTCTGTAAAAGAAAATTATTGTGCTGCAGTTTGCACTTGTTTTTATACTAATATGGGCCCACCGATGCTGTGTGTGTGGGGGGGGGGGGGCGCGGTTTGGCGTCCGGCCCTTGGCAAGAACCCTTCACGAACCCTCCATCATCTGGAAGTCGGATACCTTTTCTCCGTGGGAGTTTATCCCTTTTATTTTAAGGTTTGCTTTTCATCTATTTTTTTCCCTCATTCATATGTAGTCTGTAGCGGAGACCAGAATAGAACATTAAAAAGATGTTCCATACCATCGCGTGCAGAATGTATAAATTGGATTATTTTTACGGCGTTTGTTACCGGTCAAAATTCTTCCCGTTTTTCATCACATGCATACATACATACTTGTATATGTATATATATATATTTATATATATATATATATATATATATATATATATATAGTACATACATACATATACATACATACATACATACACACACACACATATATCTATCTATATCTATATATATATATATATATATATAATATATATATTAATTATATATATACTATCTATCTATATATATATATATATATATATATACTATATATATATATATATCTATAATTATTTGTATACATATACCAACACATATGTGCTTAGTATGTACGTACATACATACATACATACATACATACATACATACATACATACATAAATATATGCATATTGTATATATATATATATGTGTGTCAAAACATGCATTTAGGCGCAAAAATTGTATTTCTCTGGATGTTCTTTTATACACCGGTTTTCTTAAGGCACGTGAGTTGGACTAGAGAAAAAAAAGAAAGCATATAAAAGAGAGATAGAGAGAGAGGGGGGGGGGACGGGGGGGATGCTGGTTGGTGTATGGGACGGTGTTGGTTGACGCGTGCGTAAACATTGCAAGACTTGTAGAAATCTGGGAGATGATGAAGAATGCCGAGTGTGTACATCGGTACGTTGGTATTTGCGTAAAGAGAGAAGTTATTGGTGACTAGACAGACACTGGGAGGCGAGCCTTGAAGAGTGTGTGTCCTTAGTGTGATGATGCATGGTGCTAGTGGTGGGCGTCCTGGAGGTGTTGTACAAAGTTCGGTGAACCTTGCAGCTAAAGTGTGGTGGTTGTTATCACTGATTTGTTTTGTGCATCGTTGTCGGCCCCTCGGAGGCTTCAGCAGGTCAGTAGAGTTCCTTTATAATTAAGGACACCCGTCAGTTTTCTAAAAGGATTTTATCCGAAAGTTATGCATGAATCCTACGATTTCGAATTCAAGAGAGCTCGATTTCTTTAACATTTCTGCTGTCTATCCTTATTCATTGTGTGTGTGTCTGTGCTTATTCCAGATTCTCTCATTTTTCTTGCTGTCTATCCTCTTCGGTTATTTTACCGTCTTTATGTGGTGTTTGTGGATGATAAGATTTATATGAAGAAACAGGCATGACTGTAGTTAGGAATAGTTTAGAGTAAGCGGTCGTGAATCCCAAACGAAATCAGCTTTTGAAGGAAACTCGAGTACTACCTACTTACAGGACTTGAACATTTTGTGCCGGGGTCATCTCATCAGAAGTTCGCCTAATTTAATGGTATGCTTTGTAGAATTGGTTGCTATGGAGTTTAGTTCTTCATATCGAGATGGGATCATGATACTGAGCTCATAAATCTCTCGGCTTGTGCTATGGTTAGCGAAACAATTTATTTGTTCGTGGTCTTGGAAAGAAATAGGTCATTAGCAATGACGTTATTTATTCTGGGTGTAGGTGAATGTGCTTCCTGCGATTGTGTCCTTTTTGTCTCAGAATCTTCCTAAGTCTTGGGGAAAAGTTTGGTGTTCCAGTGGAGTTGGACTGAGCGCGTCACGTGTCTTCCACGGATGGGACGCTAAAGGAAGCCGGCCGGGATTTGTTACGACAGCCGTGAAGTACTTTCGAAGAAGAACCGGCGCGAAAGCCAAAGCCGCTCTGGCTGGGATGTGGAAGCGACGGATTGGCTGGAAAATTGGCGGAAATGTGTCGTGACTGGGTTCGTTTCCCTGTGGAAAATGCATTTGTGAAAAACTGGTAGGAGGAGGAGAGCGTGCATAGGCGGATGCACGTGCTTTCTCTAGTTATATGGACGGGCATATTATTGGGTTTTATTGGTTTCGAGCCTGTCACCTTGGCCCATTTATTACAGAGAGGGCAAAAGAAAAACCGACTTATTTTGGTTTTAATATGAAAAATGATGTTTTCTGGTTCTGTTTTAATTGTTCTCAGTACTCGTAACACTAAAGAAATGACACGATGGGAGAAGGTGATACATTTTGTAATAGATGACTGCAAATCAGGGATGTCTCGTCTGAGCATCTCCAAAAAGAAAGGCCTTTCCATTTTAAGGCCACTGGGAGGATTTACACCCCAGTCCAGGCCCTGGAAATAGAATGGAAATTTTCAGTCTACAGTTAGAGAATTGCCAATTAAACAGACACTCAGCGGAAAAAATTATTCTGAATAAAAGAGAACTATTGAACATAAGGCTACCGTCCCGGAAATATATATATATATATATATATATGTTCCTGGATTTGAAAGGATCCATAGGTTCGCGCCCTGGTCCAGGCAAGTCTATTATCGAGAAAAAATTCCCTTTCGGTTAAAGCATAAATGAAAATATATTAATTCAGGGGTAGAGCGAATTAGATATTAAAGGACATTGTAGCTCGATATATGTATATGAATCACGGAAATGTGATATGACACACACACACACACACACACACACACACACACACACACATATATATATATATATATATATATATATATATATATATATATATATATATATATATATATACCTGCTGGTCACAATATAGATGACTTTAAAATCACTTGTTGACGTGTTATTTATGAATGTAGTATCTGATGATTAAATGGGTGAATCCAAATTCAGCTCGCAAGTAGGATTCAAACTCATGTTTTCATAATTGTAAGAACTCGGTCACATACAGTATACTTGTATATATATATAAAAAGAAACCTCGAAGACAGCGACCTTCGGGATACGATACGATAAGTTTGACAGAAGACCGGGAAGGAGAAAAGTGGGTGACCTTAGGACTTGCATGACCATTTATTTGAGATCTGAAAGGGGGACACCCATAGAAATTAACAAGCACGTATATGCCGAGCATAAACAAAGCGAGAGAGAGAGAGAGAGAGAGAATGCAGCTGCTTGGTCTTTTCATCCTGAGTCTTGATACATGAGATTTATTCTAAATATATCAGCATTTATTCAGAGGAAGTATTAGTTTCACTAGTAAAATATATGCTTTGATAGCATACAAGGGGGAACTTATAGACATGATTCTATGAATAATAAAAGAAAACGGAAACACTTTACATTAACCACTATGCTACTGCTAGAGCCTGAGAGGTTTTGAGGAAAAAAATATTTTAACTTACCTTTGAACAGTTAGCAATTTATTTTGATATGCGTATGCAATGGGGAACACGTTCATACGTCCCCCCAAGGTAGTGATTTGGGTGGGGTGGGGCAGAGATTCGAAATGGGTGACTGTGGGACGGCTGGTCACCCTAACTAAGGTTAAAACACTGTATTAAAGGACGAGGCGATAGGTTTATGTTAGGATATTAGTAGTTGCCCAAAGTTGGGCTTCAGGGACAACGGAATGAGTGGATAAGGGAAGTGCTCTCCTGATGGTTAGGTACAGAGTCGGTGCTGACACAAAGTGATGGGAAGGTTCTGGTAAGGAACATTTTCATTTTGGTTAAAGTTTTGAGATAGTGAAAGTTTGGGTAGGTGAAAGTAATGGATATTAAAAAAAAGGATACATTCGGTCGAGGAAAAGAGGGGATTTTGCAATAAGGTAAGCGATGTCGCTTCTCCTCTCGGGACAATCCGCGTTGATGAGGAAACATGTAATTTCCAAACTTATCCTTATTTCTAGAACTCGTAGCTTTGTTATTCATTGTTTCTTGATGTTAAGCTTCTTACATCAGAAAGGCTTGAGATAAAGAGGCAGGACTATGGAAAAGTCTTCTGTTGAGAAAGAAGAGCTTTGAGGTGAAGGTGTCTCTCACTCCACGTCTGCGGCCTGTTACAGCTTTGTCGGGCAACTCCCGTCTTTAGTCAGCTGCTATTTGAAATCGGCAACTATTTCTTTTCCTCTCCTCTTAAGCCTTGAACCGTTACCTCTAAGGTTCTTCATTTTCCCCTGTTCTTTCATTCGAGCCTAGGTTAGAGAGCGGGGCACAGGGGCCCAGCTTTCATCTGCTTCCGAAAGTACAGGAACATGAGACCATTGCGTCAGGGTATCATATAAAAGTAATTACAGTCAATTTCAAAATAATGAGAAAGATTTCTCAACAGTGAAACAGGAAATTTCATTAAAGAGTGTGAAGAAAATTGATGAGAGTTCGGTTAGTATTTCATTGGCGTACATTTGCTTGTAAAGTTAAATTGACCTTAATGGCAGCCAAAGATTTCAATTTATTCTTCGACAGCTCTGAACAAGAGGAAGAGATAGTAACGCAAGAGAAGGTACGAAGTAAATGAGTGCAATGATTCAGTTTTAGGATCGTTTTTAAAGTTAAAGCTAGTGTCAGATTTTAAATGTACATTTTCAGTTTTTAAAATTAAGGCTAATGTAAAATTTTGAATGGGCATGTAAAATTTCAGAAATTAAAGCTGCTGTAAAACTTTAAACGTCCATATTCAAGGATTAAAATTAAATCTAGTTTAAAATTTTAAATGTTAATTTTAAGTTTTAAGATTCAAGCCCGTTAAACATTTTGAACAGTAAATTCGTAATTTTTAGAATGAATGCTTGTGTCAGAATTTAATTGAGCCTTTTTAGATGGAGGCGAAGGCTTGTTTCAGGTTGAGAGCAATAGACTTTCCAGGATAAACTTACAGAACAATTTTTTCCTTTGGGAAGAGGAGAAAATTAATGTCAAACAAATCAGAGAAGAGGAGAAAAGTAATGTCAGACGAATCAGAGAAGAGGAGAAAAGTAATGTCAAACGGATCAGAGAAGAGGAGAAAAGTAATGTTCGACGAATCAGTAATGTTATACGAATCAGAGAAGAGGTGGAAAGTAATGTCAGATGAATCTGAGAAGAGGAGGAAAGTAATATCGTACAAATCAGAGAAGCGGAGGAAAGTAATGTCTTACGAATCAGAGAAGAGGAGGAAAGTCATGTTGTATGACTCAGAGAAGCGGAAGAAAGTAATGTCGTACGAATCAGAGAAGCAGAGCGAAGTAATGTCGTATGAATCACAGAAGAGGAGGAAAGTAATGTCGTATGAATCAGAGAAGCGGAGGAAAGTAATGTCGTACGAATCAGAGAAGCGGAGGAAAGTAATGTCGTACGAATCAGAGAAGAGGAGGAAAGTAATGTCGTACGAATCAGAGAAGAGGAGTAAAGTAATGTCGAATGAATCAGAGAAGCTGAGGAAAGGAATGTCGTACGAATCAGAGACGAGGAGGAAAGTAATGTCGTACGAATCAGAGAAGAGGAGGAAAGTAATGTCGTACGAATCAGAGAAGAGGAGGAAAGTAATGTCGAATGAATCAGAGAAGCTGAGGAAAGGAATGTCGTACGAATCAGAGAAGCGGAGGAAAGTAATGTCGTACGAATCAGAGAAGAGGAGGAAAGTAATGTCGAATGAATCAGAGAAGCTGAGGAAAGGAATGTCGTACGAATCAGAGAAGCAGAGAAAAGTAGTGTCTGACGAATCAGAGAAGCAGAGAAAAGTAATGTCAGGCGAATCAGAGAAGAGAAGAATAGTAATGTCAGATGAATCAGAGAACAGGAGAAAAGTAATGTCATAAGGATCAGGTAAGCGGAGAATAGTAATGTCATACGAATCAGAGAAGATAAGTAATGTCATACGGATAAAAAAAGTGGATAAAAGTAATGTCATACAAATCAGAGAAGAGGAGGAAAGTAATGTCGTACGAATCAGATAAGAGGAGGAAAGTAATGTTGTACAAATCAGAGAAGAGGAGAAAAGTAATGTCGTACGAATCAGATAAGAGGAGGAAAGTAATGTCGTAGGAATCAGAGAAGAGGAGGAAAGTAATGTCATAGGGATCAGAGAAGCAGAGAAAAGTAATGTCATACAGATCAGAGATCCGGGAAAAAGTAATGTCATATGGATCAGAGAAGAGGAGAAACATAATGTACGAATCAGAGACGTGGAGGAAAGTAATGTCATATGAATCAGAAAAGAGGAGAAAAATAATGTACGAATCAGAGAAGTGGAGAAAAGTAATGTTGTACGAATCAGAGAAGTGGAGAAAAGTAATGTCGTACGAATCAGAGAAGAGGAGGAAAGTAATGTCAGACGAATCAGAGAAGAGGAGAATAGTAATGTCAGACGAATCAGAGAAGCAGAGAAAAGTAATCGTCATACGAATCAGAGAAGAAGAGTAATGTCATAAGAATCAGAGAAGCAGAGAAAAGTAATGTCATACAAATCAGAAAAGAGGAGAAAAGTAATGTCATAGGGATCAGAGAAGCTGAGAATAGTAATGTCACACGGATCATAGATCAGGGAAAAATAATGTCATATGGATCAGAGAAGAGGAGAGAAAATGTACGGATCAGAGATGTGGAGGAAAGTAATGTCATATGAATCAGAAAAGAGGAGAAAAGTAATGTACGAATCAGAGAAGTGGAGAAAAGTAATGTCAGACGAATCAGAGAAGCAGAGAAAAGTAATGTCAGGCGAATCAGGGATTCCGTGAAAAGTAATGTCATATGAATCAGAGAAGATGAGAAAAGTAATATCGTACGAATCAGAGAAACGGTGAAAAGTAATGTCTTACAAATGAGAGAAGCGAAAAATAGTAATGTCATACGAATCAGCAAAGCGGAGAATAGAAATGTCATGCGAATCAAAGAAGCAGAGAAAAGTAATGTCTTATGAATCAGAAGAGGAGAAAGGTAATGTCATTCGGATCATAGAAGAGGAGAAAAGCAATGTCAGATGATTCAGAGAAGAGGAGAAAAGTAATGTCAAATGGATCAGAGGAGAGGAGAAAAGTAAATGTTGGACGAATCAGAGGAAAGGAGAAAAGTAATGTCAGACGAATCAGAGGAAAGGAGAAAAGTAATGTCAGACGAATCAGAGGAGAGGAGAAAAGTAATGTCAGACAGATCAGAGGAGAGGAGAAAAGTAATGTCAGGCAAATCAGAGGAGAGGAGAAAAGTAATGTCAGACGAAACAGAGGAGAGGAGAATAGTAATGTCAGACGAATCAGAGGAGAGGAGAAATGTAATGTCAGATGGATCAGAGAAGCAGAGAAAAGTAATGTCAGAGAATCAGAGAAGCAGAGAAAAGTAATGTCAGACAGATCAGAGAAGCAGAGAAAAGTAATGCCGGACGGATCAGAGGTGAGGAGAAAAGTAATGTCCGACAAATCAGAGAAGAGGAGAAAAGTAATGTCAGACGAATCAGAGAAGCAGAGAAAAGTAATGTCCGACGAATCTGAGAAGAGGAGAAAAGTAATATCCAACGAATCAGAGAAGAGGAGAAAAGTAATGTCGGACGAATCAGAGAAGAGGAGAAAAGTAATGTCAGCCTCGAACGTGAAGATAGAGATTTTGAACCAAGGCTGAGGGAAATGTCCTCTCTTAGTCGGGGTCAGATGTGACTGAGAAAATTTGATCTAATTTTATCCTGGAAAGTTTATAGCCACTAAACCTGAAGAAGGTCTCCGCCTCCATCAAAAAATGGCACAGGAGGGTATAAAAGGAGGCTGCTTTTAGGAAACGTTAAAGTGAGAGAGGAATTAAGAGCGACTGACTAATTGGGGCAAAGGGAGAGAAAGGCACTTAAGACAAGACGCAGTCAAGTCGAGCAGGAAATAACAGAAGTTGTAGGAGAGATGAATGGACTCGCCTCTGCTAGTTTGCTCACCTTATATCAAAAATCTTGTCCCGATTATTAATATGTAAGGGGCTTCTTTGAACTACCAAATGTAATTTATTCAGTTAAGAATGATTGCGTTCAGCGTTGTCTTTTACCGTGTCTTTTGTTCTACAATATATATATATAGTATATATATATATATATATATATATATATATATATATATATATATATATATATATATATATATATATATATATATATATATATATATATATATATATAAATTCTCCTGTTAAAACAGGATACGTCTCAAGTATAAAAGGCCCATTAAAAACACTGGTTTAAAACTAAAGACTCTATTTCGGTGGACTCACTCCCACACTTATCAAGCAGTGATTCACTGCTTGATAAGGGTGAAAGTGAGTCCACCGAAATAGAGTCCTTAGTTTTAAACCAGAGGGTTTTAATGGGCCTTTTATACCTTATATATATTATTATATATTATATCATATATATATATTATATATATATATAATATATATATATATATAATATATATTTATATATATATTGATATATATATATATGATATATATATATATATATTATATATTATTATATATTATTATATATATTTATATGTATATTTTATTATAGTATATATATATATTATGTATATATTATATATATATATATTATATATATATTTATATATATATATATATATTATATATATATATTTCTTCATCATACTTTCCACCCTCTCCTAACACTTGATTCATAGTGCAACTGTAAGGCTTTCCTCCTGTTACACCTTTCAGATCTTTTACTGTCAATATCCATTCCAGCGCTGAATGACCTCAAAGGTCCCTGTGCTTGGCCTATGGCCTAAATTCTATATTCCACTCAACTCAACTATATACACGTTTATGTTGTGAACTTTTGCTGTCGGCTGTGACCTTTTGATAATAGCAGAAACCCCTAGGCACTTAAAAAAGTCTTTTAATATATTAATTTATTTCATATAGTAGGTTTAACGAATTCTTGTCTTCCTACTACATACTCGTGAAAGAAGAAAGGGAATAAGCCGAAAATCCACAAAATAGCGCTGCTCCGAATCCATCGCAGAACATCAGCTTTTCGTTCGCTCATAACTTAGTATTTTACATAAATTGACATAGATTTCTGCAGTCAACATCTCAAGAACTCTTGTAGATGGACTGACACAAACACACTAAGCTGAAGCAGTAAAAAAAATAATAATAAATAAATAAAAGCTATTAATGATACCAAAAGTAGGCAACAGCGTTACGTAGCTGAGGCTTTGGCCTGAATTGTGTATTCCCTCCTATATCTATGAGGTTCGTGGCCGACAATTCATTATGTATGAATCGTGATGGGAGTCTTTGAATTGTCATCATCATGATCATCTTCGCCTCCAACTCCTCGTGAAACAAAGGTCCTTTGAGAAATCCCGCCAATCATGGCTTCCCAGTGCTTTGTCTCCCAAGAATATCCTCCTCCTCCTCCTCCTCCTCCTCATAGATTCATCCAAGTAGGTCTGGGTCTTCCAGCTCTGCTGGTGCCGCAGCATCCCATCTGAAACACACACACCATCTCACAGTTGTGCGAAGGGCGTGTCCGAGCCATTTATATCTTCCCTGTATCATGATGCCATTACACGTGGAACTTTTTCAGTTTTCCGGTTTTGAATGATTAACCAATAATTAGGGTCTAGATTGTAGGACACGTTGTCTGTTTTAGAGCACACGGTGAATTATTGATTGGTTCGTTTCAAATGAGGTCAAAGGTGAGGATCCTCTAATAGGTCTTGGTATCCAATGCAGGAAGTTTGAATGTAAAAAAGTTATTTTTGCCTTATTTACTTTAGGATTGTACAAGTTTAGCGTTGTGATTTGCGAAGTTTGTAGCCAGCGCGTTCATCATGACGAGAATTTTATTTCATATGTAACATTGAAGGTTATGAGAAATTCTTTTTGTAAATGTTGAAAAGTACAATTAAAACTGTAATACTCCTTATAAAGTTAGGATGCATTAGATTCATTATTATGGCGTGATTGCAATGAGTAGAAAACCAATAAGTCCTAGAAGTTACCTTGACAGTTATCAATAACTCACGTTTGTAATTAGGAGTCGACCCACTTTCATAAGTGTAAAGGATTGCTGTTATGATATTCTGTACCTGTGACGGATTAGAGTCCTTCATGGTTCAGGAGAGTAATGAGGACATTTACCTGACGGAATTAGGCGAGACGGGCAATAATATTAACCATAAATGGACCTCAAACGTTCTGATATCCACCTCTAACTTACTTGGCAATACGCAGATGTTACTGAGAAATGTTGCTGGTTAGGTAGGAGGAATAATACGCGCATCCTTCTTTTCGAGACGGTCATTTGTCATTAAGTCACTACCATTTTCACGAACTGGCCTTGTTTATACTGAACTGGTCCTGTTTTGAGCGACCTTGCCTGAGATTACTTTTTTTTAAATAAAGGATTAAAATGTAATGCTGTTCGGCCCCATCAATCAAGTTTTGTCCCCTAAGTTCTGTAAAGACCCGAAGTTACTTATTGATTTTCTTTTAGTTCTGTATAGACAGTTCGGAATTTGTACAAACTTTTAAGTTCCATTAAAATATCATTTGAAAATTGATGAAGAACGCCTTAATGTTTTTCAGACATCTTGAGCCTTCATTGATATATTCTAAGCAAAATCTATCTGAAAGTCTGCAAGTCCATCTTGACTTTGTGGAGATATTTATCTGTGAGTCTCTTCTATGTGGATATTTTCTGTCAGATTAGATGCTATAGTCTACAAAGGCGTTCATAATTATGTCAATTGATGTTTTTAATTTTTGATATGTCTTGGATTTTAACAATCCAAATTTGTTGATATATATTGCATATGGATGAATTAAATTTGTAGGTGTAACTGAAATTAATTATATCATAATTTTGAAACAATATGCTTCTTTTGACTCGTCACTCAACTTCCTATTGTCGGACATAGTGAGTCATATAAAGACGAGTGTCCATTTCAAGGGAATGTGTTTCACTTCATTCAAGTGGTTCTTTGGATTTATCAAACATTTCGGACTTTTCATCAACGTTATTGAGAAGCCTGCTTCTGTCTGATACTTTACTGTCACTATAAGTGATGCGCTTTGACGATTAGTGATCGACCCCCCCCCCCTAATTAGGCAGATCGAAACAGAAGTCAGTAGCCATTTCGACTTCTTTATTGTTCCACAAGAAATACCTTTGTTTCGTGTGCCTGGTCTTCTTCACTTTATTCTTCGGGAAGTCTCTAAACTTCAATTTTTATCATCCTCGAAATTATGCAGGATAGAGGAAAAGACGCGACCTTTTTACAGTCCTCATAATTTAAACTTTTCAACTTGCGCAGAATCGTCAAAGGGAAAGATTCCAAACTGTTGTTGCCTCAAAAAATTACAAAGAATTATATTATTATTATTATTATTATTATTATTATTATTATTATTATTATTATTATTATTATTATTAATCAGCATGTGGACATATCCATAGAGGACCGGCTAATATTGTTGTAATCTGTGGGAGAGGAGAAATGCGTATCGTGGAGAAGTGTTCGTTGACTCAGTCTGTGAATGTGGATGAGATTTGTATTAGATTCTTGTATTGGATTCTTGAATCCTTCTCAGTCATATGAAAAGTCTGTGAGATGTCGAAGGAGTGAGCTGTGCCTCTTATAGAATATTTGGTACAGATGTAGTTATATATAATATACAAAGGCTTGAAGAAAAGCGAGTCTTCCAGATCGATGAACCTTCTGACGAAGGACTATAATTGGGTATTGCAGATAAAAGCTTTCAAACGACTTTCCGGTGGAAATAGAAATGACAGCAATGGAATTCTATTTTTTAAAGCCTCCCTGTGAGGAAGGAAGTGGTTCGAAAATAGGATTCAAATCTCATAAAAAAAAAAAAAAAAACTGTGCCTGAAAAATCGTGGCACATTTGGGGAATCCGCAATTGGAACTTGAGAGGTCCAACCAAGCCAAGGTGCAATTCGTTACTTCCCCAATACTTCTCTCCTTCCATTTTAATGCATTTTGACCTTTATGTTAAGAAGTGGAGTCTCCGTATTCTGTATCTCCCTTTCCTACTTAATAGGCACCATATTCTTTGGAAGCTTGAATTCAAGTCAGTGGCCCCTTTGGTGGGCTTGTTCATATGCGTAGGTTTCATCTTCTGAATAATAATAAAAATGGCGATGGGCCGCGTAGGGGTCCGAGAAACGAACGAAGACCGCAGACGGTCAAGTAAATGCGGTGGGGTATTCGATTTCCTGTGTCAGTTGTCCCGGTTAGTTGCGTTATAAGGAAATAAAAAATGAGGTTATAAATAGATGCCGTCTAACGGTCAGTATTGACGAGTGTTAGGGTCTTGAAGATTGTCAGACTTGGACGCACACAAGTAAGCTTAGTACATAAATGACTCGCTTTATCATCTGTGTGGAAAAGAAAACCATGAATAAAGCGTTGTGGACGTCAAATGAAAGTGATGGAATGACGATAGAATAAGCAGGGTTGCAGCGTAGATTGAATGTTGAATTGGAGTTAATCTGCATTTTGGTAATAGATATAGTTGAAACCAACATAAAGTAAAATGTGAAAGATCCAAATATGCTTAATAACAGGTTTTCTGATCATTATTTTGCATAGATATTGGCCTCAGTTAAGAAGCGAACCGCTGTAATGGCCATAGCCAGTAACTGAAGCCAAATTCCGACTGGTTTTGAGAGCGTAAGGAAAAGACCGGACAAAAATCAGTTATCTGGATCATCTTAGTCAAATCACATTTCTCGTAGATTATTAATGTTCTTTTTCGAATGAATAAAAGAAACCAGAAAACGATTACTTTCAGAATTCTGAAAGATTCATTGTAGTCGAGTTCGGTGATGCGTCAGCAATCAAGATGAAATGGGACTTGCTTCTAAGCAAGGAAGAATAAAGCTCCCACAGCAGCTGAGCTGGACATCCATACTACCGACCATCCAGGAGAGGATGGTCGGTCAGATTTATAATAATGTAATAGTAATAGCTGTCCTTCTGCCGGTTACCATTATTTCGCCTTCATGTGAATACTACTTGACGCTGAGGAGAGAGAGCCCGATGCGCCTCGCCTTTGCAAGTTACTGTCACGAAGTGAAGGTAGGACACCAAAAACGATGCCACGTGTTGCAGTGTTTGCCAAGTTGTCGCAAGTGTGTTGCAGGGTAAACGGTTGGTTTTCAGTGTCATTTTGAGTGTACACGCAAGATTGAACATAGGCCATTGTTTGTCTACCGAACCCACTTTTGAATAATCCTCGCAATGGCAAGTAAATGTAACAAATGAACAGATTGTAACTTTCAGTTTGCGCGGAAGACTCCAGAGGTTTATGATTGATGGCACAATTGCAAAGGAATGACAATTGCAAGTTTCTGGTCTTTCTCATCGGAGAAAATGATGTCAACTTAAGGAAGAAAATCCCGTGTTATTATACGAATTGCTGTTTGTAGGTCTGAGTTATAACACAGTATTTACACACCTCGTAGGGGGTTAGTGCCGTTAGTGCACCTCGTACGGTGCACTGTAGGCTTTCCTTTTGCGGCGTAAGGTTCTTACAGATCCCCTTCGGCCCCTAAATGCAACCCCTTCATTCCATTCCTTTTAGTGGGTGCCTCTGCTCACATCCTCCTGTTACACCTTTCATCCTTTTACAGACAACTGCGTTTCAGCACTGAATGACCTTGTAGGTCCCAGCGCTTGGCCTTGGCCAAAATTCTGTACTCCATTTCATTCCAATATTTATACAATATATAAATGGAATTGGTATTATTTGCCAAAATCACTTTACGTTGTCATACACTGAAATTCTTGTCTCGCAATCTGAGTACACTGGCTGTTTCAATTGGAGGACCTCAGTTGATTTGAAACATTCTACTTTGACCGCATTGACCCCGCTTGACCTGGATGAGGACGGGTGTCAAGGAGGGAGGTCGTGGTGTTTTTAAAGTGGATGTTGTTTCATTTCATTTGATTTATGACTTCACTCACTTTTTAAACCGTTCCTTTTTAAAAATAATTAATAACATCAAGAATTCTGCACCTGGCACGTACTGCCCCAGCCGCTGATAAATAGTGTAGATATTGTATCTCTTCATCATTTGGTGCCGACGCAGACACTTATTAGAGGAGTAGCGCCTCGAGCGTTACATTGAAGGCGAGCTAATAACTTTGTTCCTAAACCTGGGCATTTTTCATCCGGTCACCCCCCCCCCCCACCCCCACCTCCAGTCCATCCCGTTACTTTGGGGAGAAAATATGACATCTGTTGTCATCACTGGCAGAGGTCCCCGAGAGATACAGTGCAAGAAATGTATAGAGGGTTGAGAATATTATTACATTCCTTGAAAGAACCAAAATCTTGTCGCCGGAGGGAGTTGTTACAGCATTAGCTTCTCTTCCCTAACAAGGCGTAATCCGACCTCCTGCTTACTCGGGACGCATGGAAGATTTTTCCCAGACGCATAAGTTGCAAACATTATATTCCCAACTTAACGTGAAGCGTCCTCCGTAATTGTAACTCATACTAACAACAAGGATCAAATAAAAAGGACACATATGACACGTGTTCATATTATATTCTTAGTTATAATTGGACACGCAAAATAATTGAACAGAAATATAGCCTCTAAACTCAGTGCATCAAATAAATTAAAACGTGCTCAAATCTACGAGTCAAATAACCCGCTGTTTCACCAACGAAAATGAAAACGATGCGCTGTATTTCATTAGAAATCATTTTTCTGTATTGTTGAACATGCACATTATTAATTGTTTGCATTTTCATGCTAATAAATAAATCATAAATATACTTTCCTAAAATTCCTGTATCTTTAACTCAATGCGACACACCTTTTTGAATTTTTTTTTTTTTTAGGCTTTCCCCCTCCCCTCCCCCTCCCCCTCCCCCTCCCCCTCCCTCCCCCTCCCCCTCCCCTCCCCCTCCCCCTCCCCCTCCCCCTCCCCCTACAACAACAACTAAGTAGTTTGTAAGCTTACGCCCCGAGTAAGCGAAAATACTGGCGAGCTACAACTGGTCCAGCCATCACATAAGGCGATTGAACATTGGTTCAAAGGGCTGTATAACTCATTTATCTATTCTAAAATCGTCCTCTTTGTTCACTGAAAAGAGATTAAAATAGAAGATTGCAGCTCGTGGTCCCGGTGTAACTAACGCTCATCAGATTGGCGCTCTTTAACTTGAAGCAGGTACCAGCCTCTGAACCAGGAGGAACACGCCCCCCTTTTTATTTTGTACAAGGCGCTTAATTTGTCATTCGAACTGCAACTCTCTCTCTCTCTCTCTCTCTCTCTCTCTCTCTCTCTCTCTCTCTCTCTCTGTCGGGCTTCCTCCAAGTTTGCGACGTACTCTGCTTGTCGTTTGGTGTTTTGTGGCGAGTTTATTCTGTAGGAAACCCTCTTAAGGGGATAGTTCCGTCAGTGGACCTCATGCGGTGCACTGTAGGCAATAGTTAAGGTTCTTTGCAGTGTCCCTTCGGCCCCTAGCTTTAACCACTTTCGTTCCTCTTACTGTACCTCCTTTCGTATACTCTCTTCTTCATCTTACTTTCCACCTTCTCCTAACACTTGATTCATAGTGCAACTGCTTTGAGGTTTTCCACCTGTTACACCTTTCAGACTTTTACTGCCAATTTCCATTTCAGCGCTGAATGACCTCATAAGTCCCAGTGCTTGGCCTTTGGCCTAAATTTTATATTCAACTCAGTTCTGTAGGAAACAGTAGCTTTCATGAAGGTGTAACTTTTGAACTGGAATCATATGCTTTCTGATCGATTTCTATGATCATTGTTTTTAACGTCATTTCAAGTATTCAAATACTGTCACCACAACCCACAAGAAATTCGTATTTACGCAAATGGTGTTTTTCGTTGAGCAATTTTTGTTTTTCTTCTCTTATTTAAACCTACGGCTATATCCGGAAGATCTTGAGGATACTTTTTGCCCGACTACCTCTCATCAAGGTTTCTTGGCGATTGTTTCCTTTAGTGTGTAAATGGGTCGCGAAGTGTTACAGTTAAAGAACGATTTTCTTCCTTGTCTAATTTTTCGTCTGATTCTATAGAGTCCTTGCATATTATCTATTTGTTTCCATGGCAACAGAAAAAAGCAGAGCAAAAGTGGAACGCCAGTTTCTGCCAGCCATTGACAGCCTCCCGCCCATGCATGCTTGCACAGTGCTTTTTGCAAGGATCAAATTTTGATACTGGTTATCTCTCTCTCTCTTCTCTCTCTCTCTCTCTCTCTCTCTCTCTCTCTCTCTAAGATGAATAACAGGGATAATTTTTTGCAGGCAATAAGGTAAAATTAGGTAAATACCATTGTTAAGTTGTTAGCTTTCAACTTGTACCTGGCGCTCAACTTATCTTGGTTCTTCCTTCCTTCTGTGCTTTCTCTCTCTCTCTCTCTCTCTCTCTCTCTCTCTCTCTCTCTTATTCTTAGTTCTCCCTTTTTTTTGCTTCATGTGGTTAAGATTCTTCTGCATGTGACAGCCGTGTCTGTATGTAAATGAGAAAGATTAGCTTCCTCTGACGTCATTACTTGAAACCTTGTGTTTTCGGGGAGAGAGAGAGAGAGAGAGAGAGAGAGAGAGAGAGAGAGAGAGAGAGAGAGAGAGAGAGAGAGTGTTACAATTGTTTTAGAGGGATTCAGAAGATAGCTCATTCATGTGAATACGGTTTCCGTGGAGTCCATTTTGTTAGTTTGATTTTTAACGGCAGCTTTTGGGTTGGCGGTGGCGTTGGTTGTGGGAAGTGAGGGGGCCGGGGTGGGGAGGAGTCAGTTCCTTTTATTAGGTCCTCGGTTGGCTTTTACTGTCTTTCAGCCTTGAGGACAGTTCGATATTTCCTGATGGGCTACATTTCTGAAAACAGACTTGTTCGAAGGAGAGGTCTGGTGTATCATCTGTTCGGGGTCAGTCTTATCTTTTGTCTCTTGTCACCTGCTGCTTTGTTCTCTCTCTCTCTCTCTCTCTCTCTCTCTCTCTCTCTCTCTCTCTCTGTGTGTGTGGATTCGTCCTCTGTTTTCACTAGTTATGTGGACTTCCCCAAGGCGATTGTTTTCTTAGCTAGAGGTCAGATTGATCTTTGACTTAAATGAGGTCGGATTATTCTTCCTCTTATTAAGTAAATGGAAGTATGGCGTGATTCTCATTTTGTGAGATATGTATCAATGATAACATTCTTATTTTGGTTACCATGTACTGTTTAAAAGGACAAAGACGACAACAGGCATACTAGCTCAGTCCTGTAAGAAAGGCAAAATAAAAAAAAATACAAAAAAAAAAAGAAGAAGGGTGCATCTTAACCTCAAAGGAAAAGACTGGCCCTGATGTTAATGCTTTTTTTTGGTGTTTGCTTCTCACCTCGGTGGTCGCGGGTTCGATTCTCGGCCATTCCATTGAGGAGTGAGAGATGAGTATTTCTGGTGATAGAAGTTCACTCTCGACGTGGTTCGGAAGTCACGTAAAGCCGTTGGTCCCGTTGCTGAATAACCACTGGTTCCATGCAACGTAAAAACACCATACAAAAAACAAATAAAATTAATGCTTTTTTTCTTAGTGGCCCCAGGCGTTTTGTGTAGTTGCTAATAGTTTCTGAGGCATCTTTTTGTACTTTTTTGCAGCCGAACTTTGCACCAGTATCCAGCATTTTTCCTCTGTTGGTGACAGAATTCTAGAGAAACATTCTTCTAAATTACCCTGCACTATTTGCAACCCGGCACAAGCATGCCGAAAGTGCTAGAAAGCGTAGCGTGCTCGTGTGACTCTAGGGCACAGGGTAGGTGACATGAACTCTTGGGCCTCACTGTGATCCATTGCCCCTCACACCAGATGAGAAGGTCGGTTGGAAGTTGCCTAGCATCAACTAGGATGAAGTTATCAGCTGTAAACAATGTCTGCAACCGTACTTTACTGTCGGGCACTCGCCAAACCAAACTTTGCATAACTCACCGACCAGAAGAGAAGGTTGCCGGTAGGGAGAGAGCTGCAAATCGGCTGCTCCTTTGGATGATTCCGGCAGAATGGAGGCCAGCTACAGTTGCGAAAGTTTAAATCAACTGTTCAATTATAGCAGTCAATCATAACCTTTATACCTTCAAGGAACCCTTAAACAATTTTTCTTATCCTAGGGAACCTTTATCTACTGGGTCTCTCTCTCAGGCCTATCCCTCTCTCTCTCTCTCTCTCTCTCCTCTCCTCTCCTCTCTTCTCTCTCTTCTCTCTCTCTATATATATTTATAATATAATATAATATATAATATATATATATATAATATAAATATACATAGTGTATATATGGTTACATAAACTATAATACACATTATATATATATATATATATATATATATATATATACATACAAATCCTCTTAATATTAAATCATATAATATCTACCACTGATAGTCGAGCTGTGAAAATTCAGATCAGCGTCAGTTGCAATACATATTTATTTCAAGACTTCTTGCGGAACCCCTGATGTTGGAATGAGGAACCCCAGGGTTCCGCAGAGCCAGGTTGGGAATCGCTGAACTATAGTGTATTCACACTCCGGGATTCCGGTAATCTGGTAGGAGAATTTCTCTTATTTCCAGCGCCAGAACCTTGCGAGCTTTGCGCATGCGTAGTCTTAGTCTTGCTCTGTAAGGGCGACAGTCACTCCCCGGCCGTGCCATCCATCCATCCAAGTTCTTGGGGAAGTTTCTGCAGTCGTTGCACCCATGAAAAAGTCGCTCTCTCTCTTGCAGGCGTCACGTATGCTAATGTGATTGCGCGCATGAAAATCCATAGGTCCACGAGCTGTCAGTGCTGGGGGCTCTTTGATTTTGCAAGCAAACCCTCCCCCTCCCTCCCCCTCACCCCCTCTTTCTCCCCTTACCACTCTCAGGTGGTTGTTTTTTTGTTCAGTATAGTAGTCCCGTTTGATCAGTGCAAACGTTGCATATTTGGTGCCATTCTGGTGTATTTCTGATGGAAGGATGGGCGAATATTTCAAGGTGGCTCGGTTATGTGGAAAGAATGGAGGATGGTAGGTCGGTGAAAAGAGTGAACAGTTTAGAATTGTTAAGGGAAAGGAGGAGAGGAAGAATCAGAACTAGATGGAGGGGTGAAGTGAAGGAGGTATCCGACCCGAGGGCCTTCTTTAACCAGAAAGCTAGAGGGTGCATGCAAGATGGAGGTGTAGCATAGTGTCTGTCTGTCTGTCTGATCCCACAAGCCATTCCTTGTTGGAAGAAACGGCTTCATTGAAAGAAAAAATAGGCGACTGTAGACACACATCTTAGACAGGATGGTAAAGAAAGACTAAAATACTTCATCATAACGATTATCAAGACATTTATGAATAAGGGGAGATACGGGTTTGTTCTAGTACAGTTTCGTACAAGGGAACTCAAGCCCCAGATCACGAAGGGACACGGTACAGAGGATATGACAATGTCGAAATTAGACAAAGATGGTCCTGTGGTCACTTTCTGGCTTGGAGTACCTGAGTGTGGCAACCGTGGTACGTGATTACCCCATGTAATGACTGGGGGAGTTCTTCAATGAACACTCGACCCGTGGCAAAGGACGCACGCAGCTGACACAAAAAGAAAATGTTGAAGGGTAGGAGATCTTGCAGAATCCAAAAGTGTCTGGTATAAGGGATGCGGTAATGCTTACAGGAAGGACAAATAGAAGGGAATGTGGGCGATGTAGAGTAAAAGGAAGTTTCAGATGTAAGCAAAACGACGGCACGTGACATTCCCCCAGAAATGTAGATTTATTTGTTATTATGTAAAGAGCGTCTGGCCAAGACGTCACCGCTGATGGGACCAAGATTTTATTAAAGAAGAACCCGAAATAATTATTATGAAAGTTGGTGAAGCAGACGCTTTGGAATACATAGCTTGTAAGAAGGTCAGCCTTTGGTTTTAATGCAGTTTCAAGTAGAAAAAAATCGTCTGGAGGTGAACGTTGATATTCAGGACAATTTGCGCCTCTCCTCCCCTCCCCACCCACCCCCCCCCCCTCTACACAGGCACACGTGTATATATATATATATATATATATATATATATATATATATATTATATGTATATATATATATATCTATATACACACACACACACACACACACACACACACATACATACTCACACACACACATGCATCCCCAACGTGCATCATATATTTCATTTATTAGTTAACCTTGCATAAATATTTATATTTTCATGTTATTTCTTGGAGTATTTACCAGTTAACTCCAAGTATTTTTTTTTGTTTTTATTTTATGGGTATACACACTATATATATATATATATATATATATATATATATATATAATGTGTGTATATACACACACACATATATATATCCCCTTTGTTATATCCCCCAAGTAGAGCAAATTAGTTATTAAATAATTTTGTAACCGAGTGTTTGTAAATATGAAAATGTCATGATTATATATATATATATACACATACATACACACATATATACATATATATATATATACAGACACACACACCTATATATATATATAGTAACTTGTGTAAATTACATATGATGTCTTTCATCTGTATATAAATTCGAGACCACTCGCTCTTAAAAGGGAACAAGAGCGTATGATTTTGGACCTACGCAGTTACTGCATATGTTCCATTTCTTGCTGGAATTCTAAGCAAGGCCAAGTTAGTAAGTAAGTGAGTAAGTAATTCAGACTAGTTGCTCCTGAGGATCGGTGTTCTTTATTCCAGCAGCTGTTGGATTGTCTCTGTGATCGTCTCTTGTTTCTGTAAATGTTGCGTCGCTGTTCACGAAGCCACTCTCCTGGATTCTGATGTCCATATACGATGAGTATTGACTTCCTCTTCTTTTTCTTTTCAGACGAGATGGAGTGGATGGTTATGAATATGGACCGCTTTTTTGCGCCCGCAATTCAGTTGGGCTATTTTTCGACAGATGACAAGTACGTCGCGACTCCAAATTGCGCCGGTGAGTAAACAATGAAGTTTGTTTTGTCAGTGTCTGTTAGCGTGGCTGCGAAAGCCTGATTGGTAAGTCACGGTCGTTGTAATCTATGTGAAATACAGGATTTATCAAAATCATCAGATATGTGACTGCATAAAAAGTAAGTTGCGACCAACGTTTCTATTCAGCATAAGTCATTTTTTACATCCTTTTATTTAACTTTACTTTAGTGTCTGTTTGGGTCAAAACTTGTCACTTAATTTTCGCCCTGTTCCCTTCGTCCGATGGACATGAAATTTCGCATGGTTACTCAATCCCGGTGACAATACATCCATACATGATCAGTAGGTCAGCAGTGACTTCTAGTGACCCTAAAGTGACCTCTCCCAGTATCTCAGGATTTGTATGAAACTCTTCTGATTTTTCAAAACTTCTTTGACTCGAAGGTATAACATGTTCAATATTTTTTTTAGTTACAATCATAAATCGGTTACAATTTCTGTCAAAACTAAACAGTATAAAATAGGATATATAAGAGTTTTAAAGGCTTTTATTAAAATGTACTTAAAAGTAAAACAATATTTTTTGAGACCAGG
Source organism: Macrobrachium nipponense (assembly GCF_015104395.2). Classification (NCBI taxonomy): domain Eukaryota; kingdom Metazoa; phylum Arthropoda; class Malacostraca; order Decapoda; family Palaemonidae; genus Macrobrachium; species Macrobrachium nipponense. Next base: position 22,895,382 of record NC_087208.1, read on the forward strand.
ATTTTCTTCCAATCAGTCATGTCTACAAAATGAAAGCATGGAAGGGAGGAGAGCTTCGAGAAGTAAAAAAATGTGTATATATTTCTATTCTTGTAGCATTTCCTTCCGTGGTTGGCGCCCTCCCACGCCTTTATCTTTGTAGACCTGATTAATTGTAAGAAAATCCTGGTGTTTCTCTAAAAAATAATTCGTAACGTTTTAGTTCATTTTAATGAAATCGTTTTAGAATAAATTTTTTGACATATATAGTTTTTCATCACTAGACGCTCATGAATAGTGTGTTAACCCCGAAAATATCGCAGTTGATCATCAAGCCCTTTCTGTGCAGGTATTACTTTCTCCCGTTTTCCGAAAACGTCTGACGCGGAAAGCCTTATCTATCGTGTGGTTTCTGTTCTCTCTTCTGTGCTCTATTCTCTGCTATCTGCAGAGCCATCCTTTCCTCACTTTTGGATCCCTCACCCTCACCGCTCCAGCCTCTTACCTCACTCACTCTTGCAGACGCCTGGTTGCAACAGCTTCTTCCAGATTTCCAACCTCTCTCTCTCTCTCTCTCTCTCTCTCTCTCTCTCTCTCTCTCTCTCTCTCTCTCTCTCTCTCTCTCTCTCTCTCTTCATTTCCATGGAGTGCACGCAGATTAGTTTTCTCTTCACTCCAATCCCTTTTATCCTGCTGAAGTACTTCTCTTCCTTTCGTTACCGGTTTGCATTGGAGTAATTTACGACGCAATTTGCAGTCACACATCTGACGTTTTTGTCTTGTGTGTGTGTGTGTGTATGTTCGGGCGCATTCTCGAGGACACTGAAGCGACAGGTAAGCCTAGTTGTGTGTGATTGCCCACTTTTCCGGGTAAAGTTCTTTTGATAGTTGTATGTTAAACGA
>NC_087208.1:22898763-22966263 GCF_015104395.2 Macrobrachium nipponense
GAGGAGCGCCTTTCGAGTCTTCTATAGGAATAGGAATATGTACTGGTCCCTCGCTCTGGAACTTCCAGAGGAGCGTCTCTCGAGTCTTCTATAGGAATAGGAATATGTACTCTTGTCTCTTGCTCTGACTTCAGAGGAGCGTCTCTCGATCTTGGAAACTTCCAGGAATAGGCGCCTTTCGAAGTTTCTATTAGGAACATAGGAAATGGTACTTGGTCCCCGCTCTGGAACTTCCAGAAGGGACGTCTCCTTTCGAGTCTTTCTATAGGAATAGGGAATATGTACTGGTTCCCTCTTGCTCTGGGAAACTTTCCAGAGGAGCGTCTCTCGAAGTTCGTCTATATTAATAGGAATATGTACTGGTCTCTCGCTCTGGAACTTCCAGAGGAGCGTCTCTCGAGTCTTCTATAGGAATAGGAATATGTACTGGTCCCTCGCTCTGGAACTTCCAGAGGAGCGTCTCTCGAGTCTTCTGTAGGAAATAAGGAATGTTACTGGTCTCTTCGACTCTGGGAACTTCCAGAGGAGCGTTCTTCCTCGAGTCTTTCTGTAGGAATAGGAAATATGTTACTAAGGTCCTTCTCGCTCTGGAAACTTCCAGAGGGGGTGCTCCTATTCGAGGTCGTTCTGTAGGGAATAGGAATATGTTACTGGTCCATCGTCACTCCGGAACTTCCAGAGGAGAGTCTCTCGAGTTTTCGTTCTGTAGGAATAGGGAAAATTGTTAGCTGGTCCTTCTCTTCGCCTTTGGAACTTCCAGAGGAGCGTTTTCCTCAAGTCTTCCGGAGGAGCGTCTCTCGAGTCTTCTGTAGGAATAGGAATATGTAGTGGTCTCTCGCTCTGGAACTTCCAGAGGTGGCGGTTTTCCCTCAAGTCTTCCAGAGGAGGTCGTCTTCGAGTCGGTTCTGGGTACGGAATAGAAATAATGTACTGGTCCCTCCTCGCTCTGGAACTTTCCTGGGAAGCAAAGCGTTCTCTCGAGTCTTCTGTAGGAATTAGGAAATAGTTGTACTGGCTCCCTCGCTTCTGGAACATTCCAGAGGAAGCGTGCTACTCGAGTCTTCTGTAGGTAATAGGAATATGTACTGGTCCCGTCCGCTCGCCTGGAAACTTCCAGAGGAGCTGTCTCTCGAGTTTCTTCTGTAGGAATAGGAAATATGTACTGGTCTTCTCGGCTCTGGAACTTCCAGAGGAGTTCTTCTTCGAGTCTTCTGTAGGAACATAGGGAAATATGTACTGTCTCTCGCTCTGGAACTTTCCAGAGGAGCGTCCTTTCTTGGAGTACTTCATGTTCAGGAATAGGAAATATTGTACTGGTCCCACCTCGCTCCTGGAAAACTTCCAGAAGGAGCGCTTCTTCGAGTCTTCTGTAAGGAAATCATAATACTGGTACCCGGTCCCCTCGCCTGGAACTTGCCAGAGGAGTTGTCCTCCTCGAGGTCTTCTGTCAGGAATCGGAATAATGTACTGGTCCCTTCGCCTCTGGAACTTCCAGAGGGAGCGTCTCTTCGAGATTCTTCTGTAGGAATAGGAATATATGTTAAACATGGTCCCCCTTGCTCTGGAAACTTCCAGAGGAGCGGTCTCTCGGAGTCTTCGTAGGTAATGGAAAGGAAATGTTACTGGTCTTTCCTCGCTCTGGAACCTTGAGGAAGGGCGTTCTCCCTTAGGTCTTACTATAGGAATAGGAATATGTACTGGTCTCTCGCTCTGGAACTTCCAGAGGAGCGTCTCTCGAGTCTTCTGTAGGAATAGGAATATGTACTGGTCTCTCGCTCTGGAACTTCCAGGAGGGAGCGTCTCCCTAGTCCTTCTATTAGGAATAGAATATGTACTGGTCATCTCCCGCTCCTGGAACTTTTGAAGCAGGAGCGCCTTTCGAGTCTTCTATAGGAATAGGAATATGTACTGGTCCCTCGCTCTGGAACTTCCAGAGGAGCGTCTCTCGAGTCTTCTATAGGAATAGGAATATGTACTGGTCCCTCGCTCTGGAACTTCCAGAGGAGCGTCTCTCGAGTCTTCTATAGGAATAGGAACATGTACTGGTCTCTCGCTCTGGAACTTCCAGAGAGGCGTCTCTCGAGTCTCCTACAGCTAAGGAAGAGGAGGAACGGCCGGTGGCCCTTCTTCCTTCATTACATACTTCACAATTAAGTAGAATGAATATTGGTTCCTCTCGTAGAGGAGTAGTGCCGTCTGGAGCCATGACTTAAGGTTCTTGTGTTGCCCTCGGCCCCTGGCTGGAACCCCTTTCATCCCTTTTACTGTTCGCATTCTTTCTTCCATCTTAATTTCCAAGCACTCCTAACAGTTGATTTATAATGGAACTGCCAGGTTTTGCTCCTTTTACACCTTTCAAACCTTTTTACTGTCAATTTCTGTTTCAACGCTGAATGACCTCATAGGTAGCAGCGCTTGGTCCTAGGCCTACATTCCATATTCTATCTATCTTGAATTGAGGAAGATTCCTCCATTCTTCTACCATTAAGGAAACAAAAACTTATGAATGCGGTTAAAGACTATCACCCTATTTCTGTTTCCTTCTATTACTCTTATTTCTGTTCCCCATTATCAGCCTATTACTGTATCCCATCTATCACACATATATCTGTTTCCCTCTTTCTCATTCTGTTTACCTCTATCACTGTATTTCTGTTTCCATCTATCAGTCTTATTTCTGTTCCCCCTCTATGAATCATTACCGTTTCCTTCTTTTTTTTTCTAATTCTGTTTCCCTCTATCACTGTATTTCTGTTTCCCTCTATCAATCTTAATTCTCTTCCCCCATCAGCCTATTTCTGTTTCCCCTCTATCACTCTTATTTCTGTTCCCCTCCTTTTTTTCCAATTCTGTTTCCCTCTATCATTGTTTTTTTGTTTCCTTCTGTCACTCTTATTTCTGTTCCTCCTATCATCCTATTTCTGTTTCACCCCTTTTTTTTCTAATTGTTTCCCACTATTACCCTATTTCTGGTTCCCTCTGTCACCCTATTTTTGTTTCCCTCTATCACTGTATTCCTGTTTCCCTTTGCTCAAGGGGTATTCGGGTATTCGGTTGGCATCCTGCAGAGAGTTTGTGTTGCCACTTTGTATACTTTTCAAGGCTGAGGAAACAATGGCAAGAACAATAGGGACGCCTCTACCGATGCTTATCGGCCTCCTGAAGGTGATGGCTAGCGGCTTCTTACCTGCTGCACCTTCTGCTTCTCCTATTCTTGCTCTCACTTTTTCTTTAGCACATGCGTGTATATATATATATATATATATATATATATATATATATATTATTCTCCTGATGTAAATATATTATATATATATTAATTCTCCGAGATATATATATAGTATGTATGTATATATATATGTATGATATATATATATATATATATGTATGTATATATATATATATATGTATAGTATATATATATTACTATATATATATATAGTATATATATATATATATATATATATATATATATACATATATATCATATATATATATATATATATATATATATATATGTATATATACATATATATATTATTCTCCTTGAGTGTAAAATAATATATATATATATACTATATATATATATATATATATATATATACGTATATATGTATATGTATATATATATATAGACATACATTATACATATACATATATATACATACATATATAGATATATACATATACACAACACGTCTTATATGTATATATATATATATATATATATATATATATATATAACACACACGTCTTTATATGTATATATATATATATATATATACATATATATATATATATATATATATATATATATATATATATATATATACATATATATATATATACATATATATATATATATACATATATATATATATATATATATATATATAATATATACATACATATACACTATATATATATATATATATACATATACACACATATATATATTTTATATATATATATATATATAATAATATAAATTATTATATATATATCTATATATATATATATATAATAATATTATATACTCTCCTGGAGTGTAACTTATGCCAAGGTAAAGTCAACAATAAGCGATATTTGTGGAGAAAGAAGTTATGTAAACGTAGAAAAGTCACACATATATGGTAATCCAACAGTTTAGGGGTCCAAATTCACTGCTCTCTTGCGTGTTTTGAGTTTTCTTTCTTAGTTTCAAGTACTTCTTTCGACAGGTCAGCAAACAAGTATATTTACTAAAAAAGAAAAAGAAAAAAAGAGCAGTTTATCTGCTTGCAGAATTAGAGATTGTATAAAAGAAGCAAAAGGAATAAAGCGCTGCACCTCCCGCGAATAGTGTAGTGTGCCCTCAACTCTGTGGACCCCGTAGTGCCGTCAGTGTACTTCATGCGGTGTAATGTAGGCATTACTTAAGGTTCTTTGTAGCGTGCCTTCGCCCATACCTGCAACCCCTTTCGTTCCGTTTTACAGTACTTCCTTTCATATTCTCTTTCTTCCATCTTACTAGTTTCCACCCTCTTCTAACAATTGATTCTTAGTGCAGCTGCTTTGAGGTTTTCCTCCTGTTGAACCTATCAACCCTTTTACTGTCAGTTTCCATTTCAGCGCTGAATGGCCTCATAGGTCCCAGTGCTTGGCCTTTGGCCTAAATTCCATATTTAATTCAGTTCAATTCAACTCTGTGGAGTGAGCGCTTAGGAACCAGGAAGGAACTTGCACGGGCTCTTACTCTTCAGCAGCCAGTTTTTGACAAATCTCAAAAAATGCGCAATTTATCTCCTTACAGAAGCAGAGATCTCCGATTTTCCTCAAAATTCTCTGGGTCCGTCTCCCCCTAAGATAGGCTTTTGTATATTTACGTCCCTCTTTTATCACCCTTGTGTTTTTGTCATATCTGATTCTGTCAGCGGATAAACGGATTGTTTTTTTCATTGTTTACCAGGATTCTATCAATATTTGATACATCTGTGTACTGATCTTGACTTTGCGTACTGCAGTGAATTTGGACCTCCTAGGTGTAGGATTATTATAATATAATTATATATATACATACATACATACATATATATATATATATATATATATATATATATATATATATATATATATATATATATATATATATATATTTATATATTCATGTAAGTGTACCCAGGATTGCTTTACCTGAGAAGAGCCAAGTTTACCGGAGAGGGGTGTATGGAGTTGCAAAATCAAATGGAAATGAAAATAGATATTTTTATACGTTATATTTTACTTAACATGCTGTCGTACTCTGCCCCTAAAAGGGAGAGAAAGAGAAAGAGAAAGAGGTTTGGGGTAGGGGGGAGGACGCACTTAAATAAGTTTTCCGAGACGGACTTCTAACCTTCATAGATTAATGTTTAGTCCAAGTGATTCCTTCCATGTTTTTACTCGGCTTATGTTCATTATAAATACCCGCTGACGATTTTGTAAGTACTCTTCTTAATTACTTTTTTTTTTCTTTCTTTTTTTTTAGATTTCAGGGCACCTTAATCTAAGAAAGTCATCTGTCCTCCTTATTAATTAGCAGTGAACTAGAGTAATATTTCAGTATTATTCTCACTGGTATTTGTCTACCTTTTGGCTTTCACATTTCATTTATTCTTTATTAAGTAAGATTTTTTATTGGTTCTTGGTGCTGCTTTTTATGATTTCTTACAGTGTAATAAGCAAAAAATAATTTTATCTAGCAGATGTCATTTGGTATCGATTAGTTACAAAGTATAACTTCTTTCGTAATTCCGGTATGGCCTGCTTATTTGGAAAGGGAGATTAGTATATTGAGCAGTGAAGTTTCTGTTCAGTTACAATTAGTGACGCCAAGACCAAGTAAATTTTCGTTAACTGAACCTCGGATTTTTTTGTGTGCAGATTATGAAATCAACTTTTCTTGATGTTTTTCTGTCCATAACTCTCAAGCAAGTTTTTTCATGGACACCGCTACATTGGCTGATCAGTTAATTTCATATTGACAGTTCGTGAGTCCTTTGATTTCCTTTGCTGTACTGTTGTGGAGAGATGTTATTAGTAGTCTTGATAACGCTGAATTGATTTAGTGAAGGCTCTGTGGAATTGTGAATTCACATTGGTAAAATATTTTGAAACTTCAAGCCATTCTTTGCAATTTCTTTGCTAAAGAGTGACGTACAGTATTGTTTGTTCAAGTCTAGTATGGTTATACCAGCGATGTTGGAGCGTTCAAAGAAAACGATGATTTGTGATCGTTCAAAGAAAACGATGATTTGTTTAGTAGAAAACGGTCATATGAGAATTGCCGTCGTTTTCCAGGGTAAATTGCGTTATTTTTCTTTTACAACATAAGTTAGACCTATTATTCACTTTTATATTTGGACGGAGAGGCCTGGGAGACATATAATCCAATAACTGCTACCGAGTCTAAGAAGCAAGACGAATTGGAAGGGACCCATATATTCGATTTCAACTTTTAAGGAAAAATACACCTCCCATTTTATGGCGATATAGACGAACCGAAAACAGGATTTTAAAGAATTCCAAAGCCAGTCGAAGCAAGTACCGGTGAACAGCTGTTCAGACTGTGACTGCGTTCGCATGCGAATAGGTATGCAGTTCTCATAAGAGGCTCAGTTACATCGAGCGTTAAATGGGCTTTCATGAACAGTTTCTCTCCCACTCATTGTGAGGAGAGTAGGCGACAAATATGAAAGTGGCAGAGCGGTAATAGTACTACCGCGTGGTAAGAATATTAAATGAATTATTAGATACTTTGAAGTCTTCTTGAGCAACATTTGACAAAACTTAATTTTTACGGCTTTATAAATGATTCACTTTTTACTGAAGATGCGCGTCGATTTACGAGTGTTTGAATCATGTTATACATTTTATGGTATTAAACACCAAATGTTGTGTATCTGAATAGATGAAGATATTTCTTGTTTATATTGTGGCCCGTGAGAACATCTTACCGGTCAGACATTAAGGTTTGGTCAATGGTAACAAATGGCATTTGTTATCATTGACCATTTTGTGTTGTTGAGCTCTGCTGCTGTTAATTTAGCAGCCATTATAACTCGTGTTGTGATTGGGGTTTTGTAAAGTAAGCTGTTGTTCTCTGACCAGTGAAGTTAAATTGAGTTTGATCAAGGTAGGTCAGGAGTTTGATCAAGGTAGGTCAGTGTGTGTGTGTGTATGTTTGTTTGTGAATGAATGTTGGTAGAGACACATAAAGACATATATATTTAACGCATGTTTTATGTATGTTTATTATTCTGTAGGGGTACCATTTCAAATGAACATCTCGGTGGGGTGGGTGTGCCGTCAGTGAATCCCCCTTAGGCATCTAAGATCTCCAACCTCTCTAACTTTTGCTTCTAAGAGCAACTGGGGCTTACTCCCAGTTTCAGATGTCTTGATGGCTGAAAGTGGCCCGGTGCTTGGCTTGATAGCCTAAATTTCACGTTCATCCATTCATTCAATCATTCATGAAAGCAACATCAAAGGATCACTGCTGAATCGGTGGACGATTCCTGTAATCATCAAATCCGACACAGTGAACCCACCTCCGTAGGGGGTTAGTTCCGTCAGTGGACCCCATACTGTGCACTGTAGGCATTACTCAAGGTTCTTTGCAGCTTGCCTTCGGCCCCTAGGTGCAACCACTTTCGTTCCTTTTAATGTACCTCCTTTCATATTCTTTTCTTCCATCTTACTTTCCACCCTCTCCTAACATTTGATTCATAGTGCACCTGCTTTGAGGTTTTCTTCCTGTTACACCTTTGAAACATTTTAATATCAATATCCATTTCAGCGCTGAGTGACCACATGGGTCCCAGTGCTTGGCCTTTGGCCTAAATCCTATATTCAACTCAGCAGTGAGCTCACATTAATTTTCGTTTGTATAATCCGTTCGTCGTCGTTTGCAGCTGGAGAGATGTCAAAGCTTAGGATAAAGATTTCCTCTTCAGCAAAGGACCTTTGCTGAAGTTCGCTGCGTCTTCGCTGATTCTGATCAGTGCTTTTGGCTCTGTTTGTCTGTCTGTCTGTCTGTTACCACGACAACGTGAAAATGAATAGTCGCCTCTTATAGAGACATTTTTTAGATTCAACTGTGATCTGATTCTGTCGAGTCTGGGGTCACTATATACGTGTATGTATATATATATATACACACACAAATATATATACATACACACGCACACACACACACACACACACACACACCACACACACATATATATATATGATATATATATATATATATATATATATATATATATATATATATATATATATATGCTGTTTACGGTTTGTATATTAAGGAAACGGTTGCTTCCTGACTCTTTTTGAAAGAAAACATTTCGTGCAGCCTATTAATACAACCATGCTCATCGCATCGGCAAAGGTTTGCGATCTTTGTTTGACTGTTCTAAGTGTACGTCTGCTAAGCATGTGTCTTGTTCCAAATGGTTTAGCATTAATAATTACACGGTGATTAGTAAGAATTGACTGCGGGTAGTCTGTAGTGAGCGACTTTTTGTTTGCATGCCGTCACTGCATTATTTATTTATTATGATTTAATTTTGAGTCATATCGTTCCCATGATTTCCCTCATCAGGTTGGCGACACTTTCCTTGCAGTGGTGTGCAACTGCTTAACGATTTTCCCCTGATTGCGAGAATGGCCCCGCCCACTGACATACAAACTTGCTTCCTGAATGTCAGCGAGGACGCTGTCTTGTCTGGATACCGTTACTTTGTCGTTTTTCATGGAATCCTCCTGTTTGTAGAAGTATTGGTTGAAGTTGTTCCTTGTTGAATAACAGGGCATCTCGTACCAATATTTGCATTCTGTTTCACCCAAGTGTCATCGAAGGCTTCGGCTCTTGCATTTCGCTGACGTCAGTCGTACCTGTTAACCAATTGAAACCTATATCCCTACGGCTTTCCGCCTTGCAGTGCTGATGACGTCACTTCCCAAGCAAATGGAATCGAGTTAGAACCGTCCTCTCCCCCCCGAGACATTTGTGGGATTGCTGTAACGGCCGACATCGCTGAAATTGTAACCGGATGAGATTGCTTTATATGTTCTTCATCATGATTTGGTGAATAATTCGGTGCAAAGGGAACGAGAAGTAGGTAGAGGGAGAGAAGGAGAAGTAGGAGGAGTAGGAGTAGGAATACGTGATTTTTTAAAATCCTTTACCATTTCCATCGATCACGTCCAGTGGACTTCCCGAGTATTCTTGTCCTAGACGAAGGACCGCCGTCAGGAGCTCTGCAGCATCCGCCTAATCTTTAGGTTGCTACCTAGTCATCATTGCCTCCTTTATCCCACTGAACGTCTCTCTCTCTCTCTCTCTCTCTCTCTCTCTCTCTCTGCATGCGTGTGTGTTTGATCAGCCAATATTTTCTGTAACTTTGTGTTCCTTTTGAAGTTAGATTCTTTATTTCGAATGAAAGCGGCGTCGGTGAGAGACATCTACCGCTTCGCTTCAATAGCTTCCTCTTTTGATATCTTCATGGCAGATGATGCCTGTTTTGACTTGTGCTGAAGATCATTCAGGCTCTTCTCTTTTTGCACTGTGTATTTATACACGTTGCTTCGGAGATTGATACTGACCCATGTCATCTGTAAAATACAACCATGACATTTCATCCCAAATACCTATATAGATCATTAGCTTTCGTTACTGACTCATAATCCATAAGCGTTATCCTTTTACAGACACTTTCAGTCTCTTTCACACGTCCATGCAGGTTTTATATCCGTCCTGCATACTGTCAGTATCATTTAAAGTATCGAGGACGCATGATCTTTCTTATGCAACTAATTTGCCTTTTTAACTGTAGTTCATTCCCTTATTTCTCCCGTCATTCCATCCATAAAGATATTAAATGGCTAAGGAGACTTAATACACCTTGTTTCAGATAGACTCATACGCGTAAGTAGTCGTTCTCTTGTCTGTATTTGAGAACACAAGTTTCTTTATCCTCAGCAGAAACATTTGAATCGGCCTCGACAGTTGATTCATCCTTTTCACCGTAAATCTGAGCACCTTCCATACTGCCTACCATTCGGTACTATTTTAACATTGGTCTAGACCCGTTCTTCCTAATCTGAAACCACATTGCTCCTTCCGATTCGGCCTGCTGCCATCATTCTTGGATGTGTAAATAGTAAACTTCCGAACTTGTACGTACATACATATGTATATATGTTGTATATTCACAAGTAAGTTATGTAGTTCCCTGATTACTTATTCCATTCGTCCTTGCACACCCTGGTCAGCTCATCAGTCACGCTTTCTATCGTACTGCAGCATATCACTTGTGGTTCCTGGTGCTTTTCTGTGCTTTAACCTCCTTTTTTCACTAACTGTAACTTGCAGGGCTATTGTCGCTTTTGCACCAACCCCATCCACTCTTGCCTCCCCCCCCCTTGCCTCTCTTCTGCTCCTCCCACTCAACAAATCCTCAAGATGACTCTCTCTCCGTCTCTTCAATTAGCATATTTCCATTGACATCTTTTATTCTAAGATTCATTTGATATTGTCACAATGCATTTTATTCCCTTAAGGGCGTTTTCCCCCTAAAGATACGCTCCAATTGACGCAAAGATTTATAGCATACCCCACCCTTCTTCAGTCGCCTCGTCTCTGAACAGATTATTGAGCTTTTCTTATACCTTACCATCACAGTGAAAAAAAAAAAAAAAAAAAAAAAAAAATTATAATCTGTTCGGTCCAATCGACGTTTGGTTTCCCCTTCCAAGATACCTCTTGAGTTTCATCCTCCGAACTTGCGTCACCTTCTTCTTCTTCTTCTTCTTCTTCCCCCCCCCCCCCCCCAAGGGTATCGTGCGTCCTAAGTAAAAACTCTTGCTGATCCTCTGCTCCCGTCTTTGAACTTTCTTCGAATTCTGCTAAACTCTTTCTATGCTCCGACCGATTAAACACTACCCAAGTCCTTCGTTCATCTTCGTGCAGCCTGTGCATAGCTGCTGTCTATCAAACTACATTTTTAGCTCGCCTCCAGGAAGCCACCTATAAATGTCTATTTTCACATTTCTCCTCAGTCATATAATAATCAGATCTGTCAAAGCCACCCTCTTCTCACTATTGTATCCATACCCATTAATATATATAATATACTTATTTAGCTATGTATATATGTATGTATTATATGTGTATGGATATAATACATACATATCCAAATATACCTACACACATATATGTATGTATGTGTGTGTACACTGTACATATTTCTGTGCATGTATCTATACACATAACTATATACGTAAGTATATTGATATGAAATTATGTATGTATGTAAGAAAGGAAGCTCATAGAAATATTTGAATGAACTTGGCCAAATTGACTGACTGATGATGTATCGTATCTGGGGTCGTGAGAGTTTTGCTCCTTTCGGAATAATCGTGAATGTATGGCGGCAGGATATCCTGAGAGGTTCCTCCTGTTGCGTTCTTCTGCTGGAGGTTCATATTTTCCCCGCGGAGAAACTGGATGTTAGGTCGGAAGTAAGGACACAGGGAAATGGAAGCCTATGTTTAGAACTGAAGGAAGACTCACTATGGATGCTTGTCTCCTCCATTTCCATTTGTGGTAGACTCATATTCACTCGTTGTTCGCTGCCAAGTAAAACTTGCCTTTCACCCAAGATAAGTGGTTGACTGACTGACGTCATAATTTCCATCGTCATTTCACTGACGTCGCTCCGAATGATTATCTTTGAATGACGTGATGGCAATGATTAGCTTCTCGTATGTCGTTTTCCTTGAGCATATTTGAAAGCGGGCATCCTGGAATGTTCAATTAGGTTTGTTGTCAGACTTCCAGTCTTATTGTTTGAGCCATCTTTCTTACGGTGTCCTTATTCAGATCTTCAGTAGAGAAAGTTATCATCTCAGGCTGATGAATTGGGAGGCACAGTTGAGTTTGATTAGATGGATACTTGGAACAGGGATTTCATTTCGGTAAAGCTGTTCTTGCCACTTCCCTTACTGGTCTTAGTCAAGAGTTGGAGACTTTGATCGGAAAGTCTGGATTCAGACAAGTTGATTATAAGGATTGTAATTGTTCGTCAGTCATGCCGAGAAATTGTTGTTGGTTAAGAAATGTAGTCAGTAACATTTTGAGAGATAGTTAAATGCTCGTTATCTTTCCGTAGATTTTATGAAAGAATCTATTGTGAATTATAACACACTAAAAATGTGTTATAAGCCATCTCACTCTCATAGGAGAGGCAAAAACTGCTTGCTCTCCTGAGAGAGAGAGAGAGAGAGAGAGAGAGAGAGAGAGAGAGAGAGAGAGAGAGAGAGAAATTTGATAAGCTCGTTTTTGTCGATCTTTCCTCTTTTTGATCACAGAATGTAGAACTCATTTCTTGGATGACGTCATCTCCTAATTACATCCCACAAGCCTACGGTTCAGCTATAACCAGACGCATCAGATATCTTCTGTGTTGCTTAACCAAAGACATTATCGTACATGCATTTATGTTTGTGCTTTGGGGAATGTGACTGTTGTGGAATTTCTGGTACGCTGACTCGTCGCGAAGGGAAGGTCTAGGTTAAATTTTTAGCGGAGGTAGAATGATTTAGGCACCTAATGTTAAACACCATTAGCCGTGGTAACCTATTTGGCAAATTATGTACTTGGTACTTAGTTGACTGTAGTGGGTAACAGTCTGAATGGAGAATGGCATGTAAACAGCAATCTTATTCCACAGTATTTTCTGGAAACCAGACGGTTAACGTCTGGAACCACATCCTTTTATATCTGCTTGTGTCCCTCACAGCTTCGCTTATCTCGTTGCAAATCGATCCAGCATGCAATTTTTCAGTAGAAATTCGATACAGTGCAATATAGGTTGCAAGATCTTTACCTTCTAAGTTTCGTTTAGATTTTTTTTCCTCAGAAGCATTGAATTCTGAAGATGTTTGACCATAGACTTCATAACGTAACAACGTTTATATGAGAGGATCTCCAATTTTTTATTGTTACCCACTTTTCATGTAGGATACTTGTAAGTTGCCTCCACTGGCTTCCTAACCACTAAACTCCTTTGGCTTTATACATACAAATCCTCAGATTATGGCTCCCTGCATTCTGCTACATGGCCTCCAGCTCGGTGACTACTGGTTTATATACATCGCAAAAGGCTCCATAACGCCACGTTTATCTGGTCCTTTAGGCTTTAGGGTGTGCATCTTTCTTTCATCATAGTGCAATTTTTTTCTACAGAAACAACGGCTTATGATGTGGGGTGGGAATTAGACATTGAAAAGCGGGAAATGGGCAGAAATATATTTCAGTTCGACTCCTTTTCAAGTTGATTTTAAAAGTTTCTACACGTCTCAAATTTGAATTGAAAACATCATTAGAAAGAAAGATAGCTTATGTCCAAGAGTCATGTTTGAAGAAATGAAACCGTTTTGATTTCGAATTCACCGAGAGTTCTTATTTAACATTCTTGGATTACTTGGATTAGTATAAACAACTTACACACACTACGAGATGTCCGGCTATGCCTCGGATGAAAGCTTTCGATAAAGGTCTAGATATTAAATACATTTCAATTCAGCTACACAACATATAGCTAAGCCAAGTAATCCAAGTATGTTAAATAAGAATTCTGGGTGACTTCAAAGTCAAAGCTGTTTCATTTCTTCCTATATTACTCTTGAACTTAAGCTGTCTTTCATTCTTATGATGTTTTAAACTCAAATTTGAGGCACGCAATAACTTACGACATTTTTGGCCTCTTTACAGTCTACGTGAAAAGAAGTCGAACTGAAATGCATTTCTGCTCATCTCCCGCTTTTCAATGACTACTTCCCACCCTACATTATAATATATGCCGTTGTTTCTGTGGAGACAAGTGCAGTATATAACTGTCACAGTTCCCATGACAAAAAATGACTCCTCCGAAAATACGGTGAAACTAAGACGCAAACCCCAAGGCTAAGCTTAGGACCAGGGTAACGTGAGTGACCTTAGGGGAAGCCTTTCCATCTTTTCCAGGAAAAAAATGTTCAATGCTTCGACGGGAAAATTTTTCAATGCTTCGAGGAAAAAAGTGTTCAATGCTTCGAGGAAAAAAGTGTTCAATGCTTCGAGGAAAAAAATTATCATTGCTTAGAGGAAATAATGTTAAATGCTTCGAGGGAAATTTTCCAAATCTTGGAATAAAAAAAAATGTTCAATGCTTCGAGGGAAATTTTTTTCCAATTCGTGGAATAAAAAAAAATGTTCAATGCTTCGAGGGAAAAATGTTCAATGTTTCGAGGAAAATTTTGTTTCAGTGATTCTAGAAAAAGAAAAATTCAATGAGTCGAGGAAAAAATATTAAAGAAGTCGAGAAAAAAAATTCAAGAAGTCGAGGAAAAAATATTCAAGAAGTCGAGGAAAAAAATATTCAAGAAGTCGTGGAAAAAAATATTCAAGAAGTCGAGGAAAAAAAATATTCAAAGAAGCGAAGGAAAAAAAAATATTTTCCCAAGAAGTCGAGGAAAAAAAATTATTCAAAAAGAACAGGAAAAAAATAAAAAATTTTCCCAATAAGTCAGGAACAAAAAAATATTTTCCCAAGAAGTCGAGGAAAAAAAATCAATGCTTCGAGACAAAAATCTAAACGAAACTGACTTGGAAGGTGAAGATCTTGCAACCGACATTGCATTTCATCGAACTCCTAATGGAAAACTGCATGCTGGATCAATCTGCAACGGGACGAGTGAAGCTGTGAGGGACGAGGTGGACGCAGAGATGAGATCAGGGGAGAGACACAAACAGTGGGTGGCTCTAGATGTGGAACCGCTTCTTTTTCAAATTCTAAAGACGATTAGGCCACTGTGCCGGTACGTTTTATAGCAAGCGTCGTTCTTTTATGTGATCCAGCTAATAAGTAACCTACATTTTCGTTCTTGGAAAGGATGTGATGACGCACATAAGGACACTTTTCTATTAAACTTGATCGGCGACATATAGCCTTATAATCGTAAGTTATACATGTTACCACTGAACCACACCAACCGTATAGCTCTCTCTCTTCCTATGTATATATATATATATATATATATATATATATATATATATATATATATATATATAGTCTGTGTGTGTGTGTGTTTGTGTGTATATTATGTATACACTCACAACCACAAGCAAAGCATAACATCTTATTGAATCGTTCATATGAATATGAAAGCGTTTGAAACTGAACTTTTGTTGTGTAGCTTTTCTACATATGGGGTCCATCAACGGTTTTGTATCGAAAAGTATGAATATGAAAGTGACGTTCGTGTTGGTTACTATCGTGTATATACTTACAAACATACGTACACTGAGAGCTATATGGTTGGTGGGGCTCATTGGTAGCATGTATAGCTTGCAATAGTTGGGCCATATGTCGCCGATCAAGTTTAGCAGGAAAGTGTCCTTACGTGCGTAATCACATCTTTTCCGAGAACGAGAATGTAGGTTGCTTATTATAGCTGGATAACATGAAAAGACGATGCCTGTTACAAAGCGTTCTGTCACAGTGACCCAATCGTCTTTAGAATTTGTCTCTCGCCTTCGCTCCTGTCGATAATATCCAGATGGGTCAGAGTGAAAAACGTTTAGAGAGAACTTGAGAGATTCCTGAGGAATTCCTGCTGGACTAGGAAGGTCTTTCTCTTCGATTAACTATCGATGAGGAATGGGATGGTGTCGGCATTTCATCTCCGGATACAGTGCAACTGGGCCCGCATCGTATGTCATTATTATTATTATTATTATTTTTTTTATTTTAGCTCTATCACAGTCCTCCCATTCGACTGGGTGGTATTCATAGTGTGGGGTTCCGGGTTACATCCTGCCTCCTTAGGAGTCCATCACTTTTCTTACTAGATTCCTTTTCAGGGATCTTGAGATCCTGCCTAGTGTTCCTATGATTATGGATACAATTTCCACTGGCATATCCCATAACCTTCTTATTTCTATTTTCAGGTCTTGATACTTATCCATTTTTTCCCTCTCTTTCTCTTCAACTCTGGTGTCCCATGGTATTGCAACATCAATGAGTGATACTTTCTTCTTGATTTTGTCAATCAGTATCACGTCTGGTCTACCATAGTTATTATTATTATTATTATTATTATTATATTTATTATTATTATTATTATTATTATTATTATTAGGTGCTTATTTCAGAATCATTTCGACTAATGTATAATTGGCTGAAACACCAGTCGAATTAACAATTTTTTTTAAAGAAAAGGGAAGAAAAAAGGTTCGTGCTAAGCTGTTTAAAGATATTAGTTGGCTGTATTCTTCTGCGTCAAACAATAATTTAAGTGTATTGACAAAATATTCACACTCAAAGTTGAGTTATGCTAAACAGTGATATTTTCCTTGATTTAAATTTATTCTATGAAAAATATATTAACGTTTTGCTAAGTAAGAATTTCATTATATGATGAATGATACATGTCAGTGAACATAAGTAGTGTAGTAACACTAAAATAGAAGACTTTGAAGAAAAAACATCACCTGGATAACCAAGGCACGTGGAAGAATACGACTGAAAACTACCAGTGCCACCAGCGCACATTTTCACCCAGAAAGGACAGACTATTGGAAGGCCAGCGAGAGAGGAGAGATCATGCTGACGTGTTATCGTTAAACGTAGGTAAACGGCAGGATTTAAAGAGCATTCCACTCATGACGTTTTGCCGTTCTAAATACTCTGTGTTGGCGACTGGCCAGACCAGCTTTCACTGCTGAAGTAAACGCCTGGGATGGGAATGTGTAAGACGACGCTGATAATAGATGGATGGATGGGTCGACGTATATCTGCGAGTGACGTCAACAGCAACGAAGGCAATTATATATCCGAAACAAGATTGGGCGCCAGTTTTCAAAGATATCTGTATGCCTTCATTTTGTATACTGAAAGATGATTGCTCTCTCATGAGATCATCCATCACTCTTCCGTCGTATTCTCGTGTTCGAGTAGAATGCAGTTTCCCTTTTCATTCAGGCGCCATGTTCGGGTATTTCTGCTTG
Organism: Macrobrachium nipponense; assembly: GCF_015104395.2. Classification (NCBI taxonomy): domain Eukaryota; kingdom Metazoa; phylum Arthropoda; class Malacostraca; order Decapoda; family Palaemonidae; genus Macrobrachium; species Macrobrachium nipponense. Next base: position 22,915,838 of record NC_087208.1, read on the forward strand.
TTCGTGACGTCTTTGAGTAGGCGTCATTACGCATGACGTCAGCAGCCGTAAAAATATGGATTATTAGGATTCATTTTCTTTTTTCGGGGAATGATAAAGGACGCCGAGTCTTGTATAGAAAGGAAAGCTAATTTGCCTGATGTGACTCGAACAGATAACATCGATTCTTGGGTACTCGGTTGTATATGGGTGAACTGGGGATCATGGGATGGGCCCCGGGGCGAACCACAGACATGGCAAACGCAGGCATAGAGCTGTACCACTTGGTAAGGGCAACCAGCAGTTTTGATACTGGGTAATGTAGGTGTGTGGAGGATTGTACGCGCATTAATGTACGAATTCCCGTTCACATATTTGGTTATCTCATAAATCAGAGAGAGAGAGAGAGAGAGAGAGAGAGAGAGAGAGAGAGAGAGAGAGAGAGAGAGAGAGAGAGAGAGAGAGAGAGAGAGAGAGAGAGAGAGTAGGTGGAAGGTTTTGACACAGTGTGGTTATATCTTTATTTCTTTCCATAGAAGGACATTTATTTGCCAGTTCGTATTCACTGTTGTGCTATCTAAAGAGAGGTGCACTCATCATTTATTTCTCTCTCTCTCTCTCTCTCTCTCTCTCCTCTCTCTCTCTCTCTCTCTCTTCCTTCAAAACAAGAAAAGCCGAACACATGATTGTGCTTTATAAAACGTATGTACGTAGTCAACTTGAGTATTGCAATATGATATGGTACCCACGCTACCAAAAGGATATTGTACAAATAGCGAGTGTACAAAGATCCTTTACAGCTAGAATAGAAGAAGTTAGGTCCTTGACTACTGGGAAAGACTACAATTTTTAAAATTATAAAGTCTAGAAAGGAGAAGAGAGTGCTACATGATAATACAAGCATGGAAACAGATAGAAGGAATAAGGAATTGCCGAAAATATCATGGAGCTAAAAATATCAGAAAGAGCAAGCAGAGGTAGATTAATAGTGCCCAAAATTATACCAGGAAAACTAAGGAAAGCACACAACACATTAATCCACTACGCACCAGCATCGATAATGCAGTGTCTATTCAGTGCGTTGCCAGCTCATCTGAGGAACAAATCAGGAGTGAGCGTAGTTGTGTTTAAGAATAAGCTCGACAAATACCTAAGCTGCATCCCAAACCATCCAAGATTGGAAGATGCAAAATATACCGGAAGATGCAATAGCAATTCTCTGGTAGACATTAGAAGTGCCTCACACTGAGGGACCTAGGGCAACCCGAACGAGCTTTAAGGTAAGTCTCTCTCTCTCTCTCAATATATGTATTATATATTTGTGTGTGTCTTTGCGTGTATTTATACACACACGCACGCACACACACACACCCATTATATATATATATAATATATATATATATATATATATATATATATATATATAGTATATGTATGTTTCTATGTATACATACATACACACGCGCTTTCTTATTTTCTAGCATTTAAAGATACTGATGTTAAAGTCAGTCAGGTCGCTATTAGGGTGGAAAAGGACATAAGGGTAGTAATCTCCTCCCAGGTGACTGACACACAGATGATTCCTATAATTGGAAAAATGAGTCTTTGTGTGTGCGTGTGTGTGTGTATGTGTATGCTTTAACACCTGCGTGCATTTTATAACTGAACTCATCATTACGTTCCGTCGTGTCAGAAAGAGCTACGGGTTTTATGCGGGGGAAGTATTTGTACAGAGAGAGAGAGAGAGAGAGAGAGAGAGAGAGAGAGAGAGAGAGAGAGAGAGAGAGTCAGTCAGTCAGTCTTGTTTTAAAGGACGCTATAGTTGTTATGCTTTACATGTAATTTACGAAAGGAAATGTACACTTTAAACCATTGGTACTGAAGTAAAGGGAATAAGTGAAATACTGTTGAGGTGGATCTTGGCATCTAATTATTCCAGCTTATACATACGTACATACTTACATTATATATAAATATATATATATATATATATATATATATATATATATATATATATATATATATATATATATATATATATATATATATAATATATATATATATATATATATATATATATATATATATGGATGAGAGAGAGAGAGGAGAGAGACGAGAGAGAGAGAGAGAGAGAGAACGAGACGAGGAGAGAGAGACAGAGAGAGAGAGAGAGTATATCACTTCGGCCAAGAGTTGAAGTAGGATTCATTGACGCTAAATTCAAGGTGGAGCTTGGTATAATATACGTACGGCAGTAGAGGCAGTTTGTAAACTCTACGGGTACGAGATTTCATAATTAACTATCTACCCATAGTTTCTCAGAATTGTATGTGAGTGTTGATGCAACTAAGATTCGTATGTTCAGGTGATTGGATAACCCCGTCCTCGCTCTTATCCAACGACTGTGGTTACTCAAGGTGACCTGCTTTCTCAAGCGTCCTTTCGGCAAGGGCCATGGGGCCCCGTTTTCTGGCCCACCTGCCTAACACTTATTTAAAATGGGCAATTTTCTCTTTTATTTTGTATATGTATGTCCATTTGGTATTGTCTTTTCTAGGGAGATTCATTCTCTCTCTCTCTCTCTCTCTCTCTCTCTCTCTCTCTCTCTCTCTCTCTCTCTCTATAGTTTGTCATAATATCATTTTAAGCAATTGGACTGTTCTTAGGAGCATTTAATGCTGTTAGTATTCCTTGGCCTCTCTTAAATCACACACACATACATATACATATATACGATATATATATATATATATATATATATATATATATATATATATATACATGTGTGTATGTATTAATATTGACTTAGTTATTTGTAGGCATGAATGAGAACAGTCGACAGGTAGGCGCCACGCGAGTGGGTTACCATGAGCCTCTTGGTTATCCCTTGGCAGTCTCCAGCATCTGCATCCCCTGACGGATTTATCGTTGTTTCCAAATGTCACTTCCCTCGTGGGTGGACAGTTGGAGACGGCGAGAACGTGGGCGATAGAGTCCTTTGACAGAAACGGAGGGCCTCTTTTATTTGATTTTATCTCTAGTTTGTGACGGTCGCTTCTCTATGGAGGTCTGATGGGCGTAGCCGCTCATATATGTATATGCGTGTATATATATATATATTATATATATATATATATATATATATATATATATATAATATATATAATATATCTATATATATAAATATATATATATATATATATATATATATATATATATATATAATATGTACTTATCGAATGAAATACAGAGATTTAGTATTGACGTCCTATAAGCGGAGAAAGAATGTTCGTGTTAATGTCCATGAGGAACTGTGATTGAATTAGTAAAATTATAAAAATAAGTAAATAATGAAAATATGATAACCCTGAGGACGTTTAATGAAATTTAAAACAATAAAATTTTACAATGTTACTTATTTTGATTTTTGATATACCTTATATGTAAGTATTATATGGAAAGATGAGTAAATGTATTTATTGCTTGCGTGTGTTCCAGTATGAGAGCGGATGCGTTTGTGCAGTTTTTAATTTCATTTTCACTCCTTCATCTCCACGCTGAATGACCTATTTGGTCCAAGTGCTTGGCCTCTGGCCTACACCTGACATTTCTTTCAGATCCTTCGGGCCAGCCCTGTGAGCGCTGATAGGCAGCTAAGTGATCTGGTAAAACTATTTATATAATAATAATAATAATAATAATAATAATAATAATAATAATAATAATAATAATAACAACTAGCCAGCCCCGTTATATCATCGTTATTTTTCATCATAGAAGGAAAGGAAGAGCCCACTTTGAATCCTCGTGAAAAGTTCTAGTAGGAAAATGCTTCCCTTTTTCTCCTTACGAATAATAGTAAAGAAGTAATCATAGCGGGATAACCGGATCAACACGGCAACCCGGTTAAAACCAATACCTGTAAAATCTACATCTAAGGTCCGACTTTGGTTCAATGCGGTCCAGTAGTTTCGCCGTCTATAGCGAACATACATACATAGTCCGACCGTTAGCTTTATATAAATGATAATAATACTAATAATACGTATTATATTGGGAGGAAGGTTGGTTAAAAGGTGAACTCTGTAGAAAACTTCCAAACTTTGGTTTAATAAAAAGTTATAACAGAAGAAAGGATGGGTCAGACGGGTCTGAGATTGTTTAGTCATTTAGAGGTAGGGAATTATATATTATATATATATATATATATATATATATTTTATCTATATATATATATATATATAGATATATATATATATATATATATATATATATTATATATTATTATATAATATTATAGAGAGAGAGAGAGAGAGGAGAGAGAGACGAGGAGAGAGAGAGAGAGAGAGAGAGCGAGCTTATAAATTTGCAGTATGTGTAGCAAACAGATAAAATATTTGGACTCCAATCTGTTATGATGTGAAAGTTTATTTGTATGAAACTAACGAGCTCTCATCCGTGAGAAAAACCTTTTGAAACCAGTAATTAAACTTTACCATTCATTTATTCCTTTTTTTTCGAGCTTTACAGTGACCTTTTGGCCTTTCGAACAAATAATTCTTTGTTTTTATGTCACCTCTTTAGACAATGGATGCAACAATGAACGTTTTTTTGTAATTAGCGAGCATTCATTTCTTTTTCATTTTTATAATATTGGTAGTCTCCGAAATAGTTGCGTTGACGGAGCCATATTGATTGTCATGTAATAGGAGAAACTTATTTAAGTTGTTTGAATTTACCTGAAACAATAAGATAATTTTAGTTGGCTTGTGAAATATGAATGGTAAAAGCTGCAGCAGATGTTGCACCAGTTGCTCTCATTTTCGGAATGAGATATATCATGTTTTAAGTATTGAATAAAATCTGTGGGGGAGATTTAGAGTTCAGAAGTCAGTTTAAATTTTTTCATGCAGTTGTGTATATGCATTGCCAAGTTTTCTTTTGAATGAGATTATTGTCAAGAGAATAATTCACGTGGCCTGGCAGTGTGCAGTCATTTGGGGGATGTGGCATTTTAAAGCGAGAAGGGTTGCAATCTCGATGTTCTGTTCTGGATTGTGGTTGAATGTCAGATGGTTAAGGGTTTTGGGTGGGAGGGAGGCAGAGCCTTTGGTGCCTAGCGTGTCGGCCATTAAGCGAGGGAGTCAAGTCAACAGGTGAGCTAGATGCGAGGGGCACGTCCGGGCCGGGGTCGCCTGGCTGGGGAGAGGGAGGCCGCAAGTGCCCCCTAGCACCCAACCACCCTCCCCTACGTGACAAGAGGGCCGGTTGCAAGCGCTCCCGTCCCGAGTCGCGAGTTGTGTCTTGGCCAGTAGTATTGCGAAAGCGTTGGGTGGAGGGAGATGTGCAGCGAGTCTCCGGGCTTCCTCGTTAATGACCGTCCCCTCGCTTAAACGCTTCAGTGCCTCTTGACCAATCTCCCGCCTTTGCTGTCAATAGTGGTTAGTGTTTACCTGCTGTAGGATTTGACTTGAGTGAATACCTACTAGATGAAATCGGGTTTTGTGTCAAATCCTTTCCTGGGTTCTCATTCCAGCGCCGCGTTGACAGTCCAGAAGAGGAGAGAGCGAAAATGAACACGTGTTATTCTTGTTCGTTTAGTGTAGCGTTCGAAAATGATTTGATTTGATTCTTGCAGTGACCGTGATGTCTACACAATGCCGGACAAGCCTCCCTGTGCATCTCAGGGAAACGGAAAAGAGAGAGAGAGAGAGAGAGAGAGAGAGAGAGAGAGAGAGAGAGAGAGAGAGAGAGAGAACAAGAAAATGACCGGACTCTGTTTGTGAATATTTATAGATTTTCCTTGATGACTTGACGTATCGACATAGTTGATACGTGAACATATATATGGATGTTGTTATTTGAATATTTGTTCTCACTGTTTAATGTAGGACTTTTAATTGCTGTTAACAACATGAAGATTTTTGTGCCAAGGAGATATTCATAATAATGTGCTCTTGTTAACCAAGATGTTATAGACACCTCACCCATCACAACGTCGTTCTCTGATGAACACAACCTGGAGAGAATATTTTAATCTGCGGCTCTGTCAGCCAGTGGGGCGGGGGGTTGGGGGGGGTGTCTCAGTTAGAGTAGGGTATTTAATCTCTTGAATGCGCCCTTGCATCTAAATATTCTTGACAAAGGATGTGTAGATCTAGAATTAAGTTGTAATGATAAAAGCAGCTTCTACTGGGAAAAGTGTTTTATAAAAAGAAAAAAGTACGAATCGGTTTCCAAGAAGCTCTGAATGAAACATTCAGCCTTTTATCCTATTGTCATAGAGACGCTGACCGCGTCTTTTTACTCTTGTCGGGTCAACCTATATTTCAGAATCATATTGGTAGGAACAAAAATATTTTACCCAGTAAAATTGATTTTGAGTTAAAATAAATAATAATAAAGAAACAGCGCTGTTGTGAAAACGCTGTCATGTCTTCCAAGAAACCTATTTATGAAAAGAATTACTGTTTATAACATTATTTTTTATTTAATATGTAGTTTTTTTTAACAAATATAGTTGCCTTGACTGTTAAATCAGTATTTCGTGGGCCGTAACAAAAGCGCTTCTTCTAAATGTGTATAATTCGGTTTATCAAAGGTGTAGGATGTTATCAGGGATCATTTTTGACATCCTTCTGTCAAACAAGAAGGATTGGTTAACTGATCGTCTTTTGTCGTAGTTAATTTGGGGGGGGGGGGAAGTTGTTTAACTATACTTTTTTGTGTTATTTCTCTTTTATTTGAATCTATAGCTTTTATTTTTATTTTGTTTCACCCGCCAGAAGGGCATTTTATTTGTATTTTATCGTTGTTCCTGTGACAAGATTATTAAAATCTGTTTTACAGGTGAGATATTTTCCCGTTGTGTATGTTGTCAAAATGTTAAGGATGGTATCATAGTTCTGCCTTTCGGTAAGGGATTCTCATTTATGTTCTAAGACAGTTGCCGCTCCGATTGGGAGTTTTTATGTTTTATAAATAATTTCGCCACTAGGAAGTTTTGCTTACACAAAAACCTTTGTATTTCCAGACTACTCCTTGATATTTTTATGCATAATTCATGTTTAGTGTTCCGCCTCAGGGTTTTGTCGGTATGACGTTGATCATGTATTTTTTACGTGTCCGATCATGTTTGTTTATTTATTTCTTTTGGGTGTGGAGCAGTAATGCCAAATCAAACATTCGTATGATTTGTATCATCAAAATGATTTGGCATCGCCGCGACAGGCCCAGTATTGCCTATGGTCTGGAAATGCTTACTAAAATATGTTATATATTAAGCCACAAAAAAAATTTTTGTGCTTCCTTACCCATCATAACGTATCATTCGCCGAGCACATTATTCTGAAGCAGTGCTATACGGCGATGCTCTGAATAGTTTCATTCAGTTAATTGTTCAGAGTCAGGGGGCAAAATGTGTCATCCTATTTTGAGTATACATGATATATATCCTTCTGAATTGAAACTTCAGCAGTCTCATCTAAAAATTCTTGTAGCTCCCAATTTGCGAAACACAAGGAGATCCCGAAAAGCTTTTTAATTAATATTTGACAGCCCTCTTCATATTTCATAGGTCCATTCATTTAAAGTCATTATAACTTAGAACGTTGGTTATTTCAGCAAGATTTGAACGTTGGTTATTTCAGCAAGATTTATTTTTTTCAAACTATATAAAAATGTAGAGGTGAATTTTGTGAACCTTTTCAGAATGCATATACATTCATTTTTATAAATGGAGTCCCCCAGGACGGTCTTCTCTTGCCAATCCTTTTGTTACTTCATTAGTAACGACATATTGCTTCCTATCCAAAATATCCAAACGAGGCAAATTTAGCTTTGTAAGAAATTGAACTACCTCGATTCACTAAGGAACGGTATCTGTCTGACTCATTCTTGTCAGGGGCTCTATTAGAAAGTGTGGAACGTACATCTGAATGAAGCGAATAACTGGTTCTCTTCCTTTGTTTCTTAGATTATATTTCCCTATCATTTATTTCGTCTTGTTTCCAAGATTATATTTCACAATCATTTATTTCGTCCTGTTTCTGAGAATATATTTCCCAGTCATTTATTTCGATCTGTTTCTTAGAATATATTTCCCAGTCATTTATTTATTTCGTCCTGTTTCTTAGAATATATTTCCCAGTCATTTATTTCGTCCTGTTTCTTAGAATATATTTCCCAGTCATTTATTTCGTCCTGTTTCTTAGAATATATTTCCCAGTCATTTATTTAGTCATTTTTAGAATATTTCCCTTCCCTTCATTTATTTCGTTCCTGTTTCTTAGAATATATTTCCCAGTCATTTATTTCGTCCTGTTTCTTAGAAAATATTTCCTTTATCATTTAATTTGTCCTGTTTCTTGAGAATAGTTCCCAGTCATTATTTCGTCCTGTTTTTAGAATATATTTCCCAGTCATCTTAGTTTCGTCCTGTTTCATTAGAATAATATTTCGACCCTATCATTTATTTTCGTCTAGTTTCTTAGAATATATTTCCCATCCATTTATTTCGTCCCTGTTTTCTTTATTATTGTTTCCCACATTTATTTCGTACCTGTTTCTTAGCATATATTTCCAATCATTTATTTCGCCCTTTTCCCGTTCCCCTTGGGTTTTTTTTTTCCCTGTTTCATTTAAGAAATATTTCCCAATCATTTATTTCGTCCTGTTTCTTAGAATATATTTCCCTATCATTTATTTCGTCCTGTTTCTTAGATTATATTTCCCAATCATTTATTTCGTCCTGTTTCTTAGATTATATTTTCCAATCATTTATTTCGTCCTGTTTCTTAGAATATATTTCCCTATCATTTATTTCGTCCTGTTTCTTAGAATATATTTCCCTATCATTTATTTCGTCCTGTTTCTTAGATTATATTTTCCAATCATTTATTTCGTCCTTGTTTTAATTATGATTTCTGTTTTCCATCATTTATTTGTCCTGTTTCTTAGAAATATTTCCCTATCATTTATTTCGTCTACCCTGTTTCTTAGATATATTTCCCTATCATTTATTTTCCGTCCTGTTTCTTAGAATATATTTCCCCTCATTTCTTTCGTCTGTTTCTTAGAATATATTTCCCTATCATTATTTCGTCCTGTTTCTTTAGATTATTTTATTTTATTAATTTCCTTTCCTTTTGTCAGAAATTATATTTTCCCTATTTCATTTATTTCGTCCCTGTTTCTTAGATTATATTTTCCAATCTTTATTTGTCCATGTTTCTTAGATTATTTCCCATTTTCCAATTTCTTTTTTTCCGTCCGTTCTTAGATTATATTTTCCAATCATTTATTTCGTCCTGTTTCTTAGATTATATTTTCCAATCATTTATTTCGTCCTGTTTCTTGATATATCTTCATATTTCAGTCCGTTTCTTGTTTCTTAGATTATATTTCCAATCATTTTATTTCGTCCTGTTTCTTAGATTATCCAATCATTTATTCGTCCTGTTTCTTAGAATATATTTCCTATATTTATTCGTCCTGTTTCTTAGATTATATTTTCCAATCATTTATTTCGTCCTGTTTCTTAGATTATATTTCCCAATCATTTATTTCGTCCTGTTTCTTAGATTATATTTTCCAATCATTTATTTCGTCCTGTTTCTTAGAATATATTTCCCTATCATTTATTTCGTCCTGTATCTTAGATTATATTTTCCAATCATTTATTTCGTCGTCCTCCTCCGTTTCCAATAAATTTGAGAGGTTGGAAAATGAGACCATTTTATATATATTGGTAATCTGGCTTTAGAAGTAACGAGAATTGCCTAAACATGGTTCTCCACTGAGGGGTCAGAGGTGTGTATTTCTGGTGATAGAAGTTCACTTTCGACATGGTTCGGAAGTCACGTAAAGCCGTTAGTCCCGTTGCTGAATAGCCACTGGTTCCATGCAACGTAAAAACACCATACAAACAAACAAGTACTCACTTCCTTGGTAGTATGGTGCACATCAAGCTTCACATTCTCACAGAGAATGTTTAAGTCTCAAACGCAACACTCAAGCTCTCTGGTCCAGTCTCTCCATACTGGTTGAGTGCTGCCATTTGGTTCTTTTGGCTGCCTTCTCTAACAGTGTCAAGTTTCTGCCATTTTGTCCCCTCTAGATTTAATGCTCACGGAATGCTGAATAGTTTTTGCAAGACTAATATATATATATATATATATATATATATATATATATATATATATATATATATATATATATATATATATATATATATATATATATATATATATATATATATATATATATATATATATATAATATGTGATCATTTTCAGAGATCACGAGATGATTCTGTAGTGGGACGGAGGGATGCAAATTGAATAATATTAAAGTGTCAAGTGCAGCGGGCGACTATTGTTGCCGGAATTAAAGAGGCATTGCAAAACTGAGTAAATATTTTCCCATCTTAACTTTGAGGTTTAATGTCAAACATATTTCATCGCAGTGCTTTGTGCAATTATCAACATCAAACGGTCAGTGCCAATTGATTTTCCCCTTTTATCTCTGAACATAAATTAAAACGCAGGATTTTCTCTCGCACTTTTTCCTTTGTGTGTGTGTGTGTATGCATGTATGTTTATGTGTGTGTGTTTGTAACAATTAACATCAAAGAACCATTTGAACATTGCTCTGTAGTAGTTGAAGTACTTGACATACATCGGATAAAGGTCTTTGGTAGAAACTTTACTTTGTCTGTGAAATTGGGTACAAGTTCTTTGTTGTTTTGCTTTGTCCACCCACAGGTCCTCCTGAATGTCTGAGGATTTCAGTGAACTAGCCTGGATTGGGTGGCTGTGTTGCAAGGAAGTATGGATGACACTTTTCGTATATGTATACGTTTTTGTCAAAATTGCCAGAGAAGGAATGTCACACATTTATTCATTTATGGTTTTTTTCGTATTTGTAGATGTCTATGCTATAAGTTCCAAGATCTAGGTGAAAAGTTTGTCATAATGTGATTTTGGAATGATTATTGGATGGTTCTAATTTAAATTGTTTCATTAATTGATGTGAGGAGTTTTCTTTTGTTTTCGTATTTTTTTTTATAAAATTAAATTAAAAAGGAAAACTTTAGATTCTTGCGTATGAGTTTTACTGACTTTGTCAGCCTTGTTTAATCAATTCCTCCCGAAGGAAGCTATTTAGGGATCAGGAGGCAATTAATATAGGAGAAGATCATGTCAAATATTCAATGGTGGTTTAGAATACCTTCCAGAGACGCCCTTAGAGTCCTTTCAATTGATTATTCTTTATGTGTTTGCTTTGAAGAATGCAAAGGTTTGATGACCTTCCTCCTTAAAGATGAGATAAAAAGTTATGTTCATTTCATTGCATTACTTAAGGTATTCTCGGTTACAGTGTAAATTATTTTTGTTTCAGTGGTGTACCTGCCAAGTAGTCACTCCTAAAGATAGTGTGTCGTTGTAGGTTTAATTTATGTATAATGTGTGTTCCCTGGAGCTTGGTTCTTTCATATTTTCTCCCACTGGTCACGGTGACACTGTTTCCTTGCTGTTCTCATTTCATGGCAGTAGTTTCCTTGGTATTTACATTCAGTTTGTCTGGATAAATTTTAGTTTTCTGTAAAAGAAAATTTGTGGCGGCTTTGTCTGTCCGCCCTCACTTTTTCTCTCCGCCCTCAGAGCTTAAAAACTCTGAGGCTAGAGGGCTACAAATCGCTATGTTGATTATCCACCCTCCAATCATTAAACATATCAAGTTGTAGCCCTCTAGCTTTTTTTTCTTTTTTTTAGGTTCAGTTAGTTATGATCATACTTCTGGCACTGCAACAATACAGGCCACCACGGCTGGCCAAGAGCTTCATACAACATTATACGCTGTGCAGAAAACTCGATTGCGCCCAAGAAAATTGTGTGCTCAATTTTGGTCTTGTTTATTTTGTAACTGATCAAGTTTTCAAGTTGATGAAGTTGTAAGAATTTTGTTGTGTGTCCAAGCCCGACTTGTCACGGGGCCGGCGCCCCAAAACATCTCTTTGGTAGCGCTTCTTATCTTATTTATTGCGAGTCATACAAGATTGAGGTTGTAGTTAGTTACCTATCGAAATCTATTTTAAGGATATTTAACTAATGAATTTGTTATAGATTTCTAACTCACCTTTGGTAAGGAATTAGGTCTGAATTGTTAATCCGCTGTTATCGTCGCCTTTTCTGCCGTGACGCTTTTCTCTCGCTCGTCATTTCCCCCTTCTCTTCATTTTGGAATTTTTCCTCACTCTCACCTGTTGACTGCCATTTACCCTAAGTAATCATATTGATCAGTTATTTCTTGCGTCCTTATAGTTTTCAACCTTCAGTTACGTATATACCAAATGTAAAACATCATAATCGTTTGAATCTATAATCTAGCGTATCTATCTATCTATGGATGTCTATATAATATATAATATCTAATATATATATAATATATATATATATATATATATATATATAGATATATACATGTATGTATGGAATATGTATCTGTATATATATGTATCTGTGCGTTGTATGCAATTATCTTACGAGGTAGTCTGTCAATGTATTACCCTTTCTCCAATGCTGCAACATCTGTGTGAACCAGCCAGACCAATTTGCAGTGTTTAAAACACCAATGAACATGAAAGCAGACATTTTATTTCGTCAGTTACAAAGAGGTGGGTTACGCTTGAAAGGCTGGAGAGCCTAAAGTTTCCTTGGTCATCGATCCGTCCGTGAGTATAAATATAATCGCATGCTAATTGATAATACGCGAGATTTAAAATGCTATGTTTATTTCTTCCTTCGCTTTGTTGACCATCGACATTTTCTCCTATGTCGAGGTGGCTGCAGGTGACCTCCTTATTGCCCTTAAGGCCTGCCTCATTCCCATTTCCCTTTTCGTCTGCTGAACTCTGTGACTATTTCAAGCGAAGTTGGATCTCTGCTTTTTTGGCCCTAGGCAAAGTTACCTTGTGTGCGTGTGTTGTGTCTTTTCTGCCCCAGTTTTAATTGGCAACACTCTGCTAATAGTAACTCAGTGCAGTATGGAAGACATTTTTGTGCTTGTTAATCAGTCGAGATTATGGCGGTATTCAAAGCCACGGACGCATCGCCAAGTATGACCCACTTAGGTAGGCATTGGTGATTAAAATGGAGGCGTCAGTCGTCGGCTCCCAGAACGATCGCCTGAGCGGAATTCTTCGGGAATCAGATCAGGCAACAACGAGAATAACTTATTTTAGACCTCTTGTGTGCGTCCGAGAGTCTTTAATATCATTTTATTGTCTTTATTTTATTCTGAACGCATTTGTTAACGCCATTCATTTTTTTAAATTGCGATTCGTGGTTGAAAACGACTACTAGGTACATATTTCAAGACCCGTTGCGCATCACCTCACAAGGATACTGTCTCACTTCTGCTCTCAGGGGGACGCCGGCTTTCCTCCTCCTCCTCCTCCTCCTCCTCCTCCTCCTCCTCCTCCTCCTCCTCCTCCTCCTCCCAAAAAGAAAATCTTTGCGCATGTTAATACTAGGAAACACATAAAAAATAGCAAAGGTCCCTTAAGAGACAATAAAGGAAATCTAGTGAACTCAGACTTGGAAAAAGCAGTGTTCTTGAATAAGTTTTTGACTATACTCGGTTTTTTTTTCATCTGTCCACCCGCCTGTGGTGTTTGCGTATGGTAACACTGCGTCCTGGGCTTTAGATAGTTACATTCAGCTTACATTCACCAGTAATAACAATATCCTATTTCGAATATTAACGGTGTAATTCGCATACAGTAAATTATTAAAACACTTTTCACTTGCAAATGTACACCCAGATATCCTTTTATTTACCTAAAACTTACACATAGCGTAACTATCTAAAGCCCGGGACGCAGTGTTACCATACGAAACACCACAGGCGGGTGGATAGATGGAAAAAAAGAGAGCATAGTGTTTTCACAATTGAAGACACTACCTCAACCCCTGAACCAACTATAAAATGTGAAGGGGCAGAACCGATGGACAAAATAATATTTTCAGAAGACATTTAAAACATATAAAACGGATCCTGCTTATCAAACCTCTTGAGGTTTTTTTTCTAAACATGCTTAGTATTTACGACAGAAGTAGAGCAATAGATATACTCTACTTTGATATCCAAAAGCCGTTTGACAAGGTTCCACACAAGAAACTAATGATAAAAGTTAGAGCTTTAGGAAGTGTAGGAGAAATTGCAGATTGGATTGAAGACTGGCTAACTAGTAGAAAACAGAGTCGTAATAAACGGTGAAGAATCAGAATGGGCAGATGTTACATGCGGAGTTCCTCAGGGTTCTGTCCTTGGGCCGCTCTTGTTTTTTATTTTCATCAACTAATAATGACATTGATGTAGGCTTAACTAGCCGGATAGCCAAATTTACAGATGACAACAAACTAGGTGTAAATGCAGCAGACCAAATACACTAGAAAGTTTAAGAATCTAAAAAAAAATTAGTGTGGTCAAAAAGATGGCAAATACCTTTTAACTTGGTAAGTGTAAAGTGTTACAAATAGGAACAAACAACACTCACACCATCTGTAAGCTTCTTGGGAATGACATAAATAGTGTAGAACTAGAAAAAGACTTGGAGTGATTATTACCAAGACTGAAATTCCACAAAACAGTGCATAAAAGCTGAAAAGGAGGCACAGAAACTAGTGGATACATAAAAAGGCAGCTCAAATACAGAAACAAAAGTTAGACCTCATCTTGAATATGCAGTACAGTTTTGGACACAAATACTTTGAAACAACATAAGTAGACTCGAAGGGGTACAAGCAAGAGCTACAAAATTAATTCCATCCATCAGTAACCTCTTTACATTAAACGAAAACCAAATAAGAAATACTGTATGGAAACTAGAACTGAAGAGAGACATCTCATTGTGGTAAATTCTTTGCATACAAGGTATGTGACACATGAAATCAACTGCCACCAGAAGTTGTAAACACCAACAGTGTGGAAGAGTTTAAAAGAAAGCCACACAAAATCATTAGGACACTGTGAATGAATAGTAAAACCTGCTCCTAAAGATAAGTGAGCACACGATGTCTCCTCGGATGGACTGATAAGTCTTTGAGGCATCCTAATTCTCTCTCTCTCTCTCTCTCTCTCTCTCTCTCTCTCTCTCTCTCTCTCTCTCAGTTCTGCCATGGTGGGCCAGCTCCATGTGCAGTAACGTTAACCTTAAGTGAGACCTAATCTTTTTTTCTTTCTTTCTTTTTAAGCAGACTGGTTGGGGGGAAGGGGTGGAAGTATCACTTCAATAATGTTCAAAGGCTCTGTTGTTTCAATGTAGGTATGTTCAAAGCTTTACCCATTGATTGTTAAAGTGCACAGAATTTTCCCTTTTAATTATCGGCCAAACCGTCTTTTATGTAAGTGTACCATGATGAAACAGATCTCTGAGCATTGGTCTGTCGCCGAGTGACACTACAACAAAAAGTATTTTGACAACACAGTGTCCCGAGGCATCTTCCGTGCAAATTAATGATGGTTCTCAAAATGATGACATACATTTCTCCCGAGTGGAAATTCAAACGAAATGCATGGAAACCACTTGTGAGGCAGGTGCCGTTCATTGTGATATAATGAACACTTTCTTCTCTTGGCCCTTTGCAATCATGAATACCAAGCTACGAAATGGTTTTCCGTGAATGTTTTCAGAACTACCCAATCCCAGACTTTCTTTCGCGTTGTTGTCTGGGTCTTTCAGTGTCTGTGCTTTTCAGTCTGTTAAATGACCGCTGCCCTGAAGGTGTCATTTGCTTCCCAGTTTCCTTTTTGCACCAGGATTGGTTTCCAGCTGGAAAGTCAACGGCTTCTCATTGGTTTAGGTGAGGGAGTCATTTTTACCTTACCTTCAAATCTCGATTCTTGGGAAATGAGTCACTGGCCCTCTTTCTATAAATGTGGAGTTCAAAGCTGTATATAATGTGCGTATTATATGTAGTGAGTTCGTCAATTTTGTGTGCGTGCTCGCTTTCCTTTCATTCGAATCATAATTTCTTATAATGATGCGGTTGCCACTGCTCGAGAAATATTTTGATTGTTTTACTCTCATATTTTCAAGCTCGCCAGGTAGATTTTGTGCGTGGAAGCCGTTTAGTCTAGTCCTATTGAGGTCATGTGGCATTCTTCCTCTGCTCTAACCTCGGCAAAGCGTCTTTGCCTGCCGCTTGAATTGAAAGTGAGCGCCAGCGCTTCTGTACAATAGCGTAAAAAACGTTTTAGTTGTTACAACATATTGTTTTTGCCGTAAGCATTTCTGCTTAGGGTTGCATCACGAAGAAAAAACGTTTTTTATTTTTTTTTTTCGGAAAAAACAGCCTGAAAAAACTAGCGATATTTTTTTTCTAAACACTTAATCACATTCTATTGCTTCCTAACTATAAAAAAAAAGCTAACTGTCCCTATGTTATGCCTAGAGCTTGGGTAACAAGGCAATTTAACACTGGAAAGAAAAATCTACTCTTGTGAAAAATAAAAACTAGGGAAAGTCAGGAAAACTACTGGTATCTCAACCATCACCCACTTGAGAATGAGTTTTTTTTTTTTTTTTTTTTTTTTTTACATAGCTACATTTATATCATTGAAAGTTTTGATCATCAAATATGTTTTTATCTTGTTCTTCAGTCATCTTCAATCCATGAGGCACTAGGGTCAATTGTTTCATTTTCAATGCATTTGAAGAGGAAGAGGAAGAGAGGTCTGAAAAGAAGATTGTTCTACCTCAACTTATATTACAGCAATAAAAGAGGTGAAAACCCATATTAAAATATATAGCAAAAAACATCCTTATTTGATGATTCCTCTAATCTAGAAGGAAGGCGTGAGTCTTAGATAACATCACAATTGGATTTAAGGTAAAATACCGAAAAAAAACATGTTTTTTTCCCGAAAAAACAATTTTTTTTACAACCCTATTTCTGCTGCATTAAACTTAGACATTTTATTCTTGTATTGTTGGATGTTGGACAAATGACTCCAAATGGTCGTACTTCAATTCCCCTCAGAATTAACGACCTTCAACCTACTTTTGAAAAGCGATGAACGGCCGAGATATATATATAAGTTGATGATTACGTGAAGGTCTGATACGTCGATGGTAACGTCATTCTGCGATGGCTGAATGACGTTGCCATCTCGGGTGTTAACTGTCTTGGATCTGAAAAGGCTCCTCGCAGGAGAGCTTTATCCGCAAGGATTAAGTGAAATCTTCTTCAGGGTAACGTTGGAAGCGGTGAACCTCAAGTGGGAAGAGACGCAAGGGAGCAAATATTTGTCAAGTAAAAGAAAAGATGAGCGAAAGGCCCCTGCTGTGATACGTAATCCACAGTGTGCACACCTAGGAACACTATCTCTGTTTCCTCCGCTCTTCTGAGTGAAACAACTCCATAATCTTTCGTCTTGTTTTAATCGATTTTTAGAGCGTGTGTTCCTCGGGTAAATTTCGCGCTTTATCATGCTTCATTGCCCTTATTTTATTCTGAGGTCGAGATAGTTGAGGAATTTGCATTTCCTGCTCCCAAATAATACTTTCATCAAGTTTTACCCCGGAGGTCGTTTCCTTGAGGGGATATGTACAATCTACAGTACTTGGCTGTGCTCGTTTTCCACTTTTTATTTCTTCCTTTTCGGATCGATAATTACGTGGAACTATGACGTAAGGAGCCTTTTCATTGAACCAAAGTGTTGTAACATCTTTTGTGTAGAGTTTCTCTCTCTCTCTCTCTCTCTCTCTCTCTCTCTCTCTCTCTCTCTCTCTCTCTCTCTCTCTCTCTCTCTCTCTCCCCAGGACTGGTCTGTATGGAGTCATTAAGTTTCTTTGAAAAAATCTTTATTATCGATGTTAAAAGCAGTCCAGCATTTACTGATGAACAAGATTTGTTACATAAAATTAAAATTAGAGCAAATTCATCCTAAATAACATGTAAGAAAAGAATAGGCCTCTACTTGAGCTTGAGATCATTCACTGGCACGGAAAAATGGATTAAAAATCTCTCATTATGTCTTGAGGTGATGGAATGAGCGATTCCTGGGTCATTCTTCCAGCTCGAGTAAATCAGTGGGCTTGAATGATTCCCAGCCAAGCAGGTTCGAACTCATGGCTAGCTTCAAGGAAGGTCTCGTGGGTTCTGTGAAGCCTTCAGCGAAAAATTTCTTAGATTTCTTCATTGGAACTTGCTGCTTCTCCCAGTTGAAATAATATGGCTTCGTTTAAAGGTTGCAACCAGTTTCTGTTACGTTTAGTTGTATGACGCATTCGATTATTATCCACCTTCCTGAATATTACCATGATTTCCCAAAATCTTCGTCTGCCTCTGTGTTCTTCGTACCAGTAGTTAAGGAAGGGCTTGGTCCATTGACTAACGAACAGATGGCCCTGGTTTTATTTATCGTCGTAACATCCCACATGTTACGACGGGCTGTATACACTGATATGGCTCGTGTACACATAAGTCCGGACGACCTATTTATCGTCAGAAAAATTTGGAGCGTAGTTGCCATGACGTTCTTTGTTTTAAAATGTTCAGTAGGTTGTAGTGTTTACGTATTTGCTGTTTATCGCCATCCAAATATCGACGATTCTATATATGATTATCACCTGGAAAGAATTAGTATGGCTCAGTTGTAGGATTCAAGGCTTCATTCATTATTTGTGGAGACTAATGCAAATCACAGATAGTGGCTAAATTCATCTCCCACAGATCAGCATGGCCGGTCTTGAGTCCTGTGCAGCCTCCGATTTTGTGCAGCTAATTGAGGAACCCATGCCCATTTATCCTAATAGATTAGACTCATATTCACAGGTGTTCAAGCTATTGTGAAGCTCAAGGTCTGTGAATAAATTGGTACTTCTCATAATTGCGCCACTGAGATATGGACGTACTTATCTGTCAATCAGTATAATCTTAATTCCACCATTGGAAAAGCGGTCTGGCTGAAATCCAGAGCCAATTGGCTTCGCATTATTGAAGCTTGTCAGGCATTTCTTATTTCAGTTGCTACATATATTAGATCCTGATCCCAAGAAGAAGTTAAATGAAAAATGAAATGCTGATGGCTATTTTAGTAAGATATATCCCTAGAAAGGTCGTCAAATTGGGGACAAATGACCAGCCATGGTTTGGTGATACATGCAGACGAGCTGCCATGACAAACAGACAGAGTTCAATGCATGGAGACAAAATCGTTCAAATAAAAAATGACACCATTTTCATTAAGTCTGGCCGTGGATCGAACAGACTTACCGTACAGCCGAGAGAAGTTATAATCGTTATTCGAAGAGGAAACGTAAAGAAATTACTCAACCTCATCTGTGGTGGACAAAATTGTCAACGGCTATCTTAGTCTCAGGCTCGTCATCCATTCTACCACTACTAACAGATGATGATAGATTGGTTACCAGCCCTGGGAAAGAGGCTGAACTGCTTCATCGAGCTTTTGAAGCCAAGCAATCGGCTGAGGATGTCGCTCTCCCAGATACTTGTCATCCTGAACCTCTTCTTCCAAAATTTACATTTCTCTCCAGGGATGTCAAGAAAATTCTGGATAATCTTGGTAGCTGGGGTGAAGATCCTGATAGTCTCCTCCCCCCCCTCTTTTTTTTTTCCAAAGATTAGATTTTATAGATATTTATGCCGACGCGGTATCTTTGTGGATGAGCGCAAGCTTAGTCATACAATGCCTGCTCCAAAGAGTGGCATATCTGCCGACTGTAGTAACTACAGGCCAATTGCTATTCTCCCTGTGCTCTCCAATGTTTCAGAAAAACTTGTTTTTAAGCCACTATATAAGTATGTGGACTCTAAAGGATTATTAGCTAATAGTCAATATGCGTACAAGAAGCTGTGATGCTCATTTAGACTTGACATGCCATTTGCAAGGGAATCTTGATAAGGGTTTTGAGTGCAGAGTAATTCAAATAGAGTTTAGTCCTTCTATCGATTTAGTAAATCCCAAAGCACTTATTTATAAATGTCAGAATCTTGGAGTGGGTGGATACGTTTCAGGTTTACCTCAAGATGTCCTTACTAGTAGGCAGCAGAGAGTTGCTGTTGTTGGTGGTGAGATCTATAGTGAAGCAAAACCTATTATGTCTGGAGTTCCACAGGGCAGTGCTCTTGGTCCACTGTTATTTTTAGTGCAAACAAGTGATATGGTTGTTGGCCTGGAAAACAAGATTGTTCAGAATGCCGATGATGCAATACTTGAGGGTGCAGTAGTCTTCACTTAGAGAAATGAAGCTAACCTCAGCCTCAGTCGGGACGTGGACTGGATCAGGGAATAGTGTAGTCAGTGGGGTATGAGGCTGAACTCAAATAAAACGAAAACACTGAATTTCAAGTCAATGGCCCCTGTGGGTTGTTCCATATGAATAGGGTTTATCTACTGAATAGAATAATAATAATAATAATAATAATAATAATAATAATAATAATAATAATAACGTATTGACAGTGAGTATCCTCTCTCTTGGACCCACTTGACGTAGACCCAATTGGAGATAAGGAGTTCAATGTTGTTAAGTTTTTAAGGTTTTCTTTCCTCTTATATTACTGAGACATTCTTTGACATTCTTTGTCGATCTAAGAATATGTGCACCGGCCATATCAAAGAATCGGAAAAGAGCACAGAATCTTTGAGTATTGGTGACTGATGTCTTTTTTTCGTTTTGAACAACCAAATCATTCTTTTTGTTGACTGTTGTGGCAGTGTTTCTCTTATTTTGAGACAACGCTAATTGAAGCTTTTTCTTATGTTCGGGAGTCCGTGGTGAGCGAACGAGTTGTAGTCCGTGCGGCACGGCCGATGAAAGACAGGACAATGGATGGAGAAAGAGTAATAAAAGGACCCCATCGGATTTTTTTTTAAAGAAATGACAAGGAGAGAAATAAAAGGTAATTCATCGAAATGGTTCTCCTCTACGTTTAGAATTTCTACTGTACTACCAAGACTGAATGCGAGTCTTTTTCCCGTCTCGATACCCGCCGTTAGTAGACCCGCAGACACTCCTCGACTGCAGCTTTATACATCATCATGATTTCTTGGGAAGGAGCAGCTCTGCAGGCTATCGAGATCACGTGGCTAACCATGCTGAGGCCACAAGCTCCCTGCCTGGGCCGCGTGTGCGTGTGTGCGTGCGTGTGCGGCCGTTTGCCAGTCCTTGTCTTACGCGTCGATTTTTCCTGTGAAGAGAGGTCTTGATTGGACTATTCAGAGGGGATTTTTGAGCTGCATCATAGTCGGGTGGTCCGTAACCCTGGATGCGCACGAATGAGGTTTGATAGCTGACGTTATAAATATCTTGCTCCTCCAGGATTCTTTTCTGATGCTCTCCAGGCTGTCGCTTCTTTCCTGACATGAGGAAGTGGTGACATTCCGAGTCATTTCATTGCGTTTTGAGAACTCTTCTAAAAAAAAAGTAAATGAAAAAATAAATAAAATAAGCAATAATAATAGTTGTGTAACATATATCGTTTTGTTGGATCTCAAAATGTGTTCGATAACTTCTCTGATATCTGTATATTTATTGTAGGGGAGACATTGAATTGTAGCGTGTGTGTATAGAAGGGGGTGGGGGTGGGAAAGGATGATGTTAGACAGAAGGAAAAAGTCACGAAGACACATGAAATGTCCAAATGCGTTCCTGAGGAGTAGGTGGGATCTGTGTCACAGCTTCGCTACGAGCTGCTCTATGAGCAAGAGCCCGTGCTGTCATAAGGCCAGCTTACATCTCAAAACAACATTCGCAAAATATTGACATATTTTTAAGTATTGACTTTTTTTTCATATATCAATTGACGTAAGACCAATTACATATCATATTTCTCTTGCATGATTGAATGATAACTGAGCATTTTTATGGTTAATTATTTAATATTTGTAATGACTTCCAATGATTCTATTCTTTAAAGGGCATCGGCCGTTTAACCTTTAAAGTATAATGATTGCTTCTAATGAGACTGGCGCTTTTTATTATTGAACGTATTGTGTTCACTTCTTTAGAACTGACAATTCCTACTAACTAGAACTAATTTTGTGTTTCTGTGTAGGTTATCATTTCTATTGAGATAAAAAAATGAAGCAGGGTTTTTTGGACCCCTTTTTTAACGCAGTTTCCAGTTTTTTGTGATTTACTGATATTCCTCGCGATAATATAGGTTAGGGCAATCAGCAGGAGACATGCCTATGCTTCTATTTGTGATACTATTCGATCACCGTTTATGATCTGCTGTATTTTTTGTATGTCTGTTCCGATAGGAATATTTTTTTCGTCGTTTCAATAAGTCAAAATTCTCGTATCAGAAACAATATATTTTATGAGTCTTGTTTCATTTGTAAGCATTTTGAAAGAGAAAAATAAATGTGTTTAGCGGAGCATTGACAGCAATGATAGAAGTCGGAAGGAGACTTACTTCTTCTCTTCTCGTATTGAGAGGATAGACTAACTTCATCAAGCTCAGCAGACGGAGCATTTTACCATTTACCTGTAACTGTCAGCGGCTGTGTTCGTAAGTTTGCTGACAACACTCTCCTCCGTTGTTCAGATAGTGAATATTGTGATGAATTTCCGCCCTTGTGGACGCCCTCTTGACTGAATTGAATCCCCTTTTTGAAGACGGATTGGTGGGACCTCGCTGGAGAGATCAGACAGACGTCCGCTCATTGGCTAATTGGTTGCTTTTGAGGAATTAGTTCAGGGGCTGTGAATGGATGGCCGCTCCCTCTCTCTCTCTCTCTCTCTGAAACCATCAGCATCATTATATTCCCCTCAGTTCTTTTGATAGCTTCAATAACGCTCATACTTTTCACTGATCTTTACCTTGTTCTTGTCTGTTATTGTTTATCGTCCCCCCGTTGTAAGCGCCTGTGGGCCCCACTCCCCCCGTCCCCCCTCCCCCGTGGGTGCTCCTGCCGGAGGCTCCCACACACCTTTAAACATTCTCTCGGACATCAGGCATGAACACGTGTGGTGTTTCGCCGGGTTGGATGTACTCTTTAAACCATCTCTCTCTCTCTCTCTCTCTCTCTCTCTCTCTCTCTCTCTGTCATGATTGGTTGCAGAAAACATTATCGATGCCACGCTTTTCGTATTTGTACAATTTTAACTTGCTTAAAAAGAAGCGCAATATACTGTACACTCTTCTAGAAGCTGGCGTTTGAAATCGACTCCTTCATGTGGCGCTCTGGGCGGTTTGTTGCGCGTGCTTGTATGATGCTTCCCTTTAACCTGTATTTTGCTTGTCATTTGACGCGCTTTCTGACATGCGGTTCGGTGGCTATTTTGTTCAATATATGTTCGTCTTTATTGATATTTTGTCGTGGCCCTCTCTCTCTCTCTCTCTCACTCTCTCTCTCTCTTTCTTCAATTAATATCAGCGCATGATTTTTTCTTGTTCTATCTAGCATCTTTCAGTTGGCGACTCTTCACCTGGCTTCGAAGTCATGCTCAGCTCTCTCTCTCTCTCTCTCTCTCTCTCTCTCTCTCTCTCTCTCTCTCTCTCTCTCTCTTTGCTTCCTTGAGTTTTGAGCAGTATTAGGTCATTAAGTAGGCCATCCTGTCAGTCTTTGTATTAGAAAACTCAGCACCGGTTTTCCTTTTCTGGCGATGGGCATTTTGCGTGCAATTCTGCAATTCTGGATTTATTGATTGATATGATCGAAACCAATATAGGGAAGAGATGGGTGAAATTGCAGTCGTTGACCGCATTTTGCTCGATGAGAGTTGATGATCGTGGGTGTCCCTCGAGCGCTGGAAATCAGTCAGTAAATAGATATCGTCCCACTCGGTTCCTTTGTTGACGTTGACATAACCATTGTGTCGGAGCATATGCGACGGTTTGTTTATACTTGTTCGTGATGATGTTTTTTTCCCATTCGAGCGCCCCCTCCCCCCTTTTTGTGACACTGCTCGAAACGAGAGAGAATAGAGAATGCAGCAGCAGCAGCAGCTGTTGTCATCTGCCACGAGAATATCCCTCTACCACAACGGTCAGATCCAGGAAATGCCGCTCGCAGGATTCGGCGTAATCTCCTTAGGCGGCAAATTCAGTCCTATCATTAGCCGCTTGGGGCTTGGCGAAGGTGTTTGGGGGGGGGAGGGGCTAGGTAGTCCCATAGAGCGCTTCTCGTTTTTCCTGGTTCGAGATTTTAATTCAAATTTGTTTTTCATTTCTTGAACATCTTGTATTTTCTTTCTTGCCTTCTCGCTAGAAATTCTGAAGCGATATTTCCAAGTCTTATTTTTTTTTTTACCTTATTGGTTGTAGACATGAAAACATGAATTTGGCTTTTTATTTTTATACCTAAATTTTGTATATATTGTTAGTTGCTCATAAGATATATGATCAGAGAAAGTAATTTCAATCAGTATTGTTAATTCCTCAGTTTTCACGGCAGTTTTGATTCGCTGATTCTTCAGTTTCCTAGCTCTCTCTCTCTCTCTCTCTCTCTCTCTCTCTCTCTCTCTCTCTCTCTCTCTAGTAGTGGCTGGTGGTAAAGTTTCTGTGATTCAGCTGTCTTCAGTTCGTCGGGGTGCAAATGCCCAGTCGGTATCTCTGCTTTAATGCGAGTTATTAAAGGCACTGGTCATTGAACATTGATAAATTGTGGTTCAAGATGTAGAGTATTTCGCAATTCCCAGGGTTACGATGCTTGCACGCGCACAGGCGCATCATAATATAATAATAATAATAATATATAATATATATATATATATATATATATATATATATATATATATAGATATATATATACTATATATATACTACATACATATATATATATATATATACATCATACTATATATATATATCATACATACATATATATACATACATACATACATACATATATATATATATATATATATATATATATATATATATATATATAGACTTCAGGAGGGTCCATGATACACTTGTTAAAAAAAGGCCAAGTTTATTAACCAAAAAACGTTTCGCACTACTCAGTGCATCATCAGTCTGTTGAAAAGTAAAAAAAAAGACACAATAAAATACATTATTAACATAAAAGGAATTCACAAAACAAGTAATTAAAATTTACAGTTAAAACAATAAAAAGTAAAAGCATAAAAAGTACATAAAAGAAAATAAAAAGAGACTTCCAAAACACCAACCGTCCATAAGCAGGAGAGAGAGGGAATGACATACAATGGCGTCCAAGGCCAGACGACAACTATGCCAGATACAAAGTTGCTGAAGAAGTATTACCATTGAGAGAGGGAACCAGTCTTTTTATATATAATGTTTCTAAAGTTGTAAAGTGGTCTGGGTCCCTTACATAACCAATTATTGAAAAGTGTTGTTTTCAGGACTTCGGTTTTACATAAGGCGGCATGATTTCTAATATTAGAAAATTCTGGCTGCTTGATTCTTTGGCCAGTGCGAAAGCTAAAACCCAAATGGCTGCAATATTGCAGCCATTTGGGTTTTAGCTTTCGCACTGGCCAAAGAATCAAGCAGCCAGAATTTTCTAATATTAGAAATCATGCCGCCTTATGTAAAACCGAAGTCCTGAAACAACACTTTTCAATAATTGGTTATGTAAGGGTCCCAGACCACTTTACAACTTTAGAAACATTATATAAAAAGACTGGTTCCCTCTCTCAATGGTAATACTTCTTCAGCAACTTTGTATCTGGCATAGTTGTCGTCTGGCCTTGGACGCCATTGCATGTCATTCCCTCTTCTCTCCTGCTTATGGACGGCTGGTGTTTTGGTAGTCTCTTTTTATTTTCTGTTTTAATGTACTTTTTATGTTTTTACTTTTTATTGTTTTAACTGTAAATTTTAATTACTTTGTGAATTCCTTTTATGTTAATAATGTATTTTATTGTGTCTTACTTTTCACAGACTGATGATGCACTGAGTAGTGCGAAACGTTTTTTTGGTTAATAACTTGGCCTTTTTTTAACAAGTGTATCATGGACCCTCCTGAAGTCTATATATATATATATAGATATATATATATATTTTTTTTTTTTTTTTTTTTTTTTTTTTTTGTTAAAAGGAATTACTTTTTAGGTGGCATCAATAAGGGGGAAAAAAGTTAGTTTCTTGCTGGGATCTTCGTACCGACGAAGTTTTTTCCGATTCTCGTTCGTCAATTTCTGGTGAAAACCCCTTTAAATTTAATGTGTCTGTATAGCGTTACCCACAGTGTTTTTTCATGAATGTCGCTGAAACGTAAGTTGTCATCTGTTTATTCCCTAAATGTGTAAGGTCAACAAAATTCATGGGCCGGTTTTAATGTTAAAGTTGACCTGGAACCCGAGGAACAAGTGTCGACGACGAAAGGAACTGGTTGGTTATGGTCCCTGAGGAAGTGGGTAAACAGATTCTGCTTTCAGTAGCATCCTGGATGAAGTCCTGAAATGACAGGAAAGGAAACCCCGTCTAGTTGAGGAATCGACTTTCTGTCCATCTTTCTGGGCAATAACGAGCACCCAGGATGAAAGAGTGACGGCGCCAGAAACGTGGCCTCTTTAGCTTTATGATAAGTTGACAGACACCTCAAGGGTGAGAGATGTGTATTTCTGGTGATAGAAGTTCACTCTCGACGCGGCTCGGAAGTCACGTCAAGCCGTTGGTCCCGTTGCTGAATAACCACTGGTTCCATGCAACGTAAACACACACACACACACACAAACACAGACACCTCAATATCTTCTAGAATCTTCTTGCAGTCGAAAATGACTCCGTTGAATGAAGATCGATGTCATTGCCTGCCGTAGGTACCCTCATATGTAGTTTAAGGTGGCATCGAAGCAGTCACACGCCGTCAGTTTTGTCATGTCCAGTTCATGGAGCAGATTCAACAGATGCGGAATTTGGTTGCGTGCGCGAGATTGTCTGTTCGGCAGAGCTCTCCTTTATTTCCACTTGTTACCTGGCCCCGGAAATGTGATGTGCACTCTTGCGTGTGTCAGTGCTTCCTGGAGATGTGAAATAAGCGATCTGAAGCTTTTCACCCATAAAAGGAGGCTCTGCACTGTGTAATAGGATTGTGGCCCTTACCCACTTTTGTTGGGAGACTGGCATTGTTTATTATACTCTCTCTCTCTCTCTCTCTCTCTCTCTCTCTCTCTCTCTCTCTCTCTCTCTCTCTCTCTTTACGGCGCTGAATGGCCTTCTTAGCCCCAGTACCCGGGCTTTTGCCATAAATATCATACATCTCTCTCTCTCTCTCTCTCTCTCTTCTCTCTCTCTCTCTCTCTGTTTGTGTGTGTGTGTGTAAGAGAGGTATGTTTGATGAAAGTCAGTCTTGATATGTTCTGTTTTGTTATCTCAAAAAAAAGGTTCATCAATGCTCTCTCTCTCTCTCTCTCTCTCTCTCTCTCTCTCTCTCTCTGTGTGTGTGTGTGTTTAAATGCCCACCTGCTTCGTTGGATCTGAAAAACAGAAGCGTATTTATAACCATATTTGTTTGTGAGACGGGAGAGGTGATGTTTTTTTTAGCATTTTAATTCCTCTCTCATTCCTCTCCGTGAAGCCCGAGATTGGATGATCGTTAAGACTCTCATTTTCGGAAGACCGGAATAAAAGGCCTTTTGATGAAGCCCCTAGGAACGAGTGCATTAAGTAGGACGGAGTTTGGTTAAAAACTTCACGGGAAAATATCATCCTCTCTCTCTCTCTCTCTCTCTCTCTCTCTCTCTCTCATCTCTCTCTCCTCTCTCTCTTATATATGTGACTACTTATATATGTGTGTGTTGTCCAGCAGTCTTATACATATATACATACAATACATACATACCTACATATATATATATATTAATATATATAGATATATATATATATATATATATATATATATATATAATATATATAGGTAAACAGCAGTGTCCATAAGAAACATCATAAAATCCATGGTTTATTACAAGGAGAAACGTTTCGCACATAAGCTCAGTGCATCGTCAGTCTGTGAAATTAAAACATGTTCATTGAAAATATTATAAATGACAGTAACATTAAAAAAAACTTAAGCAATAACTTTACTTAAAAACAAAAAGTCACAAGAATTGCGCATATAGTAAAGGATATACCTAGTGCCTAACAACAGAGTGGAGGAGGAAGAACGAATGACCAAGACTGCAGACCTACTACTACTTCTTCCCCACCGTTATCCCTACATTAAAGGGCGGTTGCCTTCTCCTCCACTGCCCTCTATCAAAAGCATCATCCTCCACCAAACCTTTTCTCTCCTTAATATCGTCCGTCACTTTATCTCTCCATCTAATTCTCTGTCTCCCTCTTGATCCTCTTCCTCTAACATGTTCCTCCCTCCCAAGCGCTCTTCACTCTGTCCTCGTCGTCAGGTTTATCAAGACTGCAGACCTATCCTAGACTTCAATTATACTAGATATAGAGGAGCAGCAGACACATTGGAGTTTAAAGATGGAGCCAGCCGTTTAATGTATAAAGACTCAAATGTATAAAGACTCAAGGGTGGTGAGGTAGTTACTGTGGCTTATACCACCAATGATAGAAACATTTTTCTTACCGACTTGAATCCTGCATATGGACGCATGGTTCCTAATACTTGTGAATTCAGATTTGCTACTTCTCTGTCCCGTTCTGAAACTATATCCCATGTGACTGCAATATCTCATTTGCAACAACCTTCGGCAAAAATCAACTTGAATACCGGAACACCCCAGGCTCTTAAATTTGTAAATAATGTTTGATCTCATGAACGTCGGCAGTTTGTCTTTGTGGTTGAAAAATAATCAAGTCTGAAGGGGATTGATAGGGATAAGATGCATATTAAGGCAGCCAAACTCTAGTTCAATAATGCGTTTCACTTCACAAGTGTCATCGAGTTACCGTCTATAGCAGCGGGTTTACACAGATCTGGGCAGTTAGTTAAAAAAGTTTCTTCTTGCCGAAGGTTGTTGCAGATGAGATAATGCAGTCACATGGGATATAGTTTCAGAACGGGACAGAGAAGTAGCAAACCTGAATTCTCTAGTAGCAGGAACCATTAGGCATTCATATGCAGGATTCAAGTCGATAAGAAACATTTATCTATTATTGGTGGTACAAGCTACAGTGACTACCTCACCTTCCTTGATTGAGTCTTATACATAAAACGACTGGTTCCGTCTTGAAACTCCAACGCGTCTGCTGCTCCTCTATATGTAGCATAATTGAAGTCTTCGGTAGGTCTGCAGTCTTGGTAAACCCGATGACGAGACAGAGAATGAGATGGCGAGATAAAGTGAAGGAAGATATAGAGAGAAGAGGTTTGGTGGAGGATGATGCCTTTGATAGAGGGCAGTGGAGAAGGCGCATCAGGCAACCAACCCCTTAATGTAGGGATAACCGTGGGAAAGAAAAGAAGTAGATATGCAGTTTTGGTCATTCATTCTTCCTCCTCCACTTTAACAGATTGATAGGCACTAAGTATATTTTTTACTATATGCACAATTCTTGTGACTTTGTTTTTAAGTAAGTTAACGCTTAAGTTTTTTTTTAATGTTACTGTCATTTATAACATTTTCAATGAGTATGTTTCAATTTTACAGACTGATGATGCACTGAGTTGATGTGCGAAACGTTTCTCCTTGTAATAAACCATCTCAACATAAATCTCTCTTGATAGTTGGTTGGTTAATTTGACTGTTTATCGTCGTGGCTAAACTAAGGGGCCGGGTTCTGACCTTGGTCAGTTAAGGCTCTGCTATCAGTTATAAGTCCCCTTGTATGTAACGACGTTATTTACAAGGAATGGTAAAAATTTAAATGCCTCTAAACTTTTTTATTCCTAAACATCAATATTTCGAAACAAGTTTGTATTTTTTTCTTCGGTGTTTTTCTACGTGCGACTGAAGTCACTTTGTTTCTGTCGGAATTAAGTCTGTTTTTTAAATGTAGTTTTATTTATTACTTCGTTTCATGTAGTTATGCAGCACAGATGTTATTATGTGTGTATTTATTGTTTCTCTTAATGACCTCCCTCCTTTTCCTCTGTTCACATGAGAGCATCACTCATTCTTTTAAGCAGACGATGACTAACTGCAACAGCCATGAAATGACCTGTGGATATTTATCGTCGGCTCCGAGTGAACAAACTAATGGTACTCTGCTGCTTATTGTTCGTCATGGGCGCCTATTTATTCTGTAACAAAGAGAAAAAAATAACACGAAGGGCAGATGAAATCGGTCAGAGAAGTATTTCGTTGAAGGAGCAGTGCGCCTCGGGGGAAATGATGGCATTATGATTATGACTATAGATAACAAACAAACAATTATGCGTAAATGCAGTATTAGACAGATAAGTAATATGACCATGACAAGTTTCTTAGAAAAGAAGCTAAAGGCAAATGGGCCAGAAGGATGTATACCTACGGGACTGTTTTTGTCGTGATTACCGCTTTTTGGTAAAAGAACGTTACATGGAGCAGTTTCGTTTGTTCTAAAAAGTTCTTAAGATGCTGCAGCCGCTGTCATCGAAACGAGACCAGTACATATTCCAACCTTAGTCAGATGAAGGATCTGCCAGTGTGACTGTGACTCTCTTACTGTGGAATGCATTATATAACATTGCTATAGGTATGTTGCAGTACGGCAGAGACATGGGTTAGTGGGCAGGGATATAGCAGATCTGCTTGGTCCAGATATAGCTGTTAATAACGTTGTTGGATTCCTCAGAGACATTAACCTTTTTGATGAAATTTAATATTGACCTCTTGGTACATCCTCAAGTGTAGTATATACACTTGCAGTTGTTTATATAAGTATGTTTATATGCATATGGATGTGTGTATGGTATGTATGTATGTATAAATTTTGTTATTCTTGTTTGCAAACTCGAAATGCAAAGTTATCATTTTTATGGGGGGGGGGGGGCGAGGTACCAGTTTTGACAATAGTTTTAAAATCACCGTTATTTAATTTGTTTAATTTATAAATTCATCACCATAAATATTCACCTCAAACCAAATTTATTATAGCGCTGAATAGTCCCTTGGATTCCAGTGCTTGGCTTCAAGCCTAAATCTCATTCCACTCCATTCCATTCCATTCCATTCCATACATGTCATTCGCGCCGCCATCGTTGCAGATACGAGAAACTGACGAATGGTGTATGACCGCGTTCAATGAAATGCTTCCTTATTAAATAGGAAAGATTATCGGCCAAAGTCATGCGCGGTATGATCAGGCTCAGAGCATCGAGGAGTGCAGTGTAGCTTTCGAGTAATGAATTGAGAGCAGCCGAGTGCCAGTCACTGAGGACTGCGAAATGCCATAGCAAGGAGGCCATGATTCTGTACAAAGCTGGAGAACATGCGCCGTAGAGCGCGTGAAAGTGGAGCCAGAGATGACGCAGCTGCTACCAGCAGAGGCAGCCCAATTGCTTCCAGCAGCGCGAGCGCTGGATTCATGACTTAGGCCTAAACCTCGTCAATTAAATGTCTTCTCGGTGGAGAAGAAGATCTGGCAGAGGGTAAATTAAGTTGGAGCGACCTTTCGTCCATCACTGCTCACATCTCCATCTCTCGTTGGCGACTTTGGTTGGAGGAGAACCTCCTTCTGTTGTGTTGCTCAAGGCGAAGAACTGATGACGCAGGTGTCTTTTGTAGTCCTCTATCAATATGGTTCACTCTTGCTCTCGTGACTTACGAGAATTGTATCCAGTGGAAGTTTGCTTTGCGAGCCGGTGACAATTTATTATTATTATTATTATTATTATTATTATTATTATTATTATTATGCAAATATTTCATAATTTTGATCATAGTTTAACTGGATTTAAGTGTCTTGTGTTATTAGCTTATTCATTGAATCATTTTCTTAAACATTTTCAAAAGATGAGTTCATTATCTTGGATTTTATTAATAATAACAAGATTGGCCGACTTTACATATTTCACACATGCCATATGTGCCTGTTATATCACCCAATATAAACAGAACAAAGATATCTGAAATTTATGACACTGGAATGGAAGTTGAAAAGCATTGCGAGTGTCTTGGACATGAAGGTCCAAAGTACGCTGTCGTCTGTATATTGCAGTTGTCATGAAGAGTGACTTTGTTCCCCAGTTTACATTCCAAATCAAACGGCCCTCGAGTCTGCTCGAACCGTCAACAACTTCAGAGGAGGAGGAGCGAACGATTAGTTCGCCTAATCATCCATTAGCACCTTTGCTGGAGGTAGGGAGACGGACTCCTGCAGGATTACGGGGCCTTTTGATGAGCGTCTTCGGACGCGCGCCTTTCTCTTTGGTCTTTGCTGCCGCTGGGAATTTGGAAGGAAAGGGGGGGGGGGGGGGTGGGGGGGGGATTCGGTGGAAGGGGTTGGAGGAAGTGGAAGGGGACACATGTGTCGTTGGGATGGATGTAATCAAGAGGATTATCATCGCTAGAGGCCTTTTCCCTCGTTATTCTCGTGGGCTGCAAGAGGCTGGTCACAGAGACTTAATCCAGGATCATGAATGTTTGCTATATACATGTCTTGTAGAGAGAGAGAGAGAGAGAGAGAGAGAGAGAGAGAGAGAGAGAGAGAGAGAGAGCTACGTCGATGCGTTACCTACCCTGCAGAAAATCGAGGTCATTGATGACGAGGCAAGAGCTTCGACGTCCTTGCGTTTGTAACAAACACCCCCCCCCCCCCCCCACCTCCCCCCAATCACATTTATTTAGACAGCTCCTGTTTCGATAAGGACACGTCACATCATCCGGTACGGGTGACGGTAGGATATGGAAGGCCAGACAGACAGACATTGTGACAAGGGGCATCGACGGCGTGCACCATTTAACAGTTGCGAAATCTCTTTGTTTATTTGTTTGTGCTTTCACGTGTTTGTATCTTCATTTGTTTATGTTGAGCTCAACGTTTTTGTTATCTGGATAATTTTGTAAGACGTGTTAAAAAAAGTATATGTGCTCTTGTTCATTGAAATTGCATTTTGATTGTGCTATATATGAAACTCACTGGAATTAAAAGTACCGAGTTTTAGACATTTGTGTGTGTATGTGTGTGAATGGAGAAGGCAGACGAGTCAGCCAAAGTGATAAAAACTCAAGGAGCAGGAGCGGGAACAAACATGGCGATATATGACGGTTTATTCCGACGCTTTTCGCATTCAGCTGAACACATCCTCGGGGTCCTCTACAATAAATGATAACCGATAAAAATGTGAAACTTATTCCTATTAATCCACCCACAGTTGCCTCCTTGTTTCGATTTGAAGATGGTTTGTGGCCCTCGTGTCCTCTGGTATAGTGTCCAATTATTCTTGTCCCAGATGTAGTATCTGGGAACTTCGGTGGGTTCTCCTCAGATGATCTCCGGAGGGGGTTAGTGCCGTCAGTGGACCTCATGCGGTGCAATGTAGGCATTACTGGAGGTTTTTTGCAGCGTATCTTCGGCCCCTAGCTGCAAACGCTTTCGTTCCTTTTACTGTACCTCCTTTCATATTCTCTTTCTTCATATTATTTATCACCCTCTTCTAACACTTCATGCATAGTGCAACTGCTTGGAGGTTTTCCTCCTGTCACACCTTTCAAACTCTTTACTGTCAATTTCCATTTCAGCGCTGAATGACCTCATAGGTCCCAATGATTGGCCTTTGGCCTAAATTCTGTATTCAACTCAACTCCTCAGAGGATGATGAGGGTTCACATAGACTGCCACGAGGGAGTTCGTTCCCGCAGTGGATGTTCACTACCAAATCCTGAACAGTCCAGTATACGTGAACAAATAAAAAAAAAATTCATTAAAGCCCAATAAATAGGACGATTTCATTACTGTGGGTATAAACTCCAGCGCAAATGAATGATTGATCGAAGAGAGTCTGCATTATTCTGCACCTGAACACCAAGTCCCCCTCCCCCCCCCCCTCCCCGCCCTTGTGGTACTTTTTTTCACCTGTTGTTTTTTGTATGGTAGGTCGACCCCAGTACTCCTCAAGTATTTCTTAACCTCGTAAATTATGTTTTGTGTATTTTCATTTGAACTTGTATTCAATATTAGGTGCTTTTAATTTCTCGTGTCATTTTGTCAATCTTTAGTGTACTTTCATATTGGCGTGAAATTTTGGTTTTTATTTCAATTCGTGTATAAATGATTTTTAGAAACTTGCAAATTCATGTCATTTATATTGGTTATTGTTTATTGTACTAAACCCTGATGATGCATCCACCTGACTACTCCAGCTCCTGCTCCTTTGAGTTGTATCGTTTTCATTTACTGACTCTCTCATGGTCTGTCTACGTTGTCAGAGTTACGTGTTATGCATATGTACTCGATCGGTCACCTGCGTACTGGATATTCATTGAAGTCCTAAATAGTATATTCCCGTTTACAGTGCGTTATCCTCACCATCATTGTTATCATCATTATCGTCATTACTCCCGACGTGTATTGAAATATCTTAAATTAGCGTCACTGGTGACGCTTTTCCTTTTTGTCAACGTCTAAGACCTTTTGGTGTCTTATTTCAGGTCTTCTTTTGTGCAGGGAGGGAGCAGGTCTTCTTGTCGTCTCGCGTAGCGTCGCCGTGATTAGGGTTTATTTCTGGAATAAGGTCTTTATTCGCTCTTGCAGCGGCGGTTTCTTTGTTGGCGGGTGGGGGGGGGGGGTGGTTGCTGGCAGACGGGTTGCCGGTGGAGGGGAAGGGAAAGAAAAAGTATGCCGCTGGACATCGTATCTTGAAGAAAGATGAGTGATCGGCTAGGGAAAAAAATCTGCCATCGTGATGGCTTCCAGTGAAGTGTAAAATGACGCCCTATTATTAGGTCGTGCTATTGTTACTGTTTCGGGTAATGAGCCGTGTGGTACGTCTTATTTTAGGTCGTAAAAGTATAAATTTGAGACCCACTGACATAGTTAGTTTACTGTTGTTTGGCTTTTAAGCATTCTGGGTGACGTTGATTTTATGATTTTTAGTCTACATGTTTCTGGTATACTTTTTGGACTCCGTCAGTAAGCCTCTTTGTTCGCATTGTTGAAATTCTAGTGTGTACAGTTGGCCTCACGCCCTTCCAGCATTTTTGTTTTTTTCATGTGAAAGAAATGGTATGAAGTTTTGTGGGACTGGAACTGCTAGTTTCTTGTATCTTGTAAGAGCTTTGTATGTTATGACAATGACTGTTGGTTCCTAAAAGAATGTTGTTATTCTCACCATCTTCTCTGGAAAGTGAATTACCTACCTGATATAAATAACCTGTCCTTGATGCAGCCTCATTCCCCTTGAATGGTGTAGTCCTCGTGAAGCTTAAGGATATCAAGTATATTTATGACATTATATTAAGTTTTACGCTCAAGGAAAGTTTCCGTTTACCTTCGACTTTAAGGACGGTATGTTTTAATCATAGCCTTCAAAGTAGCCTGTATTTTACGGGAAAATGGGATGTTTGAAAATCCTGAAAAGAATGATTGTGGTTATCCTGAAGCCTACAGGTTTTCATACCTTCGGAAGAAAATGTCCTATTTAGTCATTAGATAAAAAAGCAGAAGAAAACTGAGAGGCAAAATGGATAGCGAAAGAATTTTAAAGAAAAAAAATGTAAGGATAATTAAAGTACACACAATCTTTAACTTTTGTGAACAAAAATTAGGTTTTGTGAAGTTTTCACCAGTTTCTGTGAGAAAGGAACCCCCTACTTAGTTAATGTATTCTGTACTTCAAAACAAATCTAATTGTGCCGCCTTTAACTTATGCGACGTATCGGAGGCAGCGTCATCTTTGGTTCCAGAATCCGCTGGCACTAGAAAGCTCACAATAAAGGCGTTTCTTTTGAAGACTCGATGCTCACCTGCTCCCACATCCAGCTTTTTAATGGAGTGCTGAGAGGCGTTCTAACAATAGGACGCCGTTGTACATGGTTGCTGACTCCCCTTCCACTCCGACGTCGGCTGGCGTCTGCTCCCTAGATTCGTGCTAAATCAAGAAAGGCTTCGGTTTGGGGGATTTAACCTAGAACGGATGGGAGTAACAGGGGCTCGGAGGGAGGTGTTTGTTGCAGTTATTGATACAAGAAAGCTGAACTCGCGACGTCCTTTATTATTTGGCAACGAAATGACATAGTTTCTAGATGCATGGGTAAGGATGTCTTGATGTTAATGCTTGAGCAGTTGCTCTGATCCGCTGGCTAACAACATTGAATGGAATAAGAAGATCGTTTATTTCTTTCCGACTCTCTTTGGATCTACTCTATTTTAATGATTTTTCAAGCACGATCGCTCTATTGAATGCTTGTTACGGGGAACTGCGGTTATTTTGAGGCGTTTAGTTTCGCCCTTTCCTCTGGAAAAGGATTGGCTGTAAATTGCCGTATTTAATTAAACGTTTTATGAAGCCGTCTCTTAAGATTTTATTTTAACTAAGTACTCTCTCTCTCTCTCTCTCTCTCTCTCTCTCTCTCTCTCTCTCGTCTCTCTCTCTTCTACATCTCTCGTCATCTCATCTCCTATCTCTCTCGCTCTCTCTCTCTCTCTCTCTCTCTCTCTCTCTCCTGTAAGAAAGGAGGAGGACAGGGAACGCTGTTCTGTAACATTCTGAAGAGAATTTAGTCATTGTTCCTTCCGTCTGAAAAGAACTTGGCCTTCTCCTCTTTTTCCAGATATTTTGAGCAAGATGATTTGAGTGTTTAACAGTCAGAGATGTTTTCTTGAAGAGTGAAGGACATCTATCTTTGCAAGAGGTTTAGGAATGTGGTTTGTGCGTTACCAAAAATTCCATTGTCTTGTGGGTGTAGTTAGAATGGGTATTAAGTTGGTTTTTATTGTGGAAAGCTTCGTATATTGGTCTTTGCTCTGAATTTTTTTTTTTTTTTTTTTTTTTTTTTTTTTTAATAGACCAAGGGACTGTAACATTTAGTGGTGCCTAGATCATTTAGTTTTAAAATCAGCATAGTTATTTCCTGTAAAGGTTTATGAGAGATGCGATAGGATAGCTCTGGTATGCTTTTTGTATATCAGCAAAGATGACGGTAATTGTAATACAGAAAAAATGAGGAGTAAAGAGTGTGATAGAAATAGCAGTCATTAAGCAAATGATTGTTTAAATGTTTTGCTAAGTTTCTGATATCCTTCCATAGAATCTGATAATCAGCTATTGGGTATTTGCTAGATCATCATTGTTTTAAGACAAGGAAGCTTGTCTGTTAGTCTGAAGCGCTCACCCTGGCTGGGTATTTGACTGCGTCCTCTTAAGTGCCAGAACCCCTTTTCATCAGGTGTTTTTGAGAGTATGACCGGTTCAAGACCCAGAATTCCACACATATTCTACTTCGTAAGGGTCCAAAAGCCAATGGAATTTAGGCATAATGGTTTGCATAGTATGTCACTTTCACGTGCAGGTTTCCAGTTTCCAGAGTTTTGCTTTTTTATTGTGTGCTGTTGTTCTGTGAAAAAGGTCTGGGTGCAAAGCATGGTTACGCCTCCTTTCATTTGTTCTTTCATAACCGGCAGAATTCTTATTCTCTGTCTGATGCCCCCCCACCCAAGTGCATATGACGTTTTATAAAAAATCCAATTTTAATGGTTACGCACTAATAGGAATATACGCAAATGAATTGACCGCTGTTAACATTGAGCGTTCTTGAGTTTTCTATTGTTTTTAAGGGTTAAGAAATTGTATCGATTCTGTGCAAGTGTCATACATTCCCTCTACGTTAACTCTCTACCCTCAAGGGTATCGTCCATTGTAATGGAGGGCGTGCCGTGCCAAGGTTTGGTTTTGACGGGGCAGGTAATTTCGACCAGGCCCAAAATATCTGCCCTGTATTTAATTTCTGTAACTTTGAAGGCGTGTTTGCGTGATGGAAACGGCGCCCCTTCATATTTGCAAGACGAGGCGATGACGTAAGCATCCAAATCGTAATTTCCTGTTATTCTCGGTCTCTCTCTCTCTCCACTGCTTACGCTGTGTGTGTGTCCCTGTGTATAGACTTTTGTGTGGTAGTGGTGCATGTGACGCTCCATATACCTCTCCTCCCCCCCCCCCCCCCCGTCCACACCCCTTAATTTATGTGGGTGTTGTAAATGGCCCTAGGGGTGGCGCTGGGAAAGGAGACCCCCTTTTTGGAGGGGGGGGGGGTCCAAGTTTTTGGTGGACTTGTCACCCCGGGAGTGTTTGTCTGAACGTCATCCTTAACTTTTCCATTTCGCCCACGTGCGTTCATTCAGCGCCGCTTTTCTTTTCTTTTCTTTGAGGGTCCCCCTCCCCCCCTTCCCCTCGTTGTTTTGGTCTCTCCGTTGGGATGTGATGTGGGCTCATTCATAAAATCAAGAGCCGCCAGTCGTTGCTTTTTTTGAACAGGCAGTTTGCATCTGTAGTCAATTATTAATATACAAGAAAATGTTGCTAATTATGAATTGAGATAAATTTATGATAGTCCCTTTCAATGTAAACTATTCTTATAAATCAAAACTTTAGAAGTCATTCATAGATTGTACCAATATGTTGACAGAGATTTTTCTCCAAATATTTTTTTATGATTATACAGTTGGTCATAAAATGTCACTCATTGTATTTCATTATAACGCCATGAGCGACTGGTATCGTTTTTAATGAGTGAGTGGATTCTTATAATTGCTTAATTCAATCAGTTCTCGCAAGTATTTAAGCGCACGAGTAAGTGAAACGTGGGGTTATTGTCCGTAGAGTGCTACTTTTCTCTCGCCAGTCCTCCCCAAGGACTAGGTAGCTCCCTTCCCCAGAAATGCATCAAGACAGGCATGAAACACAAGACGCGCAGCTGTTACACTACTCTTGTCGTTTGGATTTCGACTTACAGAGAACATGAACACTTTTTCCATTATAATCTATTTCTCTCGTTAGCCCGTAAATCCAGGACATCTTGATGCTTCCTCACCGAATCTTCGTTGTTGGCGGTGCTGGTTTGAAACGCGATCATTCCCGGATCCGAAACTATTTGCATCGGGAGCAAATTTCTATAATAGCTCTATTATATCTCAGTTTTTGATGCGAGTTTCTGCAGAAATCCATTATTGTGTACAGATACTTACTCGTGACTATTTAATAACTAAATTTGACCTCATTTTAAGGTCTTCGTATATAGACCGTTCTTGTATGAATACCTGCTTGCTATGCACATAATTATATAGGTATACTATATATATACATATATATATATATGCATGTATGTATGTGTTCATTCTTGTCAACCTCATTCTAATAGCACTTGGTACCAAATTCGCTTCATAGTTAACAGGCAGCGTCGAATATAGTGGAGCGTTCCGGGGTATTACAAAGCATCCTCTGTATGCTCAACTTTTACCTAAAGGAATTGTAATCATTACAAAAGATTTACATTAAAGTATGTTTCTTCTTCTTATTATTATTATTGCTGTTGTTGTTTTTGCTACAATCTGTTGCAGTGTGATGGTTAAGCGAAATCTTTCGAGTTGCAAAACTAATGGTTTAGTGTAGCGTTGTAGTTGATACCCGTCACGCCACCAAATCGTGCGAGAGCTATCATCTAATATGCCTGGTTCTTTATCTCTGCTGCAAAGTTTGGGATTCCCGCCCGACTCTCATAGTTCTGGTTGTGCATAGTGGACTCAGACCCAGCACTCATTCCGTTTCCACTTCGCCTGGGTTTGGAAAGAGTCCTCGCTTGTCGGATCTTGGTGCCGTTGCTTTCCTGGTAGAGTTTCTTTGGGTAGTAGAGACCTATCAAGAGTCTTGAAACACTGCTCTTCTGATTGGATAAGCTTTTTATTTTTTTATTCAGTATTTGTATATATCAATATATACATTGGTATCTATGTATCTACATATATAGATACAACGTATATATATGTATCTTTCTATCTCTATGTATATATATATATATATATATATATATATATATTATATATATATATATATATATATATATATATATATGTAGCTTAGTGTATTTGAGCGTTTGTGTTAGTCATATAAATTATTTTCCACCATCTTTCAACCAGTTCATGCATTAAGACAGTTAGAAGTAAGTTTCTCTCTTTCTCTCTCTCTCTCTCAGATTAAGTGTTAGGCATTTGACGACACAATTCCTGCCTTCGACTGAATTGAATTCCTCAATACCTATAAAAGGAACTTATGAAATAACAGGTTTATTCGAGTCCTTTGTTTCCTCGACGAATGAGAGCAACCCAGCTTTCACTTCTCTTCCGCACTTTTACCAGTAAATTGGCGGCGCTCATTTCATTTCCATGTTTTCCAGCTCTTGCAATTGGATTTGGTGATGACTCAGCTTTGAGAGAGAGAGAGAGAGAGAGAGAGAGAGAGAGAGAGATCATCTATCAGCTTTCGTTATTAAATTGAATATGACTCCTTTCTTTTGGTGGAGAGAAAGAGTTTCCTTTGACTCCGGCGTCATCCTATATAGAAGAAAAATACGCTTTCTTTTTCTCTCTGTCTACACACACACACACACACACACATTATATATATATGTATATATATATATTGTGTAGCAGTGATTAGAAACTGAAAATTCCCTTCTGATGCACTTTGTAGATGTTCGTACGTCACTATGATATTCCAGTTGAATATGTAAAGCTAATGTTAATAATATTACCTTGAGCGAAGTAGATGCAAGTGCAATGTTGATGGGATCTAATGTTCATCAGGTCAGTGGTCTGGTTATACTAAGACATGCTAAACTTTTGTAGGTAAGTGTGCATGGATTTGTGTGTGGGCGCCAGGGCAAATGGGACATAACAAGCCAGTGTCTGTGTAAGTGTTGGTGACGAATGAAAGAGAAGAGGCGTGGGAGGGAAAGGGACGCCTGTTGAAAGGAGTACGAACGGAGAAAAAGAAAGGAAAGCGCTTGCCTGCCGTGTTGTCCAAACCTCGCCTGTATCTGCTTCCCTTTTGAACATTACGTTTTGAGCTATAGTGGTCGAAGAATGAGAAGACATGATTGTTAAGATAGAAAAGATCCTGAATGAGGATGTACGGTCCACAAGATACGTTGCTGATGGCGATTAAAAAAGCTTTTTGTTAGGATGATTTTGCTGGAAACTGAGAAAACGTGTCAGTTGTGTTCAGTGCTCCTCGAGTTGGACGCATATGTTTCCTTGTATGTGCATCTTAGTGTCTGTAACATTCACGGTTTGTGTATTTATAGACTTCAATATGATATTTTCACGTCAACGTCTTTCGTTTACAATGAACAGAAATCATTTCAAATCCATTCATTCAATTCCTTTGTTAAGGAGGTGAGGTGGCATGGATGGACCCTGTAGATATTCCCTTGAATTCAACCAGGATTTGATGGATGGATGGTTGGACGAGGAGGCTCATCTTGTATACCAATCCTGCGGCGCCCTCGCTCACCCTCTCTTCGTACTCGCTGCAACGAGTCTGATTCGATGGACTAGTTGGGCGGTCGGAGATTGGGGTACAAAATAGCCTCTGTCGTTGGTCATGTCCATGTTGCCATCAACACTGGCTTCTTACTGCTCTTAGTACTACTACTACTACTACTACTACAGCTAATAATAATGATACTAATTAACAGTTTGTGTATGCCATATATATATTATATTATATATATAGTTATATATATATAATCCTTATATATATAATTAATATATCTATATATATAATTATATATAATAATATATATATTTATATATATATATATATATATATATGGGGATACAATCCACAATGAAGAAATTCCTCTTGTAGTTTAGTGAACAAGACCACAGTTGATGGTCGAAAGCTTTAATCCTATACTAGTAATATATTAAACTACAAGAGAATTTCTTCATTGTGGATTGTATCCCCATTACTTAGAGGTACGACATAGTACCTGGCTTCTGCATATATATATTATATATATATATATATATATATATATATATATATATATATATATATATGAAGATATACATATATATATGAATTTATGTCACATCACCGTGATTCATATTCATGCATTAAGCTACAAATATCATTTAATATCCTATTCGATCTACCTCGGAAGTAATATATTTTCATATTATGTTAACCAAAGGGAATTTTTCCAAGTTGATAATAATTATTTTAAAAATTCCCATTCGGTTAATATATACGAAAATATGTTAATTTCGAGGTAGAGTGAATTGGTTATTAAAGCACATTTGTAGCTTAATGTGCATATATATATATATATAGATATATATATATATATATATATAATTATAATATAATATTAGTATGAATCAAAAACGTTTTAGTTAGTAGGTACTAGTCATATTAGTACCAGCAGCCGTAGTTGTAGTAGTAGGCATCGTATCATAATGTTCAGCAGGTTATGCAACTAATAATGATTTTTGACCAGCTTATATTATATTGTGTCTTTTATTTTTTTTTATTTGACGTATTGACTGCTAAAATATATATTCACTGTGAAAACCATTATTGTTTGAACGAAGACCTTGCATGAAATCCAACTGGACTAAGTGAGCGAATTGTGGCGGAAAAGAAAGGAAGTCGCGACAGAGACAAGGAAAAGAACTGAAAGCGACATGATAGTGCAAAGAGCCGCCCACCCCCCAGTTGACAGTGAAGACACTGGTCAGCCGGCTCAGCCCTCTGTGCCCAATGTGCGGGAGCAGTGTAAGGCATGTTGCCGGCAATCGCCCGCATTGCTGCCGAAGTGCTGCCGCCCATGGCTCGCAAACAGCCCGAGGAAAGGAGGCGACGTAGGCGCATCTCTTTTCTAAACGGACGATGCACCCGCGTCCCCCTTCTCTGTGTGTGTACACGACACAGCAGCAGCAGCAGCAGCAGCAGCAGTAGAAGCAGCAGAAGCAGCAGCAGCCGCCGCCGCAGCCGCAGCAGCAGCAGTAGAAGCAGCAGAAGCAGAAGCAGGAGGAGGAGCCCGTCGTGCTTTCTATGACGAAACAGAGACAACCAGACAGAGATTATTGAGATGTAGCTTTTTTAATCTTTTGTTCTTTTTGGAAAGGAGGCTAGAATCATTGCTAAAACTACTTTTAGGATAAGTTGTAGGCACTCTTTGGATATTCTTCGTAAATGGATGTGAAGAGTACTTTAATTAAGCCTGTAGTTTGAGTAGGTCGTGATAGGTGTTCTTAGCTTTGCTGTCAAGAGAAAGAAAATATATGAGAAGATATTACTGTAATATTCATAACTGTTGCTTTGATGTGATGTTGAGCTAATTAATTTATGTCTTTTAGGGAATACAAGCTTCATCAATATCTATAGACGTATCCATATATATATATAGATAAATATATACATGTAATATAATTATATACTTTATTGAAGAGATTGAGAAATCATACTGTTATAGGCAAGGAAAAGGTCCTTGACAGTTTCTTCTTGTGATAGGAAGTGGGAGAAGAAAATCTGATCATTGTGAATCTAGGGATACTTACTAGTACACAGAAGGGGCTCTCCATGAACCTAGAACCTTTACCGTCGTCTATGAATACTGTTTTAGGAAAATCAATTCAGTATAGTTCAGCATTTAGAGAGCAGAATCACCACCACCACCCACAACCCATTTTGCTGCTTCACGGCAAGTGGTCCTCCGCTCGCTCGCTCGATCAGTTCCTTTTCTTTCACAAAGAGTCCGGCCCCCGCTTGCTTTGTCAGGGAAGGTGTTTGATTGATTCCTTGCAACCCCCCACACACCCGTAGGGAACATGCTAAAAGTTTTGGAAAGTATGCAAAAAATTTCGATGCAGGTGAAATACAAAACATGTCGAAGACTCCGGAAGGGCATGTCCCGCGAGCAGGCGCACGAGATGCGAAGGGAGCAGCAACATAGGTTAGGCTCGCGTGCCGAACTTCGATTAAGCAAACTGGCCGAAAAGAAACTAGCTGAGGAGAAAGGTAAATGCAGACATCGTCATAATCGTAGTAGTCTTTATAATCACTAATATTATTATTATTATTCTTATTATTATATTATCATTTTGTCATGATCTCTTTCCTTCAGATTGAAGCAGTTGTTCATTATTCTGTGATGCTTTGGATGATCATCCACAGACCTTTTGTGTTGGTTACAACATTTATTCCTGTATTTCATGTTTTGTATGATGTTGTGACTCAGAACACATCCGAACTGATCTGATCATGTGGCTGTCACAATGACGGTTGAACCGATGAGTGGGGTCATACGATGAAAGTGGTGTCTAATTGTATTATTTCATTATATGAAGACTAGACGTCTTTGGACCCCAGAACTTGAAGCTATTTTTCGTTGTCTATGGCAAATCGGGTTTGCGACTAGCAAGCAAACGAATATCAATGTCTCTATGTGAACTCATAATCATGTTTGTCTTGATATCAATCA
Source organism: Macrobrachium nipponense (assembly GCF_015104395.2). Lineage (NCBI taxonomy): Eukaryota > Metazoa > Arthropoda > Malacostraca > Decapoda > Palaemonidae > Macrobrachium > Macrobrachium nipponense. Next base: position 22,960,155 of record NC_087208.1, read on the forward strand.
GAGTTTTCCTACCGTCAAACTATTTACAAAAATAGGCTAAATATGTATGTTATGTCCATAAGCTGTTATAAGTTTGTTACATAAAATCATTGTTTTATTTTGCTTGACACTGTATTTCTATAGATGGGCCTCTTATATTTAGTTATCACATTGTTATGTCTCTTAATAACATGAGTATCGGAAAGCTCTCAGATGATAACCAGTCAGTTGTAGGTAATGATAACTAAGGACGTCACGTGTTGTTGCCTTTAGGTACACCAATGTAGAATAACGTATGCGCCAGCAACAAAGATTCACTTTTTCTTCGCTTGAGTGCGGTCATGTTGACTAGACATTTGACGGGTAATACATTGTTATGATCACTCACAAATGCAACCCATTCCGTTCAGAATTGCAATTGCCAGAAATCCAAAAGTGGCGATAGCCGAAGCAGGAAAGTGAACGCACTTTTTCTCACCTGTTAGTTTTCGGAGATGCCTTAGATAGCGAACATACCTACATAGTTTTGTGGATGTGAGATGAGAAACTAATAACAAAAGTAATGCTGACATTTGCAGTTTTCACCTGATGATACTGAAACTTTTCATGTTAAAAGGTTCCAGCTTTATGCTAACAGTCTCTTCTGAGCTTATTTTATTCCATTTTGATCATAGTAAGTATTCACTGTTCGCCCATCTGCAGTAAGTAGTACTGTGTCAGGTAGGTTGGTATCTTAAGTGTTTAACTGTTCATCTGATGACCTTATCTGTGTCACTATCGGTGATGTCTTTTAAACCTTATTTGTTGTACGGTAAGAGTCTCCCTGTGTTACATGCTTGTAACTTGTCAATCGCCTTTTTATTGGACAAAGGTGAAGCAGCCGCAAGTTTCGTTAGGACTTATTGTAGATGGGTTAAAGTTGCAACAGTCAAAGAACAATTGGTAACAGGTAGTTTCATTTTATTCAACTGAAAAATAAGCGAAATTATAATATACAGGGATGCTGTTCTGCCCGACTTCAGTAAGTTTTAGGTAATGTGCAAAATGTATAGGGAGTACTAATAGCGTCTTGGGGCAAGGTTGTGAGAGGGGGAAGAGAAGAGGCAGTTGCAGGTGGAAGACTCTATGAGGGTGTGAAATGTTGCGAATGAAAAGCTGAATAAGGGATGTTTTCTGGAGAAGCAGTTACGATTGGGAGTTTGTGACTGAAAATGGCAAAGAATATTGGAACATTTTCTAAGATTCACTGGAGTAGATTTTTTTATTTATTTCTGGAATAACTGTTTAAGGGGATGATGGAGAAAGGGAAGGGCGTAGTTGAGGAAAGGCAGTGGGAGCTGCGCAGGAGGTTTGAAACAGAGAAAGTGTTTTGAGTGACAAGAACGCGCATGTCTGATGGGGATGTGTAACAAGAAGGTCTTGTGTAAGTGGTTCCTGCTTGACGAATGTTCGTATGAGGAAAAGGTAATATTGGATGGCCTATGAGAAATGATGTGGAGTGATATGTACAGAATTCCTTAACGAGTAAAGATGGCCTACAAGGTGTGGTAGCGGTACCTGTTAGCACAAGTGAAAAGATATAGTACCAAGAATGATTGTGGTCAGGTCAAAGCCTGTAGGGTGTTTTGTTGAGCAAGTTGGAAGTCAGCGTTGCAATATATGTTGTAACAGGGTTACACCAGCAGGAAACTGATTAGACTTTTCCACATAATTGTGCAGCTGTGTTTGTCTATTTGATGACAAGATTTTGATTCCTAATCCAGGATTTTCGGGATGAATGTGGCACCGACTGTTTTCTTGTGTTTCGAAGAGACCACCCTTTCATATGTTTAAAACTCGATGACAGAGTTTGAAGTCAATGTCAGTATTTTGATATGTTGTGTATGCATTTTTTTTGTCATATTGATTTTGTTTTCATTCATAAGACATTTCTCGTGGAACAGCAACCTAATTTAAAAAGTCCTCGTTTGGTCATTTTATCTACAAATTGTATAGCATAATTACATGTCTGTGTGTTGTTTTATGTACTTTTGGTAGCTTCTTGTGCTTTTGATAAGTTGGTTGATGTGACGTCCACTGTTGAAATGTGTCATCCTAGTATAGTAGGGCAGTCATGGTTTGCTGCGATTTGTTTCCTTGCTCAAAACTCGTGTGAAAATAGCCTTTTCTGTGTGTGATGTTTGAGTTATATAAATGCATTATTTTCCATTCAAGATGCAAGTCACTACTTCTAATTCACATTCAACCTTTAGCACAGTCTGCTATGTAAGAACAGCTGAGCTACAGCAAAGGGGGGCGGGGAGGGGGCCTGGGAAAGCTGTTTTCATACGTCAGGGATCATGAAGCCTACGCTTTGCTCTAAACGACGGGATTTGCCATTTTGGAGAATTATCTTAAAGGGAAAGTGATCTTGCCAGAATATATTAATTTTCGGCACTAAAAAAGGGTCGGCTGTGTTTAGGGCGATCTCGAATGACTTGTCAAGAGTGTGCTTGCGTCATTGATCAGTTTTTATGAATGGTATGACGTGTCTGTGGTCTTTACAGAAGTTACGTTACTTTTTCTATCTATTTAGAAAAGCGAAGGCAGGAATTCTGAGATTACTCTAGAAATGAATTTTCAGGTTTAGAGTATGTTCCGTGAAATATATATAAGTAATACAGACTACATACATGCACATGTATATGCAAACATGCATAAATGCAGGTATGTTTATGGACGGTATTGTATATAATATCACATGAACACACCCATAAGCAAACACATACCGATTTATTCCATTTTCTAATATAAAAGTATTTAAACACTTTCATCCAATGATAAAAATTTCATAAAATAATTTGGAGACGAATTGAGTGATGCAAGAAATGGGCGGAAGATGACGGAACATACCTCGACTTGATTCCATACATATCCATTTATATGGAAATGAACACGTGGGAACATGCTTCACAGAAATCAATTTCTCATTCACTTTATGACCAAACCCGGGTCTTTCAAATTAGAACCCAGGGCGTTATCAATTCATCTGCACAAGTCATAAATGAAGTTGGAACTGAAGTACTTTGGTTCCAACTTCTTTTATGACTTGTTTGTGTGTGTGTGTGTGTGTGATGAAGCTAGAGTTCTAGATGCTAAGAGATACATTATGGCAGAATCACAAGCAGCCAAAGAGAGCAAGCAAACTCCCCACAGTTACATTAATCGTACCAGCTGACAAATTTTCCCTCAGCCACACTTTCCCCTTCACGTTACTTTTTACACACAGGACTGTTGGCTTACTGAAATTTCCTATTCCTTGTATCTCTCCCCTTCCCATTTCCTAATTTCACACTCACTCCGCAACTTGTCACATCCATTCTCAAAAAGAACATTGACACTGCACCCGGTATCAATCAAAGCAACCAAACACACCCCTTTGCACCTCACTTTACACTCATACACTCATGAGCTCTATCTCCAAACCCTTTTTCATTCAACAATCCTTCACGCACACACATCACTCTTGCTGCCCACACACCAGAGGACCCACCCAACTCAATCCTCTTTGTACCTAGTTTCCCGAATTCCCAGCCTGACTCATCCTCTTTCGCCTACACACACTCGCCACACGACCTTCCATTCCACATTCAACACATTTTGCACACAGTTCCTTACACATCCTAGGGTAATGCCCATTCCTTTCACACTTACCACTAACCTCGGTCACACGGGTACCCTGACATCCACCTGCTTTATCCCTTCCTGCCCACACCTGTAACTCTTAATATCCTTATCTCTTACATTCACTCACCATATGACCTGTCTGCCTGCACCCAAAGCACGCTCCTAACGCCCACAGACACTCATTCTTCCTGTGTCTGGGCTTTCCACATCTGCAACACTGCTGCTCTCGTTCACGACTAACTGATCCTACTCTTCTAACGTTTGGACTTTGATTTCTCTTAGGGTTTACTACACTTACAATACTTGCTGTCACACTCCTATCAACCACTCACTCTGCCATTCACCTCAGTCCTTCTAAAACTGCCTCCCTTTAGCTCTTAAACTCTGGTACACCCTCAGCTACTTCAGTCCTATCACTAACACTTCTACTCTTTTATACACCTATCTAGCTCGTAATCCTCTACTATTTCTAAAATGTCATTCCATGTTAACCTTTCATTCGTCCATCGCATTTTCTTCTTAAGTTTCAGATTTATAAACTCATACTCACTCTCAGGCACAGTCGCCAACAGCTTCCTCACTAACTCTTTACACTCAATTTATCCCTTTGTCCCCAAGCTTTTTCCTAGCTATTGTTTCCTACCTGCCCACATACATTCCCAACGACTCACCAACATTCATTCTTGCATCTTCAAAATCATGTTTTCTCCTATATCTAACGCTACTCTTTATCTTCTTCACCTGTTACACAATCCTGGCTTTCACACTCTCATCAGGCACATTCCCTACACTTAACACTACCCCATACATATTCAACAAAAATCCCATCAAAAAGCTACCCAACTCTCTTGCCGAGACTCTGTTATCCCCATACTTAGGCACACGATACTTCTCATATTCCTTAAAAGTCCCCCATATCCCTACTACCATATTCCTCGTATTGTGCACATCGTGGCACGTCTCTCATATACACAGCCTTTCGTACTTCCTGCCCACTCTCACTCTTACTTTTGCTACTTCTTTTCTGTCCTTTCTTACCCTATTCCGAATACAAAGAATCTTCTTCCATACAAAGAGCCATGCTCTTGAGTATGCTCTTCTTACCCTTCTTCTTCCTACCTATCTGTTTCCACTCACTGCTATCTAAAGCACTCTCATCCCTTTCCCCAATGTATTCAGTCCTAGTCTCATCAGGTGCGTCATCCTTACTAGCCTTTTTTCCCTTCCTTCTTTTCCTCAGCCCCCTTCTTATTCTTGTCCTCAGGTTTATCCTTATCCTGTGTCTTCCCCTTTTTCCCTTGCTTATCACAACCAAATCACCTTCGTCACTCGTACTCTCATCCACTTGTTCTTTCACTTTCTTAATTACTCCTGGTCCATCAAAAGACCCAGAAGGCTTATCCCCCCTACTGCTCCCTCTCCCATGAATCCCGTCATCATCTCTTGCACTGCATTCATCATTTCTCCGAATTTTTTGTCCATTTCTCAACCTTTTTCTCCTCCACTCCTTTTACCTCTTCTTTCATTTCCACTTTCACACACCTTACCATTCTTCTCATTTCCTCCAACTAGTTTTTCAGCTCCTCACACTCTACCCTTAACTTCTCATTCTCCACTTCCAATTTTTCCTTAGCTTCCCTCGCCAACCGCAACTCCTCCTTCAGCATCTCCACTTCAATCAAACCTTCCATACTAATTTTCTTCACCAATCATACAACCCACCACACCAACCATCCTGCAGCTGCCACACCAGCAGCCCCACGTTGGGCGCCAATAAATAATGTGGCGGGTTTACAAGCTAGAAAAAAAAACTGAACCACACTTGTACTTACCCACACACTCAGGGTGAGGAGCTGCTCTGCTGTCCGCTGGATATATCTAGGCTAGGCTAGGCTAGCTTTCGTAACACAACACACAAACAACTGAACAAGGACAACAACCACACAACAATTCAATAACTATACAACAAAAGACCACAGCACAAAACATCACTATCCATACCAAAAAACAATAACCCGACTAGTCAGCACGCTGACATCGCCTACAACATCAAGGAACCACAACGACACTCAACAATTCACAACAACAACTCATCTACAACCCAACAGAACTCACAAGCAAAACAGACTCAACAACACAGGGACAACAACCTTCAAACACACAATACCAAAAATAATTCAAACAACAGCTTCAAAAAACACAAAATAACTGACCATCAATAATACTGCTACCAATAACTGACTGACCAGCACCGGCTATGCTCCAAGACTTTCCCAGAAATTCCCACTTCTCCCGACGCTCGTAACCGACGCTCGCCACTGACATTCATGGCGATCGCCACATCAGACACACTTACGACCGCCATCAAACCACTCCCTTTTATTCCTCTACCAGTTTTGCTCTCTCTCTCTCTCTCTCTCTCTCTCTCTCTCTCTCTCTCTCTCTCTCTCTCTCTCTCTCAACC
>NC_087208.1:22968763-22986263 GCF_015104395.2 Macrobrachium nipponense
ATATATATATAATTATATATATATATATATATATATTATATATAATATTAGTAGAACATTACACATATGAAAGTTTCAGTGCTAAGTTGTGAGAAGTCTTTAAAAAGTTTGTTTTTAAATTTTCCCTAACAGAGTGTTGCAAGAACTGATGACGCCCGTAGAATGCCTGATACCCATTAATATAATGGGCAGGAATACGGAAGGGTATCGCATAATAAGCGAGTTGGATAATTCCATCTCGACGGCGAAAGAGGCGTTTATGGATGGCAAAAGCACCAAAGCCCTTGTCGATCTCATGAACACAATCCTGCAGGTGAATAGAGAGAGAGAGAGAGAGAGAGAGAGAGAGAGAGAGAGAGAGATAGCGTGTGCGTGGTCATTGATATGCTATGTTCTCTGTATGTATCCCGAGCTGATCATTATCATCCCACTATTGGATGGATCCATCGAACTTTTAGTTTAATGAACTCTTATGTTTTTGTGTCTCATGGTAAAGTAACAAAGAAATAGGGTTGTTATTACGATATCATGGTAATATCACGTAATAATGTTATGGACTGCAAACTGTATAACCCTTTTTCGTTTCAGGATTCCAAAAGTCTCAGCCTGGAAGAATGCGAAATCATCAATTATTGCCTCTTATTAGTAAGAAATTTACTTCACGTCAGTAGTGTTCCAAACGCCCTCGAAGCCATTAGTACATCTAGGGGTTCTGGAACGTCATCTTCTACAAAAACTCAACAGGTAAGTCTTCTGGGTGTGTGTGTGTGTGTGTGTTTTTTCTTTTTTTCTCTCCCCATTAGGGGACGAAGCCTTTTTATTTCATTCTGTGACACACTTTCTTCTCATTACTGCATTGTCACTCGCTGGAGAGTTCTTGAATCCAGATGTGAATAAATTGAGTGGGAAGTCAACTAGGCAACGTGATAGCAAGAGCCTGCTCAGACTCACTGTACAGCCGCACTGCCAGTAATCGAATGAGTTTGATCTAAAGTGAATAGTGAATTCAGTCCTCTGCCTCGGAGGCTGGCAAAACGAAACCCATTGTTGGAAGAAAGTTGGAGTCTGGAGGGGTTAGATTCTTTTGTTATAGAGAAGGTACTGGCAGTAGAATATTCAATAAACAAGATGTTATAGAAGTTAGTGCCATTTTTCTTCCTTTAACCTTTAACTGATGCTTACGTTTGTACTGTCATCGGAGACACTAATGTGACTGATTTTGACTGAAAAAAAAAAAATTTGTTTATGCCTGTGAGAGATAAGTACGCATGGAGTCTGAAATGAAGGATATGTTTATTAGTAAATTTTTATGACGAGATGTTTTTACCGTGATTCTTAGAGTTATAATTACTCAATAAAAATACAAGATTCGAGACGTGAATTTTTTTTAGATATTACTAGCAAAAGTAATGCAGTTGTCATGAGTGTTATAGATATATCGCAATCGTAATACACAAATAAAGAAAATCTGCTTGATTTTGTTTATCAAGTTCTCTGGAACTACAGAAATAGATGTTTCTCCCTAACATGCTCCAAATGTTTGGCATAAAGATTGTCATGAAATCATGTAGCAAAAACTTTGAGTGAAAAACTAACATTAAGATGACGTAGGTCGAATTGCCTAGTCTTATTGTTTTATTTAGAAATGAATTTAGTTGAGATTCCTACAGGTATCCGCTGCAATATTTCATTGGAAATTTTCACGTAGAAGTACCATTTGTTGCAGATTTTGTATAAAGTTTATTATTAAGAATTACAAAAGTGTGTCTGAATAAGTTTGTAGGTAGGTACTTTTGCAACAGCTTTTCAGTATGGAGTTTAAGTCAGTCTTTGCTACAAGTATTCTCAACAAGGCTTTCATTAAGAATTACTTAAATGTCTGAGAATAAGGTTAGGCTTTGCTGAAGCTTTTCTGAAAAAAAAAAAAAAAGTTTCATTTTCATGATGAAATACTGAAATGTCTTTGGATAAGTTATTGTCGAGCTCTACCAAGAATTACGCCACTAAAGTAGCTTACAATGAATATTCTCAAGATTGGCTAGGTTGTCGTTACAAAGGTATTATTAATAATGACTGAATATTATCTCGTGATTCTTGTTTTGTCAAGTTTTGTTTTAGCTTCTCGGTTCACAATTTTCCTTAAAAATGGCGAAAGTTTGGTGAAATTACTTTCTATGGAGGTTTGCCGCCGCAGCTTCTAGATAATGTTTGCGTTAGGAATGACTGAAGCGCCATTTCATCTAGATTTGCTAAAGCTTTTCAATACAAAGTTTTCGTTAATAATTGCCAAGATATTTGGGGATATGTTTATATTAAGCTGCGCTACAACTTTTCAATGAAATATTCCCATTAAGCATAAATGAAATATGGAGGGATAAGTTTTTGCTAAGACTACAGCCTTTAATGACAGCATATTTTCATTCAGAGCTACTGGAAATGTATCTACCATATTTTGTCGATATGAAAATAAAGCTGTTTGTGACTGAGACGGATGTGTTTCGGATATGTCCTTTGGACCACCTTTGAGAGAGAGTAGTAGTATGTGAGAGCATTAGACAGGCGTCTGTGGGCATTAAATGAGTTGGAAGAGAACAGATTACCATGGATGAGAACTTAGAGATGCAAAGCTCAGGATGAGCGGTGGTTAGTGGAAGGGAAAGCACAGTAAGACATGAGTAACGAAATTTCACAGAGGCTCTTTATGACTCACAGCACCGAGTGCTATGATAGTGGATAAGTCAATAAAGAGTAATCTAATCATTTCCGTACTTGTTTGAGGATACGTGAAGTTAGGGTATACGACTGGCCTTACCCCTTTCAAGATTTTTGTGGTACTGCTACTTAAGTAAGATGGTAATTTTCTAGGTTCTTGGCGCCTCTTTCCTCGTTCTACCAGAGGGACATTACCCACAGGCCCCTAGAGAGGGGGGACCTTGAGCAGTTGCTCCCCAGATGGTAAAGGTACCCAGCTTCACCTGTACAGACTAGTAGCTTGCTTGAATACAGTAATTCAAGATTAGCGAGCATGTTTAATATTAAGCAGTGATTATAAACTTCTTAGACAAAAGAGAAACCTATTGTAGCTCAGTGCGGTATGGATCCTATATTGTTCTAACCTTGGTTAGGTTTCCTCCCTCAACCCCTTTAGTATGCTCTCATATCCCACCAAAAGATGATGAACAGGTAACATACTTTTTCTTCTCAAACAAAAGTGAAGAGAGACTATAAAATTTTTTATTTGGAAAGCTTATGATCACAACAGCACCACAAATGGAAGAGGATCTATTGCTGAATCAGCTTTGGTATGAATTGGAAGTATGTTTACAACACAAGTAGACAAGATTTCTCATTGATAGAAGCATACACCAAGAATCAATCCATTGTTTCTTAATATATCACATAGATCGATAGTACAGATGTCATGTTTGTTACAAACATGGTCTCCATAATTGTTCTAGAAACATTGCACTGTACTTCATCACCTTCAAGCAGGTACATAAATTAGTGCTGGGTTACCAACCTGTGTATATCTTTGAGGAATGTGACTAAAAAAATAAAAAAAGCTGGTTACTCAGTTTTCAGTTTATTAAATTAAATACCAACGGTGAAAGATTAATGTTGAAGATAAAATCCATTGCCAAAATTGCCAAGTAGACTGAGTTGTACTGACATGACCAAACCACTGCAATCTTCTTTGCTGAATTTTCTTTAACATTTCTACGTCTTTGATGGTTCCTCTAATTGATAAAATCGTTTCTGATCGTATCCCTTCTTGTGACTCCACATATCCATCTCAACATCCTCATCTGTGCCACTTCTAACTTTCTTTCTTGAGCCTTCTTTATTGACCACGTCTCAACCCCGCACACCATCGCAGGTCTAACTACACTTTTATAAACCTTCCTTTTACTTTTGCACTAATCCACTTGTCGCATAATATTCCCGATGGTCTCCTCCAGTTCATCCAAGCACACTGTAGTATCCTGTGGTTTATTTCCGAGTCCATGCCTCCATCCTCCATCACACAGGACCCAAGGTACTTGAAAGTGGTAACCCCCTTAATGTCGTCTAAACCTGATTGAACTGCACCCTGTTTTCCTTCCCCTCCCATCCACAGGTACCTATTCTTAGTTGTGCTTGTCCTTAAACCTCGATGTTTACAGAGTACAGGTAACATAGTAGCGTTCATTGGTCACCTCATTTTATATCATAATCAACTCAGTACTACAATGGCAGTTTTAAGAAATGCAGTTCAAAATGTAACATATGATAAAACCACAATAATACTCCTTTTTCAAATGTCAACTTTCGCAAATATATGCTTTTACACTATAATATTTATATAGCCAAACAAATAAGAATTATGGGGTAAGTTGTATCCCAGTTCAGTGGAGTAATGATCAGAACTCTTTGTGAATTCGTACCAAGGAGATTTAATTGCCCTCAGTGAGACTTACTATCGCAGAGGCCTCTTAGTAGATAGTGCCAAAACTCATACGGCATTGTTTAGATTGTGAATACTTGTTATTGTCTGAATTACAATGAACTCCATCCTTTTCTTATTTTGAACACATTAAGAATTTTGTCAACTAACACAATGCTGTGTAACACCGTAAAAATGTCCAATTAAAAGTTAGCCATCCTTTTATATTCCTCTTTGATCATCAGGGGAAGCACCACATTGGTTTTTCTCTGTGAAGTATCAAAGGGAAACCAAACCTTTGTGAACTGAAAGATGGAGTACCGCTTCTCAAACGTATTGATGTTTTTAATGGGAAAGATGTGATATATTCAATTACAAAAATAAGATGATCCACATCTGATTCGATGATTATCCTCTGGAGCAAAACCAGATAGAACCTCAAATAAGTTCAGGTTAATTTCATAACAAATCTCTTAGTGATCTGAGTTGGTAACCTTGTTAAGTGCAGTAAATATAATATAACTTGAAGAAGGGGATTGCCACCTAAAAGGGTCATTTGACCTAAGAATTGTCATAATCAGGCTTTATCCTTCCAATTAGGGTTAATCGGCTTATTGCATCGATAAATGGAGGAGTTTAATTCACCCAATAATAGAACTTTCATCTCTCTGAAGTGTGCACAAAGTCTGATCTTGTACCGATTATACTTTATTATAAAGATCTATGTATATCCCCATGAATGCACATTTTTGTGCTATCAACGAATAAGAGAGGTCGATATTAATTTCTTGAGTTGGGTGAGCCTGATTTAAGAGTCGAAATACATAGGAAAAGTGCTCATGCACGTAATAATAAAGGAAGTGGAGAGGCTTCCCAATCAACCAAAGCAAACGCGGTGGCGCCATTGTCTGTGCGTTCCCAAAATGGATCGTCCTTCGTCACTGGAACCCGTTTTCTGCACCGAATGGCACACTTTATGAAGTATTAATTAAATAATATCAAGGTAACCCACATTATACTAGCTACTGAGTCACTCCAAACTTCAAATTTGAAAGAAAGTGCCTCGAAGTAATTTAGACGTCTTCAGATGAATCACAATCATTTGACTGACTGGACTGCATGGCCTAGTCCCTGAGTTTGGGTATCAGTTCAACAACGAATAACATGTGCTTTTGTGATTTATAAATTTCAACTTAGAGTGAAAATAAAGTCATAGAATGCCCCCGGGTTGTAGGGATGTTGTATTTTTCAATAAATAAAAAACTAGCTACGGTTCAGTCAGAATTTCTCATTATTAAGCTCTGGCAACCTATTAGTCAACAGTGCCTTCAGTTTTACGCACGATTGATAATCAGAACTTTTTGGATGTGGAAACTTGAAATCTCTCACAGTTGACCACTATGTTATGAGGACAAATTTATGAAACTTTCAGACTTTCTTCGCTTTGGCTACAGTTCTTTTTATGTTGAATTTTGACATGCAAATAAATCATTTGACCTTGAAATTAGGCTCCGGTGATCAACTTAGCTTTGTCAGTAGTAATCTCGAAAGTCTCGTGACATTTTGACAAGTTGAAAAAGTAAATTAGTTTGAAAAATCTAAAGATTTTACTGTGGTGAAATTTATTAATAGTAATTACATTATGGGATTATGAAGTTGTATCATGGATCATGTATATTAGGTATAACTTATCAGGTACCTGGTCATGGGTCAAATATGGTAGCTTGTATTCAGGGTGTAAAAGGAAAGTTGGCCTGCAGCTTACTTCAGATAATATCTGAAAAGCAGAATGTGTGTATGTATATGTGCATGTATGTATGCTCTACCTTGAGCTGTTCCAGTTTGGAAGGTATCTCTAATATTCGGACTGCATCATGATTTAAGTATTGTCCTGATTCTCGCCATTATTACAATAATCATAACTTTTTACCTTTGTGGGGAGAATGGGTTCCTGTTGAAAATTCCTCATACCAAGAAAATTAGAAAGTAAAGCAGCACGCAAGGTTATTTGCATATTGTCGTGGTAATATGAGGTGATGAAAGTGAAATGAGGGAGTGCATTTTCAAGCGTAATACATACAGCAGCACAAAAGTTCACAAAGCAGATTGTTTTATAAACAAGTAAGGTTAGGTTAAAGTTGGAACTACGTATCCCTTTTAATGTATGCAAGCGTCATGACCAATTCATGCTATTAATAGAAAATGATGGTTGCTTCTCCATTTTAGACGTTGTTTTGTGATGCGAACATGTTCTGTGTAAATTTAGTATAAATAGAACAACATATAATTTTACTTATGTACATTATTTTCTAGGGCATCTTGTTAACATCAAAATCTCTGTATTCAATGTTCCTGCAAACATTAAGTGCTGTATTCAGTGTTCCAGCAAACATTAAGTATTGTCAATCTTGAATTCTTGGATAACGAATTACAGAACATTAAGAAAATAGGTGGAGATTTATGATATCCAGCTCATATTGTTTATATTTGTTATTATAAAGCTGTGAAGGAATTTTGTAATAAAAATGACTGAAAGAATGAATTCCTGAAAAAACCCTTTGTTGTCTTCTATTGACTTTGAGTTAATGAAGTCAGTGTTGAAAACATTCATAATGATTCACAGTAAAAAGCAGGCTTATGAAAAATAATCTTCATCAAATTAGCAACATTGTTTATTTATAGAATTCATGAAGTGGACTGTGATTAATTTTATTTGGGTCAGACAAGTAAAAGAATTAAATGTCAGAATAAATTAGCATGAATATCAGGTAGAACTGGCCCCTAAGTTTGGCACACTCTACAAATGCTAATAATTACATACCTCTAGAGTTTGAACACTAAATATGACATTAATCATGCTCCCTAAATATTAAGCAAACTTTTAAGTGAAATTAAAGTTAGCTTGATGCATTGCATATCGCCCCCCAAGTTGAAAGATATACTCACAATATGATTTAGCAAAATCACCAAATGTTCTGATCTCAAGTGACTGTGGTTATCCAAAGGCAACAACTAAAACTTGCCCATCAACTACTAGAGTGGCATCTTTTGGTACATCATACTGGTTGCCATATGTTATTCTTTGTAAAAGTATATCCATCATAAGGTGCTTTTGCCCTTTTTCAAGGCTGCCTTCTGTCCTAGCTAATGAGAGTGGAATAGGCAAAAGTTCATGTCTTACGATGCCATCCATATCTACATCCCTTCCTGCAGCATAGCATATCACACGCCTTTGCAACACAGATCTATCAGCTTTTATAGATGTATGTTTTGCCATCTGATTTCTTCGCTTCATATAGTTTTGCAAATATTGCAGAGATACTTCTGACCATAGAACTGAAATTTCTTATGATCTGGAGAATCTGTAGGTGATAACCACCTTTCCTGCACAAATTCCTTCAGTTGATGCATACCAAATCTTTTGACTCTCAACTTGGACTCTTGAATTTCCTAGGTAGCTTGAACCTTTGTCACACAATTCATTAGTTCCACAGCCTCAGTTGAAAATACTCCGAAAGAAGCAAGTTTCTGGACAACTTTATCTCCATCTTTATTAATAAGTCTGTTAGCAAGTTATGTTATAAAACTGGAAACAAAATACGATATATGCTGGAAGCCATCTTGTTTTGAGCTCTTTGGTTAGCTGCCATTTTGTTTGTAAGGTCAAAATTGTCTTCTAGTGTAAGAAGAACATTATATTTGAATTCCTGATCCCAAATTTAGACTGAATCAACTACTTAGACTTGCATTTCGTGCAAATAGTAAAGAAACTACGAGCATAAATTGCTAATTTGGCAGCCATTTTGTTTCTGACTCTCAAGCATTAAAAACTAAAAATAGAGAATGTCATCCAACAGATGTGGATTGAGCATACCCAAATTGTGTATAAAACACTGGATGACAAAATCTAACACAAAATGCCTTGCAAATTTTACAGAGTCGACTTTTATGAAATTGTGCCGTGAGTAATGTGATTTCTTTCATGTAATGGTGGTTTTTATAAGAAGAAAGTTGTAGCGTGGCATCTTCTCAGGCGTAACCTAGCTAATCTGTATATGAAATATGTACATTCAAACTAAGAAGAAACCCCATTATGTCTTTATAATGCTTAAATGAAGTATAAGGATGGTTCTTTTCGAATCTGGCCTGCAGAGAGCTCAGTACGTTCACTGCGTAATCAAATAATCCTTTTACTTAGTATCAAAGTCAAAGCGAAGAGGCGGGAAAAGTTAGCAGAATTTCTTTACTGGATTTACCAATTATTAGGTATATCCCAAAGTACAAGTTCACATTAATTTTTGTGTTTATTCATCATATTTTGGTCTAAATTTAGGACTGACAAGTAACTTAGTTTCTAGAGAGACAATTTATAGGAAAAAGTGATAAATAAAAAATAAATAAATAGATATGAGGGAATGGAAAATAAAAAATGGTACACCTCACGAATTTCATGTGTCAGTTTTGTTTTGATGCATTAGTGTTTTGAAAACCACTTCATCGTTCATATGTGCAGTCATAAAGTCTTACCTACCTACTGTTCAAGTTAGCTTACACCTTCGCATTGTTAGGTGTGATCGGCATTCAAAATAAAGGAATAACACTTGGCTGACCTGGGTGGACGATCTGTAATCACCTGTTTCCCACTAGGTAGCATTGGAATGTTTACTGTCTTTTCAGAATTCTTCATCCAATGTCCTTGTCCATACAATATGGATCAGCAGTAAGGATTGTGGCTATTCCTGCACTTCCTACCGGACTGTATTGTGTTTGTTTTCTGTGGTGTCGTCTACAGCAAGCAGATATTAGCATTAGGCGTATGAACGAGTATTTTGTAAACCCAATGTATTCATTTAGGCATGGTGGTCACACGAGTATTACATTAGGGGTATGTGGGTGAATTTATGTTTTTCCTCTCAGTATGAGAATGTAAGGAGTGGGCTAATGATTATGAATAATTTTGTATTGGGAGATGTGAGAGGCTGATAACTTACATTTAATACAATTCTTTAGGTCTGACCATAGCTTACTCAATCTTGAACTTCTGGTGTGGCACCTCCTTTTGCTCATCGATTGCACAATAGGTGATTCCTCTCACTCCCTTTGCTCTGCCTTATACTCTCAATGGGGTTCATGAGAAAATTATAGGTAAAGTAAACGGAGATATTAGTTTACTTCTGCCATCAGTTGGGTATTTGACCGAGTATATTATGGGTAAAGATTGTGGCTCCCCTTAGTAATTAACCATTTTTGGTTTTGGGAGGGAGAAGGTTTTTGAGCCTTTGTCTATCTGTAGTCTGCCCTTTGGACTGCCCCGCATCAGTAAGATTTTACCCTGTCAGGAAGCTTAGGGCGTGTCTTTGGACGTAGCTCTATGCCCTTCGCCATCTTTCTCTCAGCCATTTACCAGCTCAAATTTGACTCGTTCTTCGAATGATTTTTTCGGTAGAGTTAATGTTTGCACTAACCTTCTTATGCAGTACGTGTGCTCATCTGGCATCAGTACTTCAGTGGTTCAATTATTTATTTGCTTTGTATTATTCCTTCTGTTTCTGATATTAACCCTCCCACTATTATTCAGTCTCCCCCTCTTATCACCTCACACTCCACTCCTCTTGACAACTCAACCTATTTGTACTAGTGGCTCAGCCTATTCCAATGTTTCTAGTGTTGTGCAGACAACTCCAGCTATTGTCTTAGTAAAGTTTTCTTTTGGGTAGGGAGGAATGTCTTCAAAGACAACTTTTTTAGCAATTCATAGTTCTCCTTTTTACCAATGATGAATCTGTTGATCTGCTCTCTTTTGCATGCTTCTACCTCAGTACCTGTTGAAATGAGTATGTATGTTAAAGCTGTCTGGTTCTGTAAAGGCTGATTATGAGTATTCCCCTTAAAGCTGGTTCTGGGAATGCCGTGCTTCAGTTTCCAGTTTTATGATACTGCATAGAGCTGTGTTTTATAACACAGATACAGTGTCAGATTTTCAACCTTCTTCCAAACAGGATGCAAGCATTTTCAAGTTGCTTGCCCCATGGAAGTGAATTGTATAATTTTAGTCCTGAAGGTGCAGCAGCTCTTAGTAAGGTGCTTTTTGGATTGTTAACCTTACCCTAATAGGTGTATTTCTGAAACTTAGAAAGGAGTGTCTTATGTTTTTACATCTCAGTTTTAAAATCAATGATCAGTAGCTGTATTTGGTGCCAAAGATGCCTTGAATCAGGAGAATAGAATTCTTAGAACAGTCTTTGAAGTTTTCCCTCTAGTTTCCTGCACCTGCAACCCTTTCCACATGAAAGTTCCACATGGAGCATCAGCTCAAACCACCTAAGAGTTTTTTCACTTCAGTTAGATCTTTTGTTGTGGTCAAGGCTCGCATTCTATGTAGAGAAAATCACAAAATAGAAAAAAATACACATACTTGATGTTCTGAACACTGAAGGTCAAGTAGGAAGCTGTGGGAGTTTCTGGATTGTCTGGCATATCTTCAAGAAGAACTGTGGGTAGATGGATTTCAGGGAAGGATACTTTGTGCCTTGTTTATTCTTCCACCACCTCT
The DNA here is from genome assembly GCF_015104395.2 of Macrobrachium nipponense. Classification (NCBI taxonomy): domain Eukaryota; kingdom Metazoa; phylum Arthropoda; class Malacostraca; order Decapoda; family Palaemonidae; genus Macrobrachium; species Macrobrachium nipponense. The sequence goes on from NC_087208.1 coordinate 22,979,740, forward strand.
GTCTGCATTTTTAGCTTGTTATTCTTCCACTTCTGTCTGCATTCCCCAAAATCTTTCTTCACACAGAAAATTTCTGAGTTATGATGGAGGAGATCGAATAGTGTATGCAAGGAGGCCATTCTGCCAATTTTAGACTAGTCATTTTACTTTTAGACTGGTAATTTTACTCTCTCTTCAATGGATTCATTCACATTGGCCTTGACAGACTTTTGGAACGGTGACTGGATGTTTTCTGTCGATATGCAGAATGAATGTATACTTTCCTGTCCTGATCCATCCTCAGTCTAGGAAGTACGTATCTATGTTTTGTCCTTAAAGGGAACCACACTTATTCTTGCATGTTTTGGCTGCATAAGTGGGAGTAATCTGCTAGGAGTCCTAGTTTCCAATTTGAACGACTGGTAAATTTTCAGTAACTCATTTCACTCAGTCTTGAAAGTGAATTATTGTCTTCTGCATCTGACATTGGTGCTATTGGTGCTAGCGTTCTGATCATTATTGACAATTCTTAGGTTCTCTGATCCAGTCAATTGTTTATCTGGGGATGAAGATCAACTCTGTCTCTTTTTAGGATTTTCAGAGAGAGACAGATATTTTCTATCACTGCTGAGAGACTTGACCCTTAAAAGCCATGAGCCAAGAAAGGCTTCTTCCTCCTTGGGGTCACTTGGGCTCTTTAGTGAAGTTTGTTAACATGTTCATCTAAAATGACCAATTGGTTGTACCTGGAAAACTCTTAGGTCAGGTCTCATCCTCTGGACTATTCCAATTGTAATTTCTTTGTTGGTGGGGTGATCAGTCTAAGACTGTTGATGGGTATGCTTCTGGATCTATAGAGCCCAGACCTCCGATTGTCTGTAGACACTTCAGGGTCAGGTTAAGAGTTAGAGAACCATCCTGGAGAATATCGGAATTTTAGGGAGCTGGACTTCATAAGAGAACAATTGCATACAAACAGCCAAGATCTTTTTGCAGGTTGGAAGGTTGTATGTAAGCAGAACATCTAATCAGAGACATGGTCACAGTTGACTCCAACAATTCAACCTCTCTTTCTTACAAGAATACAAATCAAGAAATACAATTAGGCTGGCAGAGAAACTTCTTTGGACAGTGTCAACAAACATAATTCTTTTACCACAGTTTACTTCCACGAGAAAATGCAATACTCAGAATTTCTCTGCATGATGATGGTAGACAGGAAGGATATTTGGGATGCCAATAGAGGAGGAAGTGTAACAAAATATATGACTTGTCCCTCCCTCAGAACCTTCACCACCCAAGGTTCTGCTTCAAAGCTTTGCCAGACACTCCAAAAGTTCTGTAGACAGCCTCCTACTGTACCTTGATAGCTCAAAACCACCAGCTACTGCTGCCTGTATGATTCTCTTTATAACATCAGACTTGACTACCTCGAAAGGGCTTACTAGGTGCAATAGAGCTTGAAGACAGCTTGGGTTGCTATTCAGCACAAAACTTAGGTGCAGGACCATCTACAAGTGTAGGGGCAAGACACTTGAATGAAGACCTTTAAATTAAGATTTTGTATTTTGATCCAATCATGGGTCCCAAGACAACCATTACAGTCAAGAAGAAGAGGAAAATGCTAAGAACCACAATTGAACTTGAGTAGGAGATTATTGAAAAGTACAAAAGAAGCATTTCTGCGACTGATTTAGTATCTTATTTTTAATATTTTATTAATTGTAATAATGAGGCATGTTTTTCAAAGTTTTATTATTAGCAACAAGTTTCGTGCTTAACCAGTACAGTACATACTATACCTAGCCTAGCCTATGGCACTCGGTCAACCCTTGGTAATACGGCCGCATTGGGTGTAGGCCATTTTTTTTATACAGTACACATTTAAAAGTTGAAAAAAGGACGTCTTATATGGTATGTTATCTAATTCAGAACTTATTTAATTGCAATTTAAGTGTAATTTTTTTTATAAAAAGGCAAGGTTAGGGTAATAACAGGTGGTCAAGAACGTATTACTTAATCCATTTTCAGTTAATTCTTATGGAAAAAATTGATTTAGATCTCGACTGAATTGCATCTGTCGCTTCTTCTGGAACAGATTACATATTGTCGAGGTCTGGAGATTTACTCTACAAGAGAATCTTCCTTCCTTTCTTATCTTGAGTTTGTAAGGAAGTCCCAGTGTTGACCTTGGGGAGCATGGAGGTGCACATTAGTGTATAGGAGCGTTCTTTCATATCTAAAGATAATCGTTGTCTTTAACTTTGGATTTTCGGCTGTGTGCTTTCGACTCTGGCACAGGAGTCCTGTGCCAGAGTCGAAAGCACACAACCGAAAATCCAAAGTTAAAGACAACGATTATCTTTAGATATGAAAGAACGCTCCTATACACTAATGTGCACCTCCATGCTCCCCAAGGTCAACACTGGGACTTCCTTACAAACTCAAGATAAGAAAGGAAGGAAGATTCTCTTGTAGAGTAAATCTCCAGACCTCGACAATATGTAATCTGTTCCAGAAGAAGCGACAGATGCAATTCAGTCGAGATCTAAATCAATTTTTTCCATAAGAATTAACTGAAAATGGATTAAGTAATACGTTCTTGACCACCTGTTATTACCCTAACCTTGCCTTTCTATAAAAAAAATTACACTTAGACACCCTGCTGTAGATCCACCATTTGGTTACAGTACTTACCTAGAAGGATTACAAAACAGACAAGAATGTTTAGAAGTTTTTTCCCTTTTAGAAAAGCTTTTAATTCACTTGGCTGAGTGGATGTTTTTCTGGCTGCGCTAACCCACCATCCTCTTTCAATGATAAATGTAATTATTTGGGTACTTACCTACTCTTAAAGTGGAAACTCACCCAGCCTCCAGACATCTTAGTTGGTGGTCAAGTAGAATTCTGACAAGAACGTAAACATTCCAACACCACCTGGTGGAAAACGGGTGATTACAGACTGTCCATCCAGGTCTGCGAAGCATTATTGTTTTGTTTATTTTGAATACCGATCACACCTAACTGCACAAAAATATAAAGTTTCTTTAATTGTAGGTAAGTATTAAATAATTATAGCATAAAAATTTTTATGTATTGTACATAGGATCATTAAACAACAATTAGTCGTATAATAAAATTTTTTAATTTTTTTGCAGGGAGATAAGGAGGAAGATAATACTGGTGTGTTGACAGAGGATCAGATTATGTGGAATTTATTTGCACACAGATTTGACCATCTCATCATCCAGCTTTTAACTTGTGAACAACAGGTAAGATGTCTGATTTCTTTTAGGATTTTATTTCAGTCCTTTATTGTCTTGGAATCATATTTATAAATTAGCGTTATTATTACTTTATTGTAAAGAAAGTACATGATTGTATTACATGTAAGAGAATAATATATGCCCTTTATGTAAATACCAAGCATAGACACCAGGTTTTGTTTGCATATAAAATGTTGTCAGTCAGCGAATTGCATGTGTACGAATTTATGTTGAAAGAAACTGAGCAAAGAGCACACTGAAACTGTTTGTGTGTGTGTGTGTGTGTGTGTGTGTAAAGTTGGACGTTGACAATTTAGTTCATTTGTTAATGTGATAAAGATTAAGGGCTTTCATACAGGGTTTTCTTTGTTAAGAAATGTCTGTTGTAATGTCAGTAGCATATTTCTACACTACGATAATTTGTAGGATTTAAGACACTGCTGCAACATAACATTTTTCATGTCACCTACAACAAATTAGGTATTTCCAGAGTGACTTGATCTTCTGATGAATCACCAATGGTGGTTACTTATTGAGGGTTAACTCACATTTAGAATGAAAAGAGAAGATACTGGGTCCATTTATGTTGACATTGTATAGATTGAGCTTCAGTATCCTAGCCTGTCAAGTACTTAAACCGCGTGGTTTTTACAAAAGTTACTAGTAACTTAAATTTTTCAGTCATGGAATGGGTATCATTCAGTGACTTAAAACTAGTAAAGACGAATGTCGGGTAATTGTGTAATATATTCAAGAATATTGTGGCCAGGCTTGTATGCATGGTTGCTCAGGTTAGGCTGTGGATGCCCATCCATTCACTTTGAATGGTACGTAGTGTGAAAAATGGTAGACATTAGATCGGTGAGATCATTAGTATTCTGTGAGTACTCTTGTACTGATATGTGGAAGTATGATGAGAGTGGCAAATAAAGTAGAGCATTTATCCCTCCCTGTGGACTTATTAGTCCTCAGTTCACAGCCTGGTACTCTGTTGCTTGGACGTATTGAAACTTCTTGTGTGGACACAATTTTTTTTTTCTTAGATGTTGTGTAGGCCATAGGGCAATGCTTGAGGATTTTTATTTTCATTTCCCAACCTGATCCTTATCAGCACTTTAATGAGAAGTCATCTACCTTGTTTTATGTCAGGATATAGATAGGCATCCGTTAGGCAGTAGTAGTACTTACCAGTCACTTTTTGCTAAACTTTTTGGAAATGATTTGTCTGTTTAATTTTGTTGGTAATCTTGATTTTATTTGAACAGAACCAGTCAAGCACATTTGTTTTGTTATTTCAAGTATTTTTTTTTCTGTCTTATTTTTTTTTTCTTATATTAGAATTGAAAGAGTCTGCTTTTGTCTGTTCCACCTGACTAGTTCAGTTGAATGGTAGCTTGGATTCATCATCTTTATATTTTAAGAATTTGCAATGATCATGATTCAATATTGAAGTTGCATTGGTATAAATCACAACTTTGAAGTTTTTGAGAAACTCATGTTCCCTTGATGAGAGATAATGGAATGAAATGAAGGGTTTTAGGATCCTGTTTGTATGTCAGGCTACTTACCACAATTTGTTTCATTCATCAGTAAAAAAACTGTCCATGAAATGGTCATCCACAGCAGAAGGAATGATTATCTGTGCTTGTAACAAAGGTGGGGCAGAATGGGTCAGTTCAGAGCTCTCTCTGAATTGGAATTTGTTGCAAACTTGAATAAATATGTCTCAGATGATATTTGAATTTGTTGACTTGGAGTAACTCAGCAAAGGATTTGCTGCCACTAACCATAGGTTTGGAATTCATCAGCACCCCTTCAGGTGTGATATGTGGTGTAATATTGTTGCTCTCATATTCTACCGTACTATTGTTGAGGCCCGTGCATGGAATTCAGTATTTTTAATTGTTTCAGTTGTGTTCTGGTTTTGGTACTATTGTACAGTACTGTAATTCTAAGCAGCTCATGAAAGAAGACATTTTATATGAGAACTGAAAGGTCTGCTGTTGATGGCCTTTGAATTCAGAATGCTTATCAGAGACTTGTGCTGAAATTTGTGTGTTCTTATACATATTTTTAACTTATTTTTTCATTCGTGAGGTTTGCAGTCATTGATTTCATTGCCTTGTTAGCTTGCAGTAAAGCCAACGATGCTAAGATAATGTTTCAGTATTTGAAAGTATACACAGAGATGTATTTATAGTTTAAGCACTACTATAATACAATAATGGGTTCTGTTCTTGAGATGTGTCATAGCTGAAAATCGTCGTAAGCCAGAAAATCATAAAAAATCATAATACGTAAAACCTTACTTTTAATGCTTTGTCTGTATTAAAAATTACATAAAGTGCATCCTTATTGCATTTTTCATCAAAAAAAGCATTCAAATATTGATTATTTAACATTTTTGGAGTCCTATTTATTCTGTCAGATTGGCATATTAAGCGCTGTAACCCAGGAACATGCGTCATAAACCTGCAAATAATTTCTGATGAATATAATTGAAAAGCACAATAATTCGGAACGTCATAAGCTGAACCCGTCGTAAGCTGGGGACTGCCTGTACTTGCTTAGTTAGCTCTGTATTATCTTATTAGGATTATTTTTCATACATTCTCCTTCAGTGGGATAATTGTGCTACAACTTTATGATTATGTGTGTGTGTGCATGTGTTGCTACTTTGCTTGTTGCTTCTTTTTTCAATATGTGTATATATATGTAAATTCACCTGGTGTTCTATATTCTGCTATGAAATTTGTTTATTTTTATGGAAAAATCGTCCAAGTCTGGCTAATACATTGGAATATTTTTCATGAAAAAGTTTATACAAATAAATGACTTTGATGTGTTATAGATAAATACCACTACATAAGATTGTGCATTGTGTATTACTTGAATGTAAAGCAGAACTGTCCTACTTTTTTTTTAGATCAGCATTTTGACCAGAGATGCTTTATTGTTTGGAAGTTAACAGCACAAAGATAGCATTTCATATTAATTTTTTAAATGTAAGTTTAATGTTACACATTTTGATCACTACTCTTTCCTTTCAGCATTTATGGAATATAACAATGGTCCAACTAGTTTCACTGATGTATCGTGAGCAGCAGCAGACAACTATTCGGAAGTTAATTAATGAGTGGCTGGAATTATCACTTGCTGAGAGTTCGGAAGATGACGAAAACAACCCAATGACCTCCTCTTCTTCGGTAAGTCTTCAACATATTGTTTTGCTGTGACAATCACCCATTTAATGGTTTATGTGTACTATACTATTTAAGC